>NC_133368.1:41669130-41945558 GCF_049309525.1 Garra rufa | reverse complement strand
CTTACATTTTAGTCTAGGACTAAATAGGACTTCTGAATGAATCTCTTGCCAAATCGTCCCTCCCTAACATTTTCGTCTCATTTTTATTCCTTGGCGCAAATGTCAATAGATTTTCATCATTTAGTTTTTTGTCAAGTCTTTGTTTCGTTATTGTCTCATTTTCAACCAAATTATGACAAAAAGTATTCAACGAAATTGACACTGATTAACACACAACTTCAAAATCGTCTGACATCATTGTTTTACCTTTTTTAGTAAAGTACGTTTGACTTTTTTTGCACGTTCGCTTTGTAAACACTGGGTCGGTACTTCCGCCTACTTCACGTGTGAGCTTTCCAACTTGACTGTGTAATGCTTGTAGTAAACTAGTGCAAGACGAACATTTGTGGTTAAATAGTATATACAGTATGTCACAAAAGAGAGTACACCCCTCACATTTCAGCAACCATTTTAGTATGTCTTCTCAAGGGACAATACTATAGAAATGAAACTTGGATATATTTTAGAGTAGTCAATGAACATGCTCTTGTTGTCTTCAGCTAACTGTTTGCAGGTTTTCTTGTTAGCCAGCTTCAGAAGAGGCTTCCTTCCTTCCTCCTTGCAGTGTGCGGCGTATGGTCTGAGCACTGACAAGCTGACCTTCTACTTCTGCAACCTTTAAAGCAATGCTGGCAGCACTTTTTTGAAGCCAGATTCTGCACCTGACGCACAGAACGAGTGCTCAACTTTCGTTGATTGACCCTTGCAAGGCCTGTTTCGAATGGAACCCATCTTGGAAAACCTCTGTATGACCCTGACCACTGTACTGTAACCAAAGACTATAGAATAGCCAAGACATGTCACTCGTGTAGTTTTGAATGGGGAAAAATGCAACGCTCATTATGGCCGCGAAGCCCCGCCTTCTTAGTGAAAGAGCCAATCGTTGATTAGAAAAGTCAGCGCGTCACTGCAGCTGCCGTTAGAAGTCCCGGTTGCTGTAGAAACAATCGGCGCTCTAAGACGTGCGCTCAGTACTGCGCATGCGCACTGGCTCATCTAGCCGGAAAAATAAGCGTTTTTTCACGCTATTGGAGCATAAGGAACCATATTTATGAGGCAGTTCTTGTTGGATTTCTTTGGAGATTTAAAATATGAAATTTAATCGTAAGCTTGGTGAACAGTTTTGGAGAATTTGATGTTTCCCCATTCAAACAGATAGGAGCTGCACTTGTATGCCCGAGAGGCGTTTCAAAGATGGCCGCCGAGTGACATGACTTGCCTTAAAGGGACTTTGACTGTAACTCAGTTTCAGGGTGTTACTGAACCTCTAATTGCCTTGGCCATCTTTGTGGAGAGCAACAATTCTAATTCTCAAATCCTCAGAGAGTTCTTTGCCATGAGATGCCATGTTGAACATCCAGTGGTCAGTATGAGAGAATTGTACTTAAAGCACCTCATTTTAACTGCTCTAATACAAGATACACAACGTTGTATGGTCCTGTCAAGCAGACAAAAACATAAACATGATGAATAGGACATGTGGCTTTGCATGGTTAAACAACATACTGCTGTTATCACTTAGGGTGTACTCACTTTTGTTGCCAGCTATTTTGACAATAATGGCTGTATGTTGAGTTATTTTCTGCACATTGACTACTCTAAAATATATCCAAGTTTCATTTCTGTAGTATTGTCCCTTGAGAAGATATATTAAAATTGTTGCTGAAATTTGAGGGGAGATACTGTACATACTGTTTAACTTTTTTTTATAAAATGACAGATTATTTCACTAGATAAGACCCTTATTCCTCAAATGGGATTATGTAGAGCCCTTTAAAAAGCAATTTGGTCCATCAACCCATTGGCCACCATTGAAGTCCACTATATGGAGAAAAATCCAGGAATGTTTTTCTCAAAAACGTTAATTTCTTTATTGACTGAAGAAAGAAAGACATGAACATCTTTTATAACATGGGGGTGAGTAAATTATCAGGACATTTTTATTCTGGAAGTGAACTATTCCTTTAAAGGATTGCTCACCCAACCTCATGTGACCCGTACATGTACATAGGAAAGGAATGAACTTTTTCTTTTACCCACAAGGCACTGCTCGTAATATATGCACTAACTGAACCGGACCTGTTTGCTTTAGAACAGAAGTGCGTACCGGCAGCCTTAATGCAATAATCATAATCGGTTTACCTGCACCAGCATTCAGACTGTGAGTCTGCAGGCTCGACCGGCGCTGTCTTCATCTCCAATTTGCCCCATGGGAAGCTTTGTTGTCATAGCAGGAAAGGGATAGAGGAGACGGAGGCACTGAGCAAGCAAAACTGCTCAGCGTGGGCCTGTTTCAGCTGCCTATCGAGTGCACTCCCTAGAGGGATGTTGAGAGAGGGCTCAGAGTATCTCACGCTCGCTCTCTTCCCTTTCAGCGCTCAGACGCTACCAGCGGCCCATCTGAAAGCAGTTAGTTTCACACCTCTCTCAGACAGGGTCACTGACAGCCAGAGAGACAGAGACAGACTTTAAGTAATCAAAGGAAATTAGGAAGCACAAAGTACAGAGGAAGCTTATGATGATGAAGTCAGAGTCTGATTTCAGAGTGGAAGGACCGGCTTTCCCATGAGCATTGGACACTTAGGACAACGTTAGATGCTTCTGTCCTCATATGTTGTTTTAATATGGCTCATCTTGGCCTTTTCAGTTCAACTATGAAAGTTGGAGGCCTTGTTTAGATATACGTTTCTTCCAAAGTAATGCATGTTTTTGGCCATTTATAGATGTAGCTATTAAGAATGTGCATGACATTCTTTTTTCATAATACACAATAAAAAAATAAAAAAATACCTCTAATATACTTGTAAAATATGTTTTATATAAATATATGTTTAGCTTTTTAACATTTTAGTTATTTTTTATATGTTTGTCTATTTATAAACATACTTTCAATATACATACATTTAAAATTATTAATACTATTAATGTAGTAGTTTATTTCATATTTATATTAATTATATTATATTAAATATATATTAAAAAAAAATGTGTGTGTGTGTGTGTGTGTGTGTGTGTGTGTGTGTGTGTGTGTGTGTGTGTGTGTGTGTGTGTGTGTGTGTGTGTGTGTGTGTGTGTCTATAAAAATGTTTTTTTTAATATTGTTATCATTGGATTATTAGATTATTTTTTATTTTAGAATGTTTATATTAAACAACAGAAATATTTAAGTATTGTGCTCTATAATATTTAAAGATTACATAATGTTTATTATTATTATTAGTTTATTTCCTATTTATTTAAATTTATATTATTTACATTTATATTATAATTATACTAATTATATTTCATATTTCATTACTAATTATATTATATATATATAAATCTATCTCTCTCTCTCTCTCTCTCTCTCTCTATATATATATATATATATATATATGGAAATATTTTTAATATTATTATCATTAGAATTTTTGAATTTTTGAATGTTTATATTAAACAACTGAAATATTTAAGTATTGTGCTCTATAAGATTTAAAGATTACATAATGTTTATTATGTTTAAGGATTATTGTTATTAGATGTAATAGCATAATGTAAACTAACTGTAACAGAGTAGAATATTTTGGCTATAATTATTAAACATTATTACCATTGTTATATTTGTATATTACATTAATAATTATATTATTATGATTTTATTTAAAAATAAAAAATGCCACTAATATACTAATATATTTTTATATAAATATATGTTTAGCTTTACAAAATTTTAGTTACTTTTATTATTATTATTAGTTTATTTCATATTTATATAATAGTATATTATATTGTATATTAATAATATTATATATTATTATATTAATTATATTTAAAAAAAAACTATAAATTAAAAACTTAAATATTATTATCGTTAGATTATTATTTACTTTTTTGAATGTTTATAAAACAACAGAAATATTTAAGTATTGTACTCTATAATATTTATAGATTACATAATGTTTATTATATTTAAGAATTATTGTTATGAGATGTAATAACATAATATAAACTTTGACTGTAACAGTATAATATTTTGGATATCATTTCTAAATATTATTACCATTATTATATTTATATATTATATTATCATGATTATAATGACAATATTATAAATACACTATATACAGTATATTTAAATAAGTATATGTAGATATATAGAGATTTCTATATATTTTTAGATTTCTTAATATTAAATTTAAAATTAAATAAATTTATTATTGTTTTATAATATTATCATTGTTATTATTAATTACAATAATAATACTTATTTAATAATTATTTAATATACTAATAATAAGTATTTAAAATTTTAAAATGTCAACATGTACAGTACAGACCAAAAGTTTGGACACACCTTCTCATTCAAATGAATGAGAAGGTGTGTTCAAACTTTTGGTCTGTACTGTATATTTTCTGTTTATTAAAGTTTTTACTCTACATTTGTGCAGTTTTCAGTGGGTTAGTGATATTTTTTTAAATATATATAAATTAATAAATATGTTTTAAATGGGTTTTTATACAAAAACTGCTTTTTTATGTAAAATTCACTTTATAAAAGACCCACATTTCTAACTTTAATTCATGGGGATAACATGGATAATTTCACATGGTTTAGTGTAAGATTTTTGCCCATCTTTTGGAAAATCCAGTTTTAAAAGTAAAAAAACAACAACTGCAAATACCTTTTACCAGTAGGTGGCTGCAGAGCTCCACTATTTGCTATTTGCTATTTGACCACCTGAAAGATATTTTTTCACAAGTTTTTTCAGTTGAATTCATATCTACAGTACAGACCAAAAGTTTGGACACACCTGAGTGAGAAGGTGTGTCCAAACTTTTGGTCTGTACTGTATATTCTAATCCACAGTGTCTGCATTATATTTAATAATAACTAGAATGATCAAACATAATCTTATATAGATCAGATTTTATACGTTTTATCAAATATTTTTTTTATATAATTATACTAATACTCCCTTGAGTGCACACGTTGTTTTAATATGCAAGTTCTTTTTGTTAGTTTCTGGCCAACTATGAAAACTGCAGGCCTTGTTTAGATACATGTTTCTTGTAAAGTAGCTTGCATGTTTTTCATGGCACCCATTCAGTTCAAGCACACGGTCACTTGACGACCCATGCAGGACGTCACAAATGCCCCGAGAAGCTCAGCTCAGGCCAGATAGATAGATAATAAGAAACAAGAGCACAGACTGTAATCAGTATGGCAGGAAGCAGGTGTTTTATCATTGCATTGTAACGGAGGTGAAGTTCAGGGCAGTGAGTAGATGATGTGGATAGAGTCTGAGAGCCTTCCAGAGCGTGTTTGAACTAGAGGCTCATGGGATAACAGGTGCTCCAGCCACCCCAACCTCTACACGCCTGCTTTACCCATCCAGTCCTCGGTTACTTGACGGGTACATCAAATGCTGTGGGGTGTTTTCACTCGGAAGTAAACTCATTTTAATAAACTATTAACACTAACCTTTTTCTTTTTATATTGTGTTCTGTTAAAAAAGACAAAATGAATGAAAATGAACACATTTAAACATATAACACACAACTTTTGGTAATTTCCAAATGCAGTTTTGATAATTAATCATGTTCATTTTATGAACTTCAGAAGATTGATAATGATTTTTATTCTACTGGCAGCATTGATTTATACCATACATTATCAATTTCTTGCATACATAATTTCAACATATACAGTATATATATAAAAAAAAAGATCACTAGACAATATAATTAATTAATATAATATATATTTTAATGTATTTTATGTATGAAATTAAACAACAGAACTATTCAATCCCATAATATTTAAAGATGACATTGTTTATTACAAATAATAATTAATGTTATTAGATGTAATAGCATAATATAACATTTAAATATAGCTGTAGAATATTTTTCTTATCATTTCTAAATATTATAACCATTATTTATATTTGTATAAATTCTGAATGCAATATATTTTAATATACAGTTATATATCTATATATAGATATAATACAAAATATTATAAAAAGGATTAAAAAAATAATATTCTACTCCATAATAAAACCTAAAATATTTCAAATAATAATTGTTGTTATTAAATATTATAACATAATATAATCATTAAATGTAAAAGTAGATTTTTTTAAAATATTGTAACTATTATTTATATTTTTATATATTATAAATGCAATATATACCTTATATATATTGTATTATTAGTAGATATAGATATAGATAGATATATAGATATAATACAAAATATTATAAAAATGAAAATAAATATTATATTTATTTATTTAAGAAACAGAAATATTCTACCCTATAATATTTAAAGATTACATTGTTTATTACAAATAATATATATTGTAAAATAATATAATATTTAAATATAACAGTAGAATATTTTGGTTATCATTTCTATATATTATAAATATATAGATTATATTTAGATATATAGATTTTATATATTATTAGAATATATATAGATTTTATATATTATAAATGCAATACATATATTTATATAATACAAAATATTATATATTTTGTTTATTTATAAATGTGTGTATATATATATATATATATATATGTATATATAACAAATTATTAATATGTAATATATTTTTAGATATTTTATATATTATATTATATGTAATATATATATTTATATTCATGTCTTTAATTAAACAACAGAAAAATGTTACCATATAATAAAATTTATCTTAAAAGGTCAACAGGAATTACATTTACATTATATTTAATAGTATTTATCATTATTAAACATAATGTAAAAATAATCTTCTAAGCTTTCAGAGTAAAATACTCCTGTTTAATTTTTGAGGCGCTGACATAATATTATCATTAGATTTATATTGTATTAATAATTATAATTTTAACTTTTTAATTAAATAAATACTCTTTTTTTCTGGTTTGCAGACCAGAGCTGCCAATAGATTAAAAAACAAACACAAATGATCTTCTGATGTTTTGTATGTCGTTATAACACACATATAGTCCTATGAAGGCTTCTCTGTCCAAATTGTGTTCATAATGTGCACCAAAAACACATCCCGCCGTGATGTTTTCACTTAAAGGGTCTCAAATCGCTTATTATTACCACAAAATTCAAGCAAACCGCTGTCAACCCCCTGAAACTAGCTATGTGTGAAAACAGTTCCCATGGAGCGAGAAGGTTTACAGCACCGCAGCCTCCTGTGTGACTGTGATCATTATATTGAGCGTTTAACAGCTTGGGCTGGAGTGTCAAATATACTTCCTCGTTTTTAAAGCCAGGTAAAGCGCAGGAGGCACTGTTATAATGAGGATTGTGTTTCCTTTGAAAATGACTCAAATCTGCTGATGGCTTCAGTCGCTGTTGTCTGAGTAACCAAGGCTTTGACTGGTCAAATAGTTGACGGATGACGTCATTCGACTCTGAACCCGTGACTCATAGATGGATGTGTGCGAGCAGATGTTGTTCTCAAATTGTGCTCATTAGCAATTATATGATAAACAGTGTCCTAATAGGCTAATTGTTGCCAGTCACCATGAGGTTTTTCTCTTGTGTTTACCCAACAGCTACAGTAAACATGCTCGCTTTTACCTATGAGACCTGGGGTTGATTTCCAGAATTGTCTGTCCTGTAAAAGTTTGTTAGGTCACTGCAATCATTTCATGCAAGGCTGCATTAGCATGAACTGTAATCAGCTCGGTTAGGGCTGGTCAATTATGTCCTAAAATAACACTGTTGAATATGTTAATACAGTGGTTCTGGGAGTTTTTGGAGACTTCCTTAGTTTCCATGTTGACAGTATGCACAAGAACCAATCAGTTTCTCAACCACCTTCTTCTGTGGTGTTGCTCATGAAGATGTCAGTATTTTAAGTGAATAATGACTTGCAGGGATAATTCACCCAAAAATGAAAATTTGATGTTTATCTGCTTACCCCGAGGGCATCCAAGATGTAGGTGACTTTGTTTCCTCAGAAGAACACAAACGAAGATTTTTAACTCAAACCGGTGCAGTCTGTCAGCCAAATAATGGGAGTGGATGGGCACCAAACCTTTAAAAGTAAACAAAAACATGCACAGACAAATCCAAATTACACCCTGCGGCTCGTGACGATACATTGATGTCCTAAGACACGAAACGATCGTTTTTTTCGAGAAACTGAACAGTATTTATATCATTTTTTACCTTTGATACATAGCCACGTCCATCTGTGACGGGCACGATTTCCCCTTACGGCGTTTGCGTATACTACGCCAGAGCGCGTTCACATATGTAACGAGCTGGATGCTAAACTCGTGCTCAGGACAGATGGACGTGGTGGGCCGTTATCGGCGTTAACGTGCTGCGTTAACGTGAGACTCTTATCGGGCGATTAAAAAAATATCGCCGTTAATCTATTCTCAAAGTTGGGTTGGGAGCTGCGTCTATACTACGCAAGCTATGATGACTTTCAATTTGATATTTTAGCGCGGATGACGTATACCTAGCCAAATTGCACTGTAGGGGGCGAGAACGAGTCTTCGAACCTGTGTGTACACCTTCTGTGAAATTACCACACCAAACTAGACGTGCTAACATAGATGCAGCTATGAAGCCCCCGGGTTTGCTTCAGGGCAGGGGCATTGCTAGACCCTTTTTACTGGGGCACGTGCGTGAGTTATAATTTACTTTGATAATCCCGAAATACAGACATTAAACTATATGCAACAACTGAATTGACGCTTCTAAAAGCAACACAGTTTAACCGAAGACTGTGCACGCAGATATTCATGCCCGTGCGCGTCTGTGTATTTAACTGCAACGCGCACGTCGCGCAGCCTTTTACGCAGAAGTACATGCAGTGTAGGAATAGTTAGTTACACAAGTTTGTATAGTTAATTGTGTTGTAAATGCAATTGTCAAGCAGTTTGTGATGCATTTTGGAAACAGGAGATGAGCCCCTGGTCTAATGCACCACCTGGCTTGAGAAACCCGTTCTCAAAGACTTACTTTTAGTCATTATTTGGGTAGCACACATATTCTGAATGATTTCGGCAGAATTCAAATTAGCCATTTTAATCTAGATTAATTCCAAGATTACAGTGAGATTAATCTAGATTAAAAAAATTAATCTATGCCCACCACTAATATATATATAATAATTATATATATATATATATATATATATATATATATATATATATATATATATATATATAATATATAAAATCGTAATATAATACTTCAATATAAATTATTATTATTATTTTTATAATATAGTAAAAATAATAATCATATATATTTTCTATGTATATTTTTAACAGAAATACTTACAGAAATTTAGATATTAACTTTTTTCAATGAATCATTCAAACTGTGAAACCTGAAAGATATATATTACTATTTTCATGGTACGTTACTATTTATCCAAACTATAAAAACTGAAACTTACTTTTACAAATAAAACCGTTCCATTATGTATTAGAAAAAAACCCAGAAAGAAAATACAGAAAATTAATTTTTATTGCCAATATTGTCTGCTCCTGTTATTTCTCATCTATAAATATCCCATAACGGATACACGTAAATGATGTGCTTGTGTTTTCAGCAATTTTAGTTATTTGAATTATAAACTTGTCCAAAAATCTGAGAACCACTGCCTTAATTTATTGCAAACAATCAAACTTAGTTATTTTGTGCTTCTCTGCTCTGTTTTTCAACGTTCTTTCAATAACCCTGTTTTGCATGAAGTTCCCAGTTTGCTTGGCTTCTTGGCATCCTTATGTGAAGGACGTGCCTCGTTCTCAAACAGTCAGAATTTATATTACTGCAGGCAGGTTGACAGAAACCGTCCTAACAAAAGCTTTTCTTTTTCCTGGAGAATGTGAAGGTCCTCACACAGAGGCCGCGGACGTGAGGGAAAATCAAATAAATCCCACTGTCATGGTGGATGCTGGCAACTGGCATGTGTGTCATACCTGCCAAGCAGCTTGGCGTGCGCTGACAAGACCTATTAAAGTTTATAGACGTGCGGCAGGGCCGTCCATCACCGTGACGGACAGGTCGGGCCCCTCCCCCTAGGCCGGTGCCAGGGCAAGCGGAGGGTCGTGGACGCAGCGGGATCGGAGAGGCGAGAGGGGCCGGGCTGAAGCGGGAGGATTCCTGAGGGAGCGTTCTGGGGGGACGAGTGTTGACCTGCAGTCAAACCGCACAGCGGGAAAGTGTGAATGAATGACCAGCTGGCCTCACACACACAGACTTTTCACCCCTCCATATGGGACCGCTGACTTCTAGTCACGTCGGAATGATCGTATTTACGAGATGAACGCGACTGCAGTGTCGTACCTGTGGGAAACTCTAGATTTTTTAATTTTTTTTAAGGCCAAACTTTATGAGTTGGCAAGTCCACATAGTTTTTATGCAAAGTTTGTGATATAACGTAAAAATGCTGGAAGGGTAATAAAGTTATATAAATAAATAAAATAAATAAATTCTAATTTATATTATACATATTTATTACATTTATTTTAATAATTTGGTAGTGTATCAGGTAAATAAATAATAAAAAAATAATTTGATTATGATATGTATTTATTTATAGATTATATATAGTATATATGGATTATTAGGTAAATAATAATTTTTTTTTAATTATAGAATTTCAATATATGTAATATTCTTATATATATATATTTATATATATATATATATATATAGTTAGTAATAATATTTATAATATATAATATTTACTTATACATTATATATAGTAATTAGCTTGTGTAGTGGGTAAATAAATAATTAAAAAGCATACAAGTTCAAATAAAATGTGCAAATAAAATAAGCTTCATGTGTAAATATGACTATATATATTTACAACATTAATGTATATTATTTGTAGTATATATTTATTTATGGACTATATAGTAGTGTGTATATATAGTATCGTATAAGCATATTTTTTTATAAATTTAATAGATTTAGTAATTGAAAGTGTGTGTGTATATATTATGTAATAAATATTTATAATATAGTAACATTTATAATATATTTATTTATTTTTACGTTATGTATAGTAATTAGCTGGTGTATTAGGTAAATAAATGATTAAAAATACAAGTTTAAATAAAATGTGCATATATATATATATATATATATATATATATATGTATATGTATATGTGTATATATATATATATATGTGTGTGTGTGTGTGTGTGTGTGTGTGTGTGTGTGTGTGTGTGTGTGTGTGTGTGTGTGTATATAATGTAATGTTTATTTATAATATTGTAACATTATTAGTAATATATTTATGTATACATTATATATAGTAATAATTAGCTGGTGTATTAGGTAAATTAAAAAATCATATAATTTATATATATCATATCATATAATATAATTTAATAAAGTTTCATATGTAAATGTAAAATGTAAATGTTCAAATGTAAATGTATTATATAATATTTATTTATAATATTCATAATATTCTAATATTATTTATAGTATATATTTTTTATTTATGGATTATATATAGTATAGTGTATATATAGTATTGTATAAAGATATTTTTAAACTAAATTTAGTTAATATTTAATATTTACTTTTTGAATGTGTGTGTTATTTGTAATATTGTAACATTATAATGATTTATTTTTACATTATATATAGTAATTAGCTAGTGTATTAGTTAAATAAATAAATGTAAAAAGTATGATTTCAAATAAAATGTGCATATAAAAGCTTCATATGTAATATGAATACATATATTTATTATTTTTATGTATAATATAATTTATAGTATATATTTATTTTATTTTAGTTATTATTTATAGTATAGTATATATAGTATCATATAAACCTAAATTTATTATATTTAGTATTTGAAAATGTATATAAAAATATGTATATATGTATATGGCAAGACTTTACAATAAGTTTCCATTAGTTTTAATTTTTTATATACTAAATAAATTATAGTTAACCATGACCAGCATGTTCATCATATTTATGATTTGCACTCTTGTACTGTAAGTAGTAACTTCCCAGGGTGACTTGAAGCCTGTTACTTGTAGTAAGTGCTCCGGGTCATTATAATATGCTAATTTGCTGCTGAAGAAGCATTTGTTATTATTAACAGTGTTGCAAACAGCATATATTGGGCTTATTAATATTTTTGTGGAAACATGGTAATTTTTTCAGAATTTTTTAATGAATATAATGTTCAAAAGAACAGCATTTATTTGAAATAGACATCTTCTGTAACATAAATGTTTACTCTTAGTTTTCTGACACTAAATAAAATATAAAAAAGGTTATTTCAACTTTTCATCTCACAACTCTGACTTTATTCACAGAATTTTGTGATATACACTCAAAATTGTGAGAAATAAAGTCAGAATTGTGAGATAAAAGCTTGCAATTCTAACTTTTTTCTTGCAATTGGAGTTATAAAGTCTGATTTTGAGAGGGAAAAAAGGCTGTTCTCATAATTGTGAGTTTGAGGTTGAATTCTGACTTAATTCGCAATTTCTGAGGGAAAAAAAAAATCACAATTTCAAGATATAAACTCACAATTCAGAGAAATATGTCACAATTTCAAGATATAAACTCAATTCGTAGAAAAAAGTCACAATCTCAAGATAGAAATTCACAAATCGGAGAAAAAAACAATCTCAAGATATACTGTAAACTCGCAATTTAGAGAAAAAAAGTCACAATTTTAAGATATGAATTTGCAATTCAGAGAAAAAGTTGTTTTGAAGATATAAACTTGCAATTCTGAGAAAAGTCACAATTTCAAGATATAAACTCACAGTTTGGAGAAAAAAGTCACAATTTCAAGATATAAACTCACAATTCTGAGAAAAAAAAGTCAATTTCAAGATACAAGATAAAAACTCGTAAAATTTAAATTTCAAGTTATAAACTCACAATTCGGGGAAAAAAGTTATAATTTCAAGATATAAACTCGTAATGCTGAGAATAGTCATATTTTCAAGACAAACTAGCAATTCTGAGAAAAAAAATGAATGTCGATATAAACTCAATTATGAGAAAAAAAGTCATAATTTCAAGATATAAACTCACAATTCTGAGAAAAAAAAAGTCAATTTAAAGATACAAACTCGTAATTCGGAGGAAAAAATCTAAATTTCAAGTTATAAACTCACAATTCGGGGAAAAAAGTCACTTTCAAGATATTAACTCGCAATTCTGAGAAAAAAATCACAATTTCAAGATATAAACTCACAATTCAGAGAAAAAAGTCACAATTTCAAAATATAAACTCGCAATTCTGAGAAAAAAGTCACAATGTCAAGATATAAACACAATTCTGAGAAAAAAAGTCACAATTTCATGACAAACTGAGGAAAAAATAGATATAAACTCACAATCTAAATTTCAAGATATAAATTCACAATTTGGGAAAAAGTCACTTTCAAGATGTTAACTCGCAATTCTGAGAAAGAAAAATCACAATTTCAAAATATAAACTTGCAATTCTGAGAAAAAAGTAACAAATTCAAGATGTAAATGAACAATTCTGAGAAAAAAAGTCACAATTTCATTACATAAACTCGTAATTCTGAGGAAAAAATAGATATAAACTCGCAATTTGGGAAAAAAAAAGTCACTTTCAAGATATCAACTCGCAATTCTGAGAAAGAAAAATCATAATTTCAAAATATGAACTTGCAATTCTGAGGAAAAAAGTTACAATTTCAAGATATAAACTCACAATTTGGGGGAAAAAAAGTCACTTTCAGAATATCAACTCGCAATTCTGAGAAAGAAAAATCACAATTTCAAAATATGAACTTGCAATTCTGAGAAAAAAAGTCACAATTTCATTGCATAAACTCGTAATTCTGAGGAAAAAATAGATATAAACTCACAATTTGGGGAAAAAAAGTCACTTTCAAGATATAAACTCACAATTTGGGGGAAAAAAGTCACTTTCAGAATAACAACTCGCAATTCTGAGAAAGAAAAATCACAATTTCAAAATATGAACTTGCAATTCTGAGAAAAAAAGTCACAATTTCATTACATAAACTCGCAATTCTGAGGAAAAAAAGTCAAATTTCAAGATGTATATTGTAACTGTAATATGTTTACAATTAAAAATGTGCTGTTAGTATTGTAGTGCTCGGGTGATTGTTTTAGAAATGCAGAGGGGTTTGATACATCCATGTGTCGTGCCACAGCAGGATTATAGTCTCCGTCTCCTCAGACGGCCTTTCCCAACGCCTCCAGTCCTCCTGCCCTCATCCTATTTGTTTTAATTAAACCAAAGCTTCCAGCTTGGCCAGGAGTAGAGAATAATCTCTCCCTCTCTCTCTTCCTCTCACTACACTTACTAATATTTCAAAATCACCCCACCCAGTTTTCATGCCTTTTTTTTGTCTGTTCTTGTTCATCTAAATTGTTTTTGAAGGATGAATGACAGGATGCTTGCCCTTTTCCCCATCTTTAATGTTTGGATATGAAACGCTTGGCCGTAGATTTTCAGTATTTTTGCGTGGGGGTGAAAAAATGCAGCCGAGAGCCAAAGGGAAATGGACTCATTCCACATCAGGAATGCAGCGTCGCATGCTGGCTGTTTCCTCTGGGCAGAGGCCCCGCAGGTCCCTGAGCTGTCGTGAGGGTTTGCCGGAGCATGAGGTCTCGTTGCCCACGCGCTGCGACAAAGCACAAAGCCCTGCATTGTTGGCTATCTTTACAGCACAGCATTCAGCACATCTGTGAGCCTCCGTTACAGCGCAAACACAAGCTTGCTATTAATGCATTTATTGCCAGGTTGCCATCGGTGGGCCCTGAAAACAACAACTAGCAGGGTCTGCTTCCTGAAATAACTTCAGAATCCCACTTCACATAGGTGTGTTAAACATCAAATGTGAACCTGAACCACAAAACCAGTCTTAAGTAGCGATAGCCAACAATACATTGTATGGGTCAAAATTATTGATTTTCTTTTATGCTAAAAATCATTAGGATATTAGGTAAAGATCATGTTCCATGAAGATATTTTGTAAATTTCCTACCGTAAATATATCAAAACTTATTTTTTTGTATTAGTAATATGCATTGCTAAGAACTTCATTTGGACAACTTTAAAAGCGACTTTCTCAATATTTAGATTTTTTTGAACCCTGAGATTTCAGATTTTCAAATAGTTGTATCTTGGCCAAATATTGTTACGTATTGTTATCCTAACAAACCATACACCAATGAAAAGCTTATTTATTTTATTTTTTTTTAATATCTCAATTCAGATTTTTTTTGTCTTAGAATCTCAAAGTTTATGTCCCACAATTCCACCAAAAAATAAAAAAGATGATTTTTCTATTTTTCCTCACAATTTTTCTTTTTTGTTCTCTCGCAGTTGGGAGTTTATATCACAATTCTGACTTTCCTTATCAGAATTGCAGGTTGAAAAGTTAACATGTTCATTGAAAATCAGAATTGTGAGAAAAAAAGGCTCAATTGTGAACTAAGTCGGATACTTTTATTTTTTTTATCCTGTGACGGAAAACAAGCTTGCATAATATACATGTATATATACTGTTGCTGGTATTTTTATTATTATTTTAAAATCAAATTTAAATTCATGTCACAGTCACGTTTCCTTGGTTAAATAAACATTACTTTAAATATCAGGAAAAAAATCTATTTTATGTTATGTAATCAATACCATACATCTAATTAAGTTACTTTTTCTTTTTCTTTTTTTTTTTTTCAAAATAATAACTCAAGGCAGTAACAATTTAAGGTGAGAGACTACAGGTGAATAGGGTAAAAAAAAAATTTTTTAACTAATAGTTATGACCTTACTAACCCAGTTGATTGATTACATTGATAACTGCAAATTTGTATTACAAGTTTTCTAAAATGTTAGGTTTAAATATGCAAATGAGCCATCACTGAATGGAATATGCACTAATTTGCATACCATTCGAGCATAAAAATCTAAACACTGCATGAAGTCAGTTTCAAAATTCTTGTTTTATTTTATTTTATTTTACCTATTAGAGTCAAATGTTTTTACAGAGGGAATTTGGGGTATTTCATTTAGTCACATAATTCAGAAAAAAATTAGACAGAGAACAATATATTTTTTGTATAAATTCAAGCAAATTATATATAAACAAACCTCTGTAAAAACCTTCAGTGCATAGACAGGAATAAAAATGTAAAGTTTGGTGTGTGTAAGTGCTACTAAAGTGGAGATTTATGGCTCAGTGTAGGAGAAAAAAAAACCTCATTTTGAGAAAACGTCCTTATAAAGAAATATGTAATGTAATTGAAATCTATTGACACAAATAGATAAAGTGCTATAATAGAAACACTTAACAGTGTCTTTTGGTTTTCTTTCCACTAGTCTGAAAAACTTTATGAAAAACCAAAAAGCCCAAAATCTCAAACTTGACTGGTGCAAAATAAAAAACAGCATTTTTGCCTGCAGTGTTTCCCCTTAAACAATATATTTATTTGTTAACTTATGTTCAGCTATTCTTTTAATAGTCAACCTTTGAATTTTTTAGATCGTCAGTGATTTACTTTAAATTTCACCAAGCCAACGATTACTAAAAACTCCCATAGATCATGTTTTAAGTGTTATTTGGTGGTTATATCTAAGTGTGTTTACTTACTTTTTTTTAATTAGTCTTCCCATTAACGCCATTATGTTGTTCATTCAGACTGATTCACAAATGTGGAACGTGCAGGAACACAAGAGGCGGGATTTATCGCGTGAACCAATCACAGCCGAACATAACCAGTCATATTCAATCATATTGCGATGAAGGCATTGCCTCCTCTCACGTGACTACCCCCCATTCATTCTCAATTACCCCCCACCAAACTCACGGCATGCTTTACTGGGTCTGTTAAAACTCAATGGGCTCAGGGGAGGCAAATAATTGATTTATACTGTACACTTTTTAATGTTGTGTTTGTAACATATAAACAGTCTTCATGCAGCAAAGTTTAACTTGCTTTTTGATCTTCCTTTCAGTTGGACCCTATTCCTGAAGACGTGCTACAACAGAGGCCGAACACCAACGCCATTCACTCCATGGAGAAAGTTCTGGAAGTCCAGAGTGAGTGCACACAACGTTTCACAGTTTATTCATTTACTGATACATATTGCATACAGCTGCTGTAGCAATTATTTTAGTGTAGTCTACTTTAGATAAACTTACCCCTAAACAACCAGTACAATTTGCAACTGGCTGCTTGCATGACAATTATAAGGAGTCCTCTAAGTAAGTAAGCAGATTTTGCTGAAAAATTCTACATTATAAAGCAGATGTTGTGCAGTCAAGTCATAACTCATGCATATGATGTCTTACACCTGTAAATAAACTGCTGTGTGGTGTTTAAGGCTGAGCTTTGACTGTTTTGTGCTTTAGGTAAATACTGGCGCTCACTGCAGAGATCTGCCTCGACTCTGGGATACTCACTGCTGGAGGCTCAGAGATGTGAAACTGAAGAGGCAGAGACGGTGACCGCTATGGCCTCCCTGTCTGTGGCCAACAAGCACATGGGAAAGAGGTGCAGTTATAGTTTCACAAATTTTGGGTCCCTTTACTCTTTTTTTTTTTTTTTTTTATTAATTATTTTTTGTATGTATTTATTTATTATTGTTTTTTATTTGATATGCTAAACCGTATAAACTATGATTAATATTTATTTTATTATTTATAAAATAATTACATATTTAAAATTTGTTTATTTGTCCCTGGACCACAAAACGAATCATAAGTAGCATGGATATGTTTGTAGCAATATATTGTAAAAATACATTGTATGGGTCAAAATTATACATTTTTCTTTTACGCCAAAAATCATTAGGATATTAAGTAAAGATTATGTTCCATGAAGATATTTTGTAAATGTCCTACCTCAAATATATCAAATATATAGTAATATGCATTGCTAAGAAGAACTTCATTTGGACAACTCCGCAGGCAATTTTTATATATGTATAAATCTCAATTGATTTCTTATTTTAGTAGCATTAGGATACTAGGATACTACGCTTGTTAATTTTCATTAATATTTTTGAATCAGTTTTTATATTTTCCATATAAATTCATCATTTTTATTTTATTTATTTTTTTGTGTATGGCTATAAAATTATTTTTTATTTCTGATTTAGTTTGTGTCATTTCAGTACATCATGTTAAACTGAAGTAAAATGAGAAATGGTACCTAAAATAGGTTTTTAATATTTTATTTTAGTTAACTATTATTATTTTTTAAGTACTGTTTTTTTTATGGGTTCAATTTTAGTTTTAGTTAACTCCAGTAACTGATAAAAAAATATATTATAATTTTACATGTAAATTATAATTATAAATGTAAAACATAAATGTTATATCGAAAATCAGAAAATCTGCAAAAAAAAAAAAAAAAAATCCCCACCAACATCAGTTTTTAAACTATGTAGAGACAACTCAACATTTCCAAACATGAATGAAAATAAATGAAAACAATTCATGGTAACACTTTACAATAAGTTTCCATTAGTTAATGTTAAACAAACAATAAACAATACATTTATTAATATTTGTTAATGTGGCAGTAGTTAATGTAAATACGGTCGCTCATTGTTAGTTCACAGTGCATTAACTAATGCATTAATAAATGTTGAAATTAACATTAAGATAAAAATAAATGCTGTAGACGTATTGTTCATTCTTCATTAACTAAAGTTAACTAATGAACCTTATTGTAAAGTGTTACCCAATTCATATAATATTTAGGAGAAGCACCTCTTTTAATTGACTCAATTAGCTCAAAAATGACTTCCAAATGATTTTCAGAGCTATTTTGTACCTTATTCCGAGAAAGTGGCATGTATT
Source organism: Garra rufa (assembly GCF_049309525.1). NCBI lineage: Eukaryota > Metazoa > Chordata > Actinopteri > Cypriniformes > Cyprinidae > Garra > Garra rufa. The sequence goes on along the minus strand of NC_133368.1, from coordinate 41,926,683 downwards.
TGCTCATAGCAGGTTGCCTGAGTGTGTCTGTTTTTGTGACCCCATGAGTATTTATGGTTTTGTGAGGGGACAGCGATGTTCTAGAGGTGCAGGACAGGTGTGTGCATGAGCGCTGATAAGCAGACGGGACTCTGTGTAGTGTGCGGCCGGTGCGGGGCAGACGTCCAGCAGCGTCAGGCTTCTGAGAGACACGCTCTGCCAGAGTCCTAATTGAAAACACTCAGGCAGCATTGAGCACAGATGCTTGAGGTTTCTGGACCTTCCTCACACACTCACACATGTGTATTCATGTGCCCAGCATAGGTTCAAACTCACATTATTTCCTGTTATTCCTATTAGGGGCCAAGTGCAGAAAGTGTGTTGACACCTATTATAAGTGTTGGATTTCCTAGTTTAATATTCTGTGCTTTCTGGCTGGCCGTTTGGCACGGTGAGTGCGGAGGGTCTCAAAACTCTTTGTGCCAATTTCCGAGTCTCTCAAACACTCTAGTGCCACCAGAAAACAGTTCACAATTTCATGAACGTTTTAGCTTCGAAATTCTTTTTCTCTCTTGAGCATCGAAGCGTTATTCTGGCGGTTTCCTCCAGATTTCCTTCAAAATTCTCAAATAGGACATTCAAATTTTGTTTAACTCGCCATGCACCATTTCTGTCTTTTTCCATTAATTTGCATATTGTTTTTACTTCTCATACAAAATTGGTTCAGGTCATATTCAGACTAAGACACAAAAGCCAAAACTGATTTGGCGTTTTATACCTTTCTCCCAAAAAAAAAACTGACAGGAAGTGAAACATTAACGAGTGTGTAAATGCTATTGAAATACCATATAAATCCAATTACAGTGCCTATATAAAGTCAAAATGGGAAAATCTGCACTAATCAAATATAATAAATATATTCCCAAGTAAAAAAAAAATATATATATATATATATTTTATATTTGTGTTTTTATTTTTAACTAAGACTATTAAAATGTCGCTTGAAATTAAGCTGGAATAAAATAAATATTGGATATAAAAACTTGCATGATATTTAGAAATGTATGTTGCCGTAGCAGCTAACTGAAATAAGTTCAGTTAGTTCAAAAAGTACTTAAATGACTAAAACTACATTTGAAAAAATTAAGAAATTTTTTTTTTTAAGTAATATTTTTTTTAAACTGACAAAAAATTTAACAAAATTACTAAAAAAAAAAAAAACTTAAAATAAAGCTAAGAATATAAAAATAAAAGCTAATTCAAAATATTAATAAATACTATAATAGTAGTATAATAGGGTTATTATAGTTAACTAAAAATAAATAAATAAATAAATAAATAAAAATAAAATGTAAACACATTTTTTTTTATATATTTGTGTTTTTATTTTTAAATACAACTATTAAAATGTCAGCTTAAATTAAGCTAAAATTAAATATTGGATGGATATGAAATTTAGAAAAGTATGTTGTCTGAAATGAGTTTAATTAGTTCGAAAAATAGAAATATTTTTGAAAAAAAAAATAATAATACAAATTAAACTAAAATTAAAGCTAAAAATATACAAATCAAAGCCAATTCGAAATATTAATGAATACAGTAATAGTATATAAATAATACCAAAACACTGGCTTAAACTAAATTTAAATTTACTAGTACTTCTCAGGGTTATTATTGTTCACTTAAAATTATATAAATTATATATATATATATAATGGTATACAATAGCACTAGTACTTCTGCTTGGCTCTGAAATATTCAACTGGTGATTATATTCAAATGTATTTTCAATTAATAGAAATGTGTGTGGTTTTGCTCATGTGTGACGTAATGTTTATGTTTGTGTCGCCCCACAGGACAGAGGAGGAGCCTATGGAAGAGGAACCTCCATTGTAGAAGGTCCGCTCGACTGCCTTGGTGACCCTCTCGGCTCAGAGCCTCTTCAGGGCCTCTGACGTCGCTCTACTCTCTCCATCCGTTTCATTTTTTGTCCCACGATGTGCGCGCTTTGAGCACGGGATCCGAAACGGCCTGAAGAAATCTCCGTGACACCCAGAGTGCGACAAACGTCTCAGCCGTGTTAGTCTGTCTCTGTCCGTGGCAGAACGTCCGGGATTGCGTAACCCGGTCTGTCCGCAGGGACGCTTACCTTTCGAGCAGGACATAGACTCACGTTTCATTGTTAGATGTGAGAGCTGGTGCTTTCAACATGAACTTTGCCATTATTTTCCAGAGCCACTATAATGACTGATTCCGGCCGTTACGGCCGTATTTTTGTTTTGTTTTTTGTCGTCGTCTCTCTCTATTCGTTGTCTGTCTTTCTTTTATTCTCGGAGAGAAAAAGTGACTCGCTCCATTCGCAATTCGAGTTACTGCTTCACGAGGGTGGATCGGGAGAGAGACGGAAGGATCAATGCGAGTTTGTGCCTTTTTCAAAAGAGTTTCCGTGACGGATCCAGAAGAACATTGCCTTAAACTACAGTAGTTACAGGAGGAAAGACGTTTCGCCGTCCCGCTTTTTCTTGGAAGGCTGGCCTGAAGAATCGAGAAACCCTCAGCATGTTTACCAGGAACTCCCTGCAGATATCTTCATGTTTCACATGCATTTTATGTTTCTTCATTTTTGCTGTGCTTGTGTTGGACATTACATGACTTTCAGTGTCACTGACAAACGAACTTCAAGGTAGTTGCCAGTTCGAACGAATTCGATCGAATTCTCCAGCGCTTTAAAAGGCAAGCCAATGTAGCGACTCGTTTCAACACCTAATGACCAAATACGCACCTCCTCCTCCTTCTCTGAAAAGTTGACCAGCATGCAGCTTTCCATCTGCCAACCGTCGTAGTTTAACAGCGCCGACAAGCATGAGTTTGCTGCGAGCATATAGGATAGGGCTGCGTGACCGTGCGCCATTCGATTTGTAGTTCGAGACAAACTTTCTATTTTTTCCTTCTCTCGACACGTTGTACTTTTATATAGCTATGAATGTCTAGTATTCCGGTTACTTTACAGTTAATCAAAGGGCACTAGCGTATCACTACTACTATTATTCTACTCAGCAGTCGGTCAATTTTACTGACACCAAGCGGAAAAGGGCTGGTTAACGATTTTAAATGTACCACTGAGCCTTCAGACGTGCCACCTGGTGAGATTTAGCGCTGGTTTCCTGCCGAGGAGGGTTTCGGGCCTTTCGCTAGGGGCAGGTGCTACTGTCACACGTGACACAATCCAGGAAGTAGCGGGACCACCAGCTTCCACTCAGAAAAACAATCGTAAAACGCCTCTGAGACGACTGTGATACTCAGACAATCTGCATGGGACTTTGACGTAGTTTCGGAGCGCGCTTCGAAGCGGCACATAGAACTGTATATATACGCAATTATGCATGCTGACAGTAGATCATTTGGCTTGACTTTGATTGTACATTGAACTTTTTCGATTCTGGACTGATGAAGAGGCCATAATTTGTTTGACAACCCCTGACTCATGTTTAGCCTCTTGGCAACTACCTTTGGCATTCTTTTTCTGTGTGTCACGTTCAATTGAGACGCATTACGGCGGGAGATTTGACTCACCGTTGCCATCGTTCCTCGACTTCATTTTTATATATGCCTGTCACGTATGACTACTCCACTTTGGGTTCGTGCCCGTAATTTTCTTGTCCATTTTACTTGCTCGTTTGTACTTTTTGGATTATTTACTTGTTCATTTGTCAGTCTTCACCTAGTTGACAATGTGTTTTTACATGCTTACGTCTTTAGTTCCTTGTTTTAGAGAGTAACAAGCCTTTTTTTAATTTGTCTTTTTGTATACGGTGGGAGGGAGATGCTTTTACTTTGTATAATGATTCCGACAATTGTGTATTTACTACGTTCTGTTCATAGTAGATTTATATGACAAAGATCTATAGATATATTATATATTATTAAGATTGCAGACTCGAGTAAGAAAACTAGTATTGCAAAGTGATATATTTCAGTACGTGGTCTGGCTTCGGGTTCGGTTCGGTCGCTGGTTCCACTGAAGGCACTGTTTATTGGTTTCATGCATTCGCATTTGCAGTAGCATTACTCTGGCACCGTAAACTCTTGATCAAACGGAACTTCATGGATCCAGGCTTCAGTTTGACAGAGTGCTCTTTAAACTCTAAAACAAAAATATTACAGACTGACACTGTACATTTCCATTGGTAAACCTCCATTTGGATACTGACATTACAGTGATCCTTCTGTGTGGTACATCCAAGATGGATTTCACTTATTTGAGCATATTTTTAATTACTTAATCCATGTCCAGGTCATATTTCACCCTGAGAAGGACATAAGAAATTACATTTTGCTTTAAGAAAAGGAGGCCAACCAATGATGTGACTTTGAGGGCGTGGCTGTCTGTTTGTTTGACCAATGGCAGACAAGGGGAGGTTCCAAAATAAGTGTTTGAAAATAATCATTATTTGGAGGTGAAGCTTAAAAACGGGTATATTTGTAGCAATAGCCAAAATTGTTGATTTTTCTTTAATGCCAAAAATCATTAGGATATAAAGTAAAGATCATGTTCCGTCAATATATTTTTCTAATTTCCTACCGCAAATATATCAAAACTTAATTTTTGATTAGAAATATGCATTGCTAAGAACTTCATGTGGACAACTTTAAGGGCGATTTTCTCGATATTTAGATTTTTTTGCACCCTCAGTTTTTCAAATAATTTTCAAATATTGTCCTAACAAACCATACATCAATGTAAAGCTTATTTATTCGGCTTTCAGTTGATGTATAAATCTCAATGTCAAAAAATTGACCCTTAGGACTGGTTTTGTGGTCCAGGGGTCACACATTTCTAGTAAACAAGTAGCATATTGAATAGAAAAGAATGAATGAAACTGAAATAGTTTTTTCTTGTAAAATGTGATCTAATAATTTTTGTTTTATCTCCAAACAATCATTTTTACAGTGCACTTAATAAAAAACTGAACAGTGAAATGTCTGTTTTAATTATGGCAATGAACATTTTGTGCTTAATCAACTTGAAAATAATTTCATAATGCAAGCAATCCCAAAATATAATTTCTTATTTAACTCCTTTTGATTTTGGGGTGAAATCTAACCTGGACGTGATTTTGTACGATCAATAATGTTTAATTTTGCGGTGACGATATCGGCGATCGTTCTCTGAGTTTTCTGTTTTGTAAAATCTTGTTACTCCTCTGTCAAGCATGATCTATTTTGGGCATTTTTGCAGTATCATACCCAGACCAAGCCCGTCGATTCTCATCCGAATGACTTTCAAGAATGAAGTGCGAAGGCCGACGCTGACATTCCTAAAGAGTCTCATAATATAGTAATAGTCAAGCGGACCATCACTACAAACCACTTTGCAATAATACAAACGGCAGCCTATCAATACAGTCTTGTCAAAGGGACACTTCTACTCCGGTTCATCCGGATAGTCATTTTCTTTTGTATAAAAGACAAAAACTGCATTCCATTTGTTTCTTCAAGTTTGTTTTGAACTTTCTCGTCATTCCTGCTAATTTGCCATGAGGTCTGGCCTGAGCTGTTGTTTATTTGCAGGCCAGGGTGAAGTTTCTTTCATTCTCTTTCCTTCACAGCTGTAGATTTCTGCATGGTTTGTGCGTCAGCATGCCTCTGTCTGTCCTTGTAACATATTTGCACAAAGGAGGAACACGGGAGGGTTGAGGCTTGTGGAGAACGCATGGGATGGAAGCTCTTCTTTCCTCCACTGTTTCTGGTCAGTACACAGACGGATTGATGCTCTTGGTGTCCGACGGATGTGCTTTTTACTTGTTTAAAAATGGAATGAAAGAAAAATGACTTTTGAATATTTTACAACAACAACAAGAAAGTTATCTAGCACTTGTGACATACAGACTATAGACTTTATTGTATTTATGTAGAGCATTGTTTTAGGTGAACTACACACTATGCCACATGTCAGACCGTCTGTGAGACTTCTTTTGCTTTCGTTTTCTTTTCTCGTTTTTCTACTCTTCCTCGGGACGTGTTTTCAGGGGCCGGAGGAAGACTAGGAAAAGATTAGGGTCGTTCCTTTAGAAACATCTGGAATCATCAAAGGGCTTTTTCCAGATGCTTGTCAGATATATCTTCAGTTTGTCCAAAAGGAAGAAAAAAAACACTTATCAGCCAGTAATACCTGTGACCACTGTGGCTCGAGAACAGTTCTAGGTTTACAAAATGTAAGAAATGCATATTATTTTTGTCACTTTGTTTTTCCATTGTTACAATAGAACTTTTCTTGGGACCTTTGCTCTAACGTTTGTCTTTGACATCAACTATAAAGTTCCTTGTTTTCGAATACCACAATGTCTTGTTTTTATTTCCGAGCACGTTCCTTCACTGAATGGATTTGCATAATGCAATCAGGAAATGGGGCTCCAATAATAACAGTAAAATCGTTTTAGTGATTTAATGCCGTATTTTCTACTGAGATCACTTACTTATATGAGGTCATTTTTTCTGCTCTCTCATATGACATCATGCCTTTGTATTCTTTGATCCTAATTTTAGATTTATTGTACTCTGTCATAACTTGTAGTACATGTGCTCTTCCATGCAAAAACCAGAAAATTTTGGTGGGAGTGTCCAATTTGTTGTTATATGTAGAGTTGAGGTCGAAAGTTTACATACACCTCACAGAATGTGCAAAATGTTAATTATTTTACCAAAATAAGTGGGATCATACAAAATGCATGTTATTTTTTTATTTAGTACTGACCTGAATAAGATATTTCACATAAAAGATGTTTACATATAGTCCACAAGAGAAAATTAATAGTTGAATTTATAAAATTAGTAAGTGTTTTTTGTTTAGTGATAGTTGTTCATGAGTCCCTTGTTTGTCCTGAACAGTTGAACTGCCTGCTGTTCTTCTGAAAAATCCTTCAAGTCCCACAAATTCTATAGTTTTTCAGGATTTTTGTGTATTTGAACTCTTTCCGACAATGACTGTGTGGTTTTGAGAAGGTTTAAACGCTCACTGATGCTTTAGAAGGAAACATGATGCATTATGAGCAGGGGGTGAAAACTTTTGGAATTTGAAGATTCAGTGTAAATTTGTCTTCTAGGAAACATTAAGTATCCTCAGTAGCTTCTGAAGGGCAGTACTAAATGGAAAAATATATATATATATTTAGGCAAAATTAGAAAAATTTACACATCTTCATTCTGTTCAAAAAATTTCACCCCCTGGCTCCTAATGCATTGTTTTTCCTTCTGGAGCATCGCTGAGTGTTTGAACCTTCTGTAATAGTTGCATTTGAGTCCCTCAGTTGTCCTCAGTGTAAAAAGATGGATCTCAAAATCATACAGTCATTGTTGGAAAGGGTTCAAATACACAAAACTCCTGAAAAACTACTGAATTTGTGGGACCTGAAGGAGTTTTCTGAAGAACAGTAGGCAGTTTAACTGTTCAGCACTAACAAGGGACTCATGAACAACTATCACTAAACAAAAAACACAGCTGTGGATCATTCAGGTAACAACACAGTATTAAGAATCAAGTGTATGTAAACTTTTGAACAGGGTCATTTTATAAAACCAACTATTGTTTACTCTTGTGGGCTATATGTAAACATATTTCAAGTGAAATATCTTATTCAGGTCAGTACCACATAAAAAATAACATGCATTTTGTATGATCCCTTTTATTTTGGTCAAATACCATTTTGTGCATTCTGCAAGGTGTATGTAAACTTTTGACTTCAACTGTCAATACTCAAGCATTCACTATCATGCATTGTTCACTAGTTTTTTTCCTCAACATTAAATGCCGTCTGCTGTTGTCGGAATATCTGACGTTGTTAAACCTCAATCATTTCAGTCGGAAGTTAGGGTCCTTGTTAATGCGACCGCTGTAGGAGTTCCTGTCACACTGTGAAGGGGCTAATGGCCTGTGTGGTGGTGAGCGCTGAGCTTTTCTCATCATTTTACACTGTAATTCTGTGGTGTGCTCTTGGGTGACTTTTTGTAAATCTATTACATAGCAAACAGCAGTGCACCACAAGTACTGAACTATGAAAAAACTGGTGGAGATGAATTGTTTGTGGGAAGACAGGGCCGGGATGCTCAGATGTCCCACAGCATGTTTAAAGCCTGTGGTTTATCGTCACAAGCATCAGTTCCCGTCATCAGTTTGCCTGGAGCACTGAACTTTAGCGTCAGAATCTGAGAATATATTTAGACGTGTATGTACAGTAAAGAAAGTAAATGTACGTCTTTGTGCGTAATGTACCTAAAGCTACAAGATAATAGGGATCTTTTCAGATTTTCCGGGAAAGTTGGGACGTTTTTTTAAATATCGAAAATTCTAATGAAAGAAATATGTTTTAAAATAAATGTATATTTATAAATATTTCAATATTTTTTTTATTTCAAATAAGTAAATGAGTGACAGATCATGTGATTTTTTTGTACATTCAGATATTTTTCATTTAAGCTCAAGAAATTGATGTTAATTTCTTTTTTTGGGAAAAATTGTTTTTTAAATTAGAAAATACCAAATTAAGACATTTTCACAGAAGGTAGATACACTGCCATTCAAAGGTCAGTAAGTAAGAAATCTATAAATCTATTCAACAAGAAGATCAAAAAAAAGTGATCAAAAGTGACTTTTACAAAAAATAAAATGCTTTCTTTTGAACTTTCTATTATTAAAAATCCATTTTAACATTGATGATAATGTTTCCTGGGCAGCAAATAAACATTAAAATGATTTCTGAAGGATCATGTGACACTGAAGACTTAAGTAATAGTACTGAAAAATCAGCTTTACATTACAGAAATAAATTACATTTTAAAAGATATTAAAATAGGAAACAGTTATTTTGAATTGTAATAATATTTCACAATATTACTGTATTTTTTATCAAATGAATGCAGTTTTGGTGAGCATAAGAGCCTTTCGAAAAAAAATTTTAAAAATTAACAACCCATAACAATAATGTAAATTTTGTGCAATTATTGTTTTAAAGTTATAATCTGTTGTATTTCCCAAAGAATGCATTTCAACAAGAAAAATATAGCAATCTGGATTAAATTGGATTGTTTGATGTGATTAATATATACGTAGCCAACTTACATATATTAATAAGGCAAATTTTGTTCATTATTTATTCATTTAAATAAGTATTGAGAGATTTAACAAAAATGATGATGTTGAACATATTTTAAAAGCATTTATTAAAAAGTACCACGATGATACTTGAATATAGTGTTATTTAGTTATCTGCTATCTGATCCTATCACTGCACCATGGCATTTATTGTGGTGAAGTGTTTTGAGCACTGCCCCCTCTGTCCAGGCGAGGGCAACAGGGAGGAGAGCAGTTTACAGTAGTCACGACAGGGATTAGCAGCTCATTTAGAGGAGACAAGGGTCAGACGTCTGTCCAAATATACAGGGGCACGTCAGAGCCAGATAAATCCAGGGGATTGACCAGCGCAAACGAAAACACCACCCTGATCGTTAAGCAGCAGTCAAATAAACAACTGTTAGAGCGGCTAATTCGAGTCCAGCGCTGCTGAATGGACTCTTTAGGTCATAAAGCAGAAAAGGGTCACTTATGTCACATGTTTGAATATTCATAAATCTGGGACCATTGGAAGAGTGTGGTTTAGCTAACAAACCAAGTGCAAGTGTGAAAGGAGACGCAAGAGACAATATTTACCATCTCACAGGTTCACCTAAAGAATACTTAAAAAAGAAATGTACTTTAGTTTCCACTAAAATAGTAATAATATTAATCAGTATATTGGAAATATTGGAGCAAATCAGTATATTGGAATGATTTCTGAAGGATCATGTGACACTGAAGACTGGAGTAATGATGCTGAAAATTCTGCATTGTACACAGAAATAAATTACATTTGAAATGATATATAAATGAAAAACAGTTACTTTAAAAGGTAATAATATTTCACATTTTTAGTATTTTTAATGTATTTTTGTATCAGATAAAAGCAGCCTTGGTGAGAAGAGACTTCTTCCAAAAAAATTATAATACAGTTGAGGTCAAGTTTACATACCCCTTGCTGAATCTGCAAAAAGTTAATTATTTTACCAAAATAAGAGGGATCATACAAAATGCATGTTATGTTTTATTTAGTACTGACCTGAATAAGATGTTTCCATATAGTCCACAAGAGAAAATAACAGCTGAATTTATAAAAATGACCCCGTTCAAAAGTTTACATACGCTTGATTCTTAATACTGTGTTGTTACCTGAATGATCCACAGCTGTGTTTTCATTCATTTATTTATTTTTGTCTAGTGATAGTCGTTTATGAGTCCCTTGTTTGTCCTGAACAGTTAAACTGACCACTGTTCTTCAGAAACATCCGTCCAGTCCCACAAATTCTTTGGTTTTTCAGCATTTTTGTGTATTTGAACCCTTTCCAACAATGACTGTATGATTTTGATATCCATCTTTTCACACTGAGGACAACTGAGGGACTCATATGCAACTATTACAGAAGGTTCAAGCTCTCACTGATCCTTCATAAGGAAAACCGATGCATTAAGAGCTGGGGGTGAAAACTTTTTGAAGTTGAAGATCAACTTGTTTTGTCTTCTGGGAAACATTTAAGTATATTCTGTAGCTTCTAAAGGGCATATGATATATAAATATGATATTTCGGCAAAATAAGTACACAATTTTAATTTTGTTCAAAAGTTTTCACCCCCAGGTCTTAATGCATTGTTTTTTCTTTCTGGAGCATCAGTGAGTGTTTGAACCTTCTGTAATAGTTGCATATGAGTCCCTCAGTTGTCCTCAGTGTGAAAAGATGGATCTCAAAATCATACAGTCAATGTTGGAAAGGGTTCAAATACACAAAAATGCTAAAAAACCAAAGAATCTGTGGGACGAATGTTTCTGAAAAACAGCAGGCAGTTTAACTGTTCAGGACAAACAAGGGACTCGTGAACAACTATCACTAAACAAAAAATACAGCTGTGGATCAGTATTAAGAAACAAGTGTATGTAAACTATTGAACGTGGTCATTTTTATAAATTCAATCCTGTGTGTAAATGTCTTTTATGTGAAATATCTTATTCAGGTCAGTACTAAATAAAAAATAACATGCATTTTGTATGATCCCTCTTATTTTGATAAAATAATTAACATTTTGCACATTCTGCAAGGTGTATGTAAACGAATAAATAACCATTAGAGCGGCTAATTTGAGTCCAGTGCTGCTGAATTGACTCTTTAGGTCAACAAGTAGAAAATATGCAAACAATGCAGCTAATGTCACAAAGCAGCATGTTTGAATATTCATAAATCTGCCACCCGCTGGGAAGTGTGGCATGGTAAAGTTAAGAAACCGAGCGCAAGTGTAAAAGGAGACACGAGAGACAATATTTACCGTCTCGCGGGTCGACAAAAGATCGTCATGAGGTGACGTGATCTCCAGGAATGCGATCACATATTCGCTCCACGGGAGTCAATTTGAGGTGAGTGTCAGTGAAACGTTTAGAGACTGTCAGTACGAGTGTTGACCAGGTCGCTGAACCCCGTGACCTTTGCCCTGTGGCTCGGGGTCAGGTAAACCCAGTGCGGTCTCCGCATTTGATTTAAGACCCTGAACTCTTTCCCAATCGGCCATCCGTTCCCACAATAAACCCGTCTTGGCGAACACAAGCCCTGACGCATCAGACGAAAAACCTTCAGCTAGTCTCTGACAATTTGGTCTGCGGTCTTACAATTCAACGTTGTTCTCTCTCTAGCTATCTTTCTCTTTTTTTCCCGTCATCCCTGTGCTCATCCTCATTTGAGGTGGCTCAGTCTGTCATTACGGTCTCTTATATTAGAGAAGGGCCTCCTTTAGAGCGTCGCTTGCCACTTCTCTGCAGTTTTTAATTGTGGCTCTGAGGTGGTGGAGGAAGGCAGCTGCATCTCAGAGCCAAATTACAGATTAGCCTTACAGAGCCGGAGCGATAGACACAAGCCGTAAGACCCGCACTTCACCCAGTGGGTGTGGACATCATGCTGAGTCTTCAAATATAGACTGTAAATCGCATATTATGAAACAGATTTTAAATTCTGATTGGATGAGCCACATTCAAAGCTACTGTATAATAGCTGATTAGCACCAGTCTGTACTTTCTATATTAAAGTCAAAAGGTCATGTCGTTTTACTTAATCTGTCATATTTCTGATTAAATTGGTATTTGAGGATAAAAAGTAGGGGAAAGCTTGGTTTTATCTACTGATAATTGATAATACAGTTTGAAAATTAGATTTGTGGGACAACAGGACAAACGTATTGGGGTGGAAAATGTTGGATTTTAATAAAATATTATGAAGAAAAACCCAAGATAAGCATTTATCTGAAATAAAAAGCTTTTGTAACATTAAATACTATACCATTCAAAAGCTTGGAGTCAGTATAATTTTATTTTTTTTTTGTAAAGAAATTCTAGAAATTAATACTTTAATCAAAAGTTAGGATAAAGACATGTTACAAAAGATTTCTATTTTAGATAAATGCCGTTCTTCTGAACTTTCTATTCATTAAAGAAACCTGAAAAAATTCTACGCAACTTTTTTTCAACAAGTAATAATAATAAATGTTTTTTGAGCAGCACATCAGAATATTATAACGATTTCTAAAGGATCATGTGACTGGAGTAATGATGCTAAAAAATTCAGCTTTGAAATCACAGGAATAAATTACATATTGAAATATATTCAAATAGAAAACAGTTGTTTTAAATAGTAAAAATATTTTCAAAATTAATTTAAAAAAAATGTAAAATCTTACTGTTCGTACTGTATAAAAATTAAAAATAAATAGTTCATGGTACCTAATGCTTATAATTGAACTTGGCTGTACAGTGAAGTTTTACCATATATATATATATATATATATATATATATATATGTATTTAAATAAGCACAAATGAATTCTCAAAGCCTGAACATAAAGAAAGTAAGTAGCATTATTTTAGTGGTTTTCTGGTTTTAAACAGCAAATAAAAATCCTATAATGAAGCATTTGTCATACCTATAAAGAACAATAATGTTATATTTAATATTGCAATAATAGTTCCTTTCAAGATTTAATTTTAATGCCTAAAATTTTAATTCTGGCATAATTTACCCTCATTACATTCTAAACATACAGTAGACTAGCTTCTGGAAAATAATTTATCTGTTTTTCCCCCATGTAATTAAAGCAAATTAGTAACAAAGTCATACAGGTTTGGGACATCATGTAAGTAAATATGACAGAATTTTTTTTAACTACTTAATGTATATAATTTATATACACTACCAGTGAAATGTTTTCAAACAGCAAGTCTTTTCTGTTCACCAAATCTGCATTTATTTGATCCAAAGTACAGCAAAAACAGTACAATTTTGAAATATTTTTACTATTTAAAATAACTGTTTTCTATTTTAATGTATTTTAAAACGTGATTTATTCCTGTGATTTCATACCTGAATTTACTCTAGTCACATGACAGAAATCATTCTAATATTCTGATTTGCTGCTCAAAAAACATTTATATAACATTCATAAAAGCATTTTTCAGGTTTCTTTGATGAATAGAAAGTTCAGAAGAACAGCATTTATCTGAAATAGAAATCTTTTGTAACATTATAAATAATATATTATTTTTAAGCAATAAGCCATTTGAGGGCATCCACTACACTGATTTTTTTTAGCCTGTCCTCTTTGTGACTTACACTGTAACACAACCTTTCATGGCTTATTGTTTTATTCAATCATCTGTCAGGCCATTTGCTAATATTTTGTCTGAAGACGAGGATGTTGATGGCACTTGTAACGTGCCCAGTTTGTTTTATGCTCAAATATTTCCAGAAACTGCACGCTTGTCCTCCTGTTCGAATGTCATCTTCAGTCTCGCGTGTGCTGTGTTTTGAGAGCTGTGTGCTGTTTGCTTGTCTTTGCAGTGTTTAGTCTAAACCCAGTGCCCACCCCGAGAGCCTGGAGGGAAGACATATCTGTGTACTGACCCGTCAATGCATGCCCTGCACTGCACTGCAGGTGCTGCTGCCCTGGAAGAAAACAAACACAGACTAAAAGTGGTAGGTTCACACTCTTCTATTTCCTACTTGATCATTTTCAATATTGACATAAAGCACCTCACTGTTTGATTCTACTTTGCATGTGAAGACAAGACTGTCATAAATGTTTACCGTCACAGAACAGAGAGCGGGGGAAAGGTGGCTCTCGAAGGCCGCGCCATATTTTTCTCATTAGGGACTCACACAAGTTTTTAAGAGCGCACACAAACACAACCCACATCAATTTATGCCTGTTGTGTTAGTCCAAATTACACAGGTGACCTATCGCCTTCCGGCTCTATGAGATCAAAAAAATGCAGCGGGACGGGAGGGAATCTACCCCCTTGGAGCACGTTTAATTTCAGCCCCCCTTCAAATCGTTCACACCGCAATTCCCCGCGGCTCCGCTAACCGTGTATGTTTTATCCCGCTGCCTTCACATGAGGAAGTCATTAACATCTCCGTGCATCTCTGCTCTGTAATCTCCCTGAACCGGCGTTGCATCCACCAACAACACAACAACAAAAATATAGAGCATTATGCATTTACCTCAAATAGATAATTAGTGCTGCTTGCTGAGGGTAAGTATCGCTATTACTATTGCTCATGTTTAGAATAGTGCTTCGAATAAACCCCTAACACTAAGTATTTACCTTTGGCACGTAACTCGTACTGCATCGGAACAATCCACCAGACAGGAACGATCAAACAGAAAGTTTTTAGGAAGGTTTGTCATATGCGAAACGCGAATTCAAAACGTGCATGTTTACTTAGAAAACGAATAAAAAAATAAGTGCAGTAGAATTCAAAAACATTAAAAGTCGACTTAAAGGTGCAGTTCGCGTTTTCACGACAAGTCATCAATCGGCCATATTGGCCGCACGGAATGTAAACAATGCCACTGAACTGAACGAAACATATTTTGCTGATTATTGCTGCTGAAAATGGTCAGTTATTGTCATGTTTTGGGCTGTACAAAAACATTTGGAGTACTATAGACTGCCAAAACTTCAAGAGTGCAAAAACTGTCTGAGGAACAAAAGGTGTTTCTATTTGGCCAAACTGAACCAGGATTTCCAGGGCATTTCCAGTCAGGTAGGTGAAATATTACTAATATCTTAATTAATACTGTTTGTACGTATCTTTAACGCCTATTAACTTTAGTTTTTCTTTTTCCTTTCCTGCTTTACCCTGCTGAAAAACAGCTAATACCAGCCTAGGCTGGTTTAAGCTGGAAGTAGCTGGTTTTAGCTGGTGGTTTCCCAGTCTGACCAGCAAAGAGTGGCCAAAACCCCTCTAAAACCAGCCTGCTGACCAGCTAAAACCAGCCAACCAGCCTTGGCTGGTTTTAACATTTTTTTTCACCAGGGTAGTCCTTCTCTGTATGATTTAACAGCATAAATTAGCAGAACAATGTATTCAGTAGTACATTTACCATGCAATCCATGCTGTTGTTTACATCAGAGTCTCGCCAATATGGCCATGCATCCTTGTAACTGACCAAATCGTGACGCAAGTGCAACCCAATATTCAAGATGTGACTTTTTTCTTTTTTAGTATAACAGTAAAGAAGATTTTTTTAGCTGAAACCATGGTCCTTGGTGATTCATAAATGCAAATCAGCTACTACCGTCACTTTGAGAGAAAAAAAAAAACATATCGGGGATCACAAAATGATTAGTGTTTTCACGTTGCGTCATCAGTCAGCCATATTGGCAGCACAGAACGTAAACTATGCTACTGAACCAAACGAAACTTGCATATTTTGCTGATTATTTCTGCTGAAAATGGTCAGTTATTGTCATGTTTTGGGCTGTACTAATCGGTCAGGCCGGGAAAAACATTTGGATTATAGTTATAACAAATCAAGGAGAAGAGTGTAAAAAACTGTCTGAGAAACAAAAGGTGTTTGTGGTTGGCCAAACTAAACCAGGATTTCCAGGGCAAGAATCTTGACAACATTTGTGTTTGTTCTTATCATTTCCAGTCAGGTAGGTGAAATATTAGGCTATCTTAATTAATACTGTTTGTGCATCTTTACCGCCTATTGATTTTAGTAAGTCAAACTATTGCTCCCTTCCTGCTTACGAAGTCCTTTTCTAAAGCTTCCACAAGTTTTTTTCTGTGGTTTAAACAGCATAAATTAGCAGATCAACGTAATCAGTAGTATATTAACCGTGCAATCCTTGCTGTTGTTAGCTAATCCGGGAACACAAAATGAATACCTGTGACTTCTGATGATGCATTGAGATGAAGCGAAACGAATGGTCTGTGCAAGGAATTAATCATTATTTACAATATTATTTCTTGTAATCCAAACTGTAAGGAGTGTTGTATGGTTCGCAGACGAATCAAGCTTTTGAACTGGTTAATGCAACTGTATGCAAGTTTGTTTACCTTGAAATATAGGTTTCGAAATCATTCTGATGGTACACTGACTTCTAATAAGGCCAATGGCTTCTGTTTTCCCGCCAAACGTGTGTTTTGGAAGTATGTATGTTTGGTGAGCTGTACGAATTTCCGTGACAACGGAGGATTGCTTTATGTTGGAAACAAATGCATGTGTATGGCTATTCACTGTAATTAAGAAGGTGAATTCCACTAATTTATCTGTAGGGGGCTTCAAAGTGGCAAAAATAATGTAAACAGCATACAGTTGCTTTAATTAAAAAAGGGAATAAAGTCTGCATTTTATAAAAAACACTCTCTGTGTGAATGTGGCCTCTAATAGAGTGATGCATGGACCTCATGCCTTACAGTATCTAGGACTTTTTTGGAGTTATGCATCCACGAAGGAACACATTGCACTGCAATCTACCTAAATCAAATTATGTATTAGGTATATTTATCTTGAAGTTGAAAGTTTACTTTTAACAGTAAGATGTTGAATGTTTTTAAAGAAGTCTCTTCTGCTCACCAAGCTTGCATTTATTACATCTGAAGTACAGCAAAAACAAAAATATTTTTACTATTTAAAATAACTGTTTTCTACATGAATACATTTTAAAATTGTTTTTAGCATCATTACTCCAGTCACATGATCCTTTAGAAATCATTCTAATATTCTGATTTGCTGTTCAAAAAACATTTATTATTGAATTTTATTTAGGTTTCTTTGATGAATGGAAAGTTCAGGAGAACAGCATTTATTTGAAATTTAAATATTTTGTAATATTTTAAATGTCTTTATCATCACTTTTAAACAATTTAAAGCATCCTTGCTAAATAAAAGTATAAATATCTATAATTTATTTAAAAAAAAACTGACTCCAAGTGTTTGATTGGTATAGTGTATAATGTTACAAACATGTTTTTTTATAAATGCTGATATAAGGATCTTTCTATTTATCAAAGAATCCTGAAAAAATGTACTCAACTGTTTTAAACATAGATAATAATAATAATAATAATAATAATAATAATAATAATAAATGTTTCTTGAACAGCAAATCAACATATAAGAATGATTTCTGAAGGATCATGTGATACTGAAGTTTGGAGTAATGATGCTGAAAATGTAGCTTTGATCACAGGAATAAAATCATTTGTAAAATATATATTTAAATAGAAAGCAATTATTTTAAATAGTAAAAATAAATCACAATATTACTGCTTTTGCTGTATTTCGGATCAAATAAATCCAGTCTTCTTCAGAGAACATTAAAAATCTTACTGTTCAAAAACTTTTGACTGCTAGTGTATGTTAAAACATCATAATAAATGTTGACTTTACTTCTTCTTTAAGGCAAGATGTTCATATTGCTCCATGGACTAATATACTACATGAATCCTCACATGAAAGATAATTCAATGCAAACAGAAATTCCTCATTTTGAATATCATGTGTTTTATATACTTCATAGTTACCAGCAGAGGGCTTTAATTCATTAGATGAGTGGGCTGTAACCACACACATCCATCTTTCAATCTTTCAGTTTGTATGTGCATCTATTTCTCTCAACTCTCGTGTGTGTGTGTGTGTGTGTGTGTGTGTGTGTGTGTGTGTGTGTGTGTGTGTGTGTGTGTGTGTGTGTGTGTGTGTGTGTGTGTGAGAGAGAGAGAGAGAGAGAGAGAGAGAGAGAGAGAGAATCTGAGTTAAATCAGACTTTTTGTTCTAACCAGGCATGACTGGGAAAACCAAAAAGTGCCACAACATTTTGTGGGTTGACTCGTTTCTAAGTAATTTGTTAGCCACACTAAAAGTGAAAACACTGCACAATGCAATGAGATTCAACAGTTTTGTGTTATGTGCTGTCATGCTAGAAAACTCCACCCACACTAACATCTCATGCTCCACTTAGATGTATATTAAACAACAGATATGTTCTGATTGTATTAAACTGCACAGAATTTTCACTTTTTTTCATGTAGCTAGCCAAATTACTTGTTGAAAACTAGGTTATAGTACATGGTGTAACGGTGGTTTGTGTCATAATGAGAGAATAACAGCTCCTCACCTCAGTGGCCTGGTATGACCTTTCTTCTAATGAAGAGGAAAGTGGTCTGGTGTGCGAGTGTGCCGTGGTATGAACCCACAGACGAGACGGGATCAGATTACCGCAGCCGGTGTGTGAGCTATTGCACCTTAGTTGAACATTAGTGCAAGTTGCCTGATCCAGTTAAGGTGATGAATTTCTGCCCTTTTAGCTTTTGAAAGCTGTGTATAAGGCCATTGTTTTTGTTATAATTCACAGCTGCTCACGTACAGTTTGAGCGAAAAGGCCTGAGACTGAATAGAGATGCTGGTGAATCATAATACAGAATTATGCAAACCACTGATGAACGCTGAGTAAGAGCCACATCAGTCCGGAGGTAATTTCCATAGCCTGGTCTGCATGTGTACAGCTTTTACAGCCACTTTAGTGTTTTAAGCCATTTTCTTGTCCAGTTTGATTCTTCCTCCAAGAGCAGCGGAAATCTCCCCAGCGGTGGAAAGACTGCAGGAATTTTAGAGAGGATGAGGGGGGAGTGATGTGCTTTTGGAGTGATTGTGGCTGAGAAGTGTTTTTGGTGCTTCCCAGGGTGAAGGGAGAGGTGGTGTTGCTGGCAGAGGAAGACTGAAAGTCTGTTCCCTCTCACAGTTAATGGATGATAATAATAATAATAAGCATAATTTGTATAGTGCCTTTTTTCAAAGCTCAAGGTCATTTCATCGTGAAATTATAGGCACATTCATTCAGAAATGAGCATGAATGAATACGGCAGAAGTAGAGTTTTTACACTTTAAATAATAGCTGGAAACCCCTCGCCTGAAATAAAAAAAAAAAAAAAAAAACAGAGGCTGTTTGAAGGTTATTTATGCTTTATGTACTTTGGTTGATGGGAAAGTGTTGCTGCACAATTGCCAAGTAGTTGCTAGGGTCTTTTGGATGGTTGCTAGACAGACAACTTGTTACTTAGCTGTATTTATTTATGTAAATAGTTTTAGTTAGGAATCATCAAGTAGAGTCTTTTATAATGTTGGTAAGTAGTTAGCTAGTTAGTTAGTCGGGTAGGTAGGTAGTTTTAGTTAAGAAAAATCAATTAGGGTCTTTGATGTCGTTAAATAGTTAGTTAGGTAGGTAGATATTTAGTTAGGTGGTTTTAGCAAGAATCATCATCCATTAGGGTTTTTGATTATGTTATTAAGTATTTAGGTAGGTAGGTTTAGTTAGGAATTATTCATTTGATAATGTCGTTAAGAAGTTATGTAGGTCGTTTTAGTTAGGAATCTTCCATTATGGTTTTTGATGATATTGTTAAGTGGTTAGGTAGGTAGGTTGTTTTAGTTAGGGATTTGATAATGTTGTTAAGTAGTTAGTTAGGTAGGTAGGGTTAATTTGGAATCATCCATTATGGCCTTTAAAGATGTTGTTAAATAGTTAGTTATTTAGTTTGTTAGGCAGGTAGGTAGGTATTTAGGTAAGTAATTTTAGTTAGGAATCAGATATGTTGGTAAGTAGTTAGTTAGTTAAGTTGTTAGTTAGGTATTTGGGTAGGTAGTTTTAGTTAGAAATCATCCATTAGAATCTTTAATAATGTTGTTAAGTAGTTAGTTAGTCGGGTAGGTAGGTAGTTTTAGCAAGGATCATCCATTAGGGTATTTGATGTTGTTAAGTAGTTAGGTAGGTAGGTTTAGTTAGGAATTATCCATTAGAGTCTTTGATAATGTTGTTAGGTGGTTAGTTAGTTAGTAAGGTAGGTAGGTAGTTTTAGTTAGTAATCATTCATTATCCTTTTTGATGATGTCTTTAAGTAGTTAGTTAGGTAGGTATTTGGGTAGGTTGTTTTAGTTTGGAATCATCCATTGGTCTTTAATGATGCTGTTAAGTAGTAAGTTATTTGGTTAGTTATTTAGTTTGTTTGGTAGGTATGCATTTAGGTATGTGGTTTTAGTTAGGAAAAATCCATTAGGGTCGTTGATGGTGTCGTTAAGTAGCTAGTTAGGTAGGTAGATATTTATGTAGGTAGTTTTAGTTAGAAATCATCCAGTAGAGTTTTTGATAATGTTGTTAAGTAGTTAGTTAGGTATGTAGGTAGGTAGGTATGTAGGTAGTTTTAGTTAGGAATAATCTATTAGAGTTTTTAATAATGTAGTTAGGTATGTAGGTAGTTAACTGTAGTTAGAAATCATCCATTAGGGTCTTTGAAAATTTCAAGTTTTGTTAGTTAGGTAGGTAGGAAGGTATTTAGTTAGGTAGTTTTAGTTACAAATCATCCATTAGAGTTGTGGATAATGCTGTTAAGTAGTTAGGTAATAGGTAGTTTTAGTTTAGAATCATCCATTAGGGTCTGTAATGATATTGTTAAATAGTTAGTTAATTAGGTAGGTGGTTTTAGTTAGAAACCATCCATTAGGGTCTTTGATGATGTCATTAAGTAGTTAGGTAAGTAGATATTTAGGTAGGAAGTTTTAGTTAGGAATCATTATAGGGTTTTGATGTTGTTAAGCAATTGGTTAGGTAGGTAGATAAGTAGTTTTAGTTAGAAATAATCTATGAGAGTCTTTGACAATGTAGTTAGGTATATAGGTAGTTAATTGTAGTTAAAAATCATCCATTATGGTCTTTGAAAATGTAAGGTTCCATTAGTTAGTTAGTTGGGAATGAATCATCCATTAGGGTCTGTAATGATATTGTTAAATAGTTAATTAGGTAGGTGGTTTTAGTTAGAAACCATCCATTAGGGTCTTTGATGTCATTAAGTAGTTAGGTAAGTAGATATTTAGGTAGGAAGTTTTAGTTAGGAATCATTATAGGGTTTTGATGTTGTTAAGCAATTGGTTAGGTAGGTAGATAAGTAGTTTTAGTTAGAAATAATCTATGAGAGTCTTTGACAATGTAGTTAGGTATGTAGGTAGTTAATTGTAGTTAAAAATCATCCATTATGGTCTTTGAAAATGTAGGGTTACATTAGTTAGTTAGTTGGGAATGGTCTTTGGTTTTCATTCATTAGGGCCTTTGATAATGTAAATAGACATTTAGGCAGTTATAGTTAGAAATCAGCCATTACGGGTCTTTAAAATATAATTAGTTAATTGGTTAATTAGTTAAGAATCCTACATTAGGGTCTACGGAAATTTAAATGATTAGTTTAAGAATCATCCATTACGATGTTCGAAAACAAAAGTAGTTTTTTTAGCTAGTTAGTTATTTATTAATGAATCATTCATTAAGGGTATTTTAAATTTTCTGTAGTTAATAAGTTAGTTAGGAATCATCCATTAAGAACCTTTTTTAAATTTCGACAAGCCTCTGGATGTCCTGATCTTACCTCCCAGTACTTTTTTTTTTTTTCATTGTCCTCTCTCTGTTCTATGTATGTGAAGGTCCAGTGGATTCCAGAACTCTTGTTTTCCACCATAATCCCTTCCTGGCTTTTTGGATTGTTTATACAAAATGTAAATATCTCCACCAGTTGTTCCCAGATGAAACACTCTCAGTATACAGCGTTCCACCTGTGCCGGAACACCTGCCCTGTAGGTGTTTTGTCCCAGAACGCGTGTTCGTAACACTGTCTGAATCTACTGTCCTTCAACCATGTCCTGATTTGATCTGCTGGTCGGTGATTCAGCGCAGACGTTTGTATGCGATCTAAGGCCAAACATGTGCTGCATTGCCACGTCATCCACACTAGAGCACGGATGCTGTCCTGCGGGTTCGTATATTGTACACGTGGAGCTGTTTTAGGGCAAGAAGGCCAGAATCGGCCTCATATGAGTGTTAGGGGATCAGATCGTTACCCATCCCGATTCAACTTATTGTCATCAGGAGAGCCTTAAAATCAGCATTCGAGTTCCCTCACAAGAATATCATTTGCTATAGGCTAGCTACAAATGGCTAACTTTTGTTAGCTGCACATAATGTGATTAAATATCAAATATTAAAGCAATACGCCACTCAAAGTCATAAAATAATAAAGAACATTGTCTAAACACTTGACCACAGTGTTTTTTTTAAATATTTAATTTTATATTCCATAAAAGAAAGGTCTTTCAATTTTGGAATTATGGAATGGAAGTTTAATAATAGAAAAAAAAAAAAAGAAATCTTCCACATATCATTCAATAGGCTAACTATAGACTTTTTATGGTCTAGCTTAGCACGTTAATATCAGTGTGAGACCACAGTTTTGTATTTATCAGCATTTTACAACAGCTTTTGAGTGAGGCTCACCAAGTCAGAAGTTTTTACCTGTCTTTCAGTTGCTTATGTTTCCTCTATCACCTATAGTTTACTATCAACACAAGGTAAGAGCCACTAGGGTGGTAGCCTACAAATCTGATTCTAGGTTTAGCAGAAGGAAATGTGTGTCCTGCCAGGGCCCACCCCCACAGTGTAATGTAACCTTGGCATTAGCTCGAACATGAAATCCTTTCTGCGGCACATGCAGCGTAAACCTTTACTTTATCCGTTTTACTGCAAATTAAAATTTTGTTGCTTTTTCCGTCTGATTTTACGGGAAACATCTGGGGCTCGCACCACTCCGTAACTGTGGCCCGAAGGCATTCTGGCTCAGAAGGAAGGCGGGAATAATGAGACATTTATCAAACACGCTGCTGATGGATATACATTCTCCTTCAACAGAGTGAACACACAAGCTTTTATTATTATCATTATAAATTTCTTTTTTTTTTTAAATCCATGTGCCTTGCACATCTTTTAGACTGTCTATTAATGATAAGATACGAATCATTTCCTTCAAATCTGCAAAAAAAGATTCTTTTATGTCATGACATTAGGCCTAATAATCACGGCTTTGAATATTACTTGCTCTAAAACGTACTAATACAGCCTTTTGTGGCACATGTTGCTGTATTTCTTCCTGATAAAATGTTATTTATAGCCTTTTCACGTCTCAAATTTGAGTCTATTCGCCTTTTACATATTTTCCTTTGGTTCACTCATGGTTTCCCTCACGGTTCAGTTAGACTTGAGAGCCGTCCTTACTGATTCAGTCTGATTTGGTAAACTCGATAATGTGAATGAAGTACAGTAGAATTCGTCAACAAACATTTTGTAAACAAGTTTAACCGAATCGGACATCACTAATTGAGACGTAAGTTACTTCCCCTCACGTGTGAACCTGTATCAAAACTGAAAGTCATCTTGCATTCCGTATACACTTACAGAATGTTTACTAATTGTTGTTCTATTCCTCAGATGGACATCGTCTTTCCCTCCCTCTGCGTCGCGGCGCGTTTCGACGTCAAGCAGTTCTCAAGACCCCCGCGTTCAGTTCGTTTCCGCTGCGGTTGCTGAGATTTGCGCAGGTGCACAGAAGAAAGAGCGAGGTGTGTATCTAACGGGTTGGTTCTCACTCTTCACCACAGTATTCACCAGAGTGTTTCTTTTTCAACATGGTTTCTTTGGGTTTCCCCGTCACCACAAGAGAATATTTAAGAACCTTTATTTTTAAACTGCAGCTGTTTTCTCGTAAGCGTAGCGATCTCTATATTTGGGTCAGTGGCGTGCCGCCATTTTGTTTGTCAGGAAAATGACACCTTTTGTGTTTTCAGTTTTTGAAGTAAAAGTCATTTTCATATTTGTTTAGGGGTTAATAAGGTCTGAGATTATAAGAATGTGATATACTGTAGCCTGGCATAATCTTTTATTATTATCTCCTTAAAAATAAGCACTGAAGCAATTGTGTTTTAAAACATTAAGACTTTTAAAACAGCTACTTATGTAAAACCAAAATAAGTTGTTGTCATGTGACAAGAAAACCATAAAACAGAGAGAACCCTTTTGAACTTGGTTATAGGCCTACCAACCACATTATTAGTCATAAAATCCCCTTTTTATTGAAATAGTATTTAGAAATGTATAAAACCAATATGAATGTTATTTTAAACTACTTTATTTAACTATTTTTTACCTATTATTGACCCAGACATAAAGGTTCCCGACAGTTCAACAAGCTCCAAAATATCTTAAAATCAAATGAATTGCTAAAAGCAATCAAAATAATAAACACAACCTTTTAAATAGTTATTAAGTGCCATAAAACAGGAAATAAAAGTATAGTAATGCCATCGGATGTTTTAAAAAGCAAAGTTAAATTATTCCTGAACAGGCCTACAAAACAACTGAGCTTCTATCAAACGCTAATGCCTCAACAGTGGAGTCGTTTCTTTTAGATTTCTATCAGGCTAAGCCTGGGAAAATGAGATGTAAACAATTAAATGCTTTGCGAGCGTTGGTGTAGATTTAAAGGAGAAATGAAAAGGTCTGGTAGGGGTCCGGTATTTAAATGCAGTGGTTATCTGCGGTTGTTAAAGCGTTTGCCTCCAGCCGTCTGGATTCAGTGATTTCTTCTTATTAAAGCGGACAAGCTTTTTTATAAGCTCAGGGGTAAAACTGGCTGGACTTTCTCTTCGGCTAATGAACCTGCGCTGTTTTATAACAGTAACAAAAGAAGGGGAAAATCTGAATCAAAGTAAAGCATTCAGCCTACATGTTCAAAAATATGTTTTAATAAATAAGCAAAATGTACAATGGACGGAAATCGAAAATGTTGCATAAGAAAACTCAAATGTATGCATTCATCCATGCAGTGTACTTCAAGAAAGTATTGCTCTAAATTGCATTGGTCCCTTAAAAAAAGCTGACAATACTCACAGGTAGCCTATGTACAATAGTTTTTTGTTCATATTTATATATATATATAAACTCTTCTGTTTAGAGACAAACATGACATATAGTTCCCATACAGATAACAGATGGCCTTCCTGTACTATCAGCATGGCGACATTTAAGAATAACTTGTGAAAAAGATTAAATGTATTTGACGACAGGAGACGTCATCTACGTTTCCTCTAAGTATATAAAAAGTTCCTTTCGTTGTGTCCTTCACAAAGATGCTCAAGTCCGTAGGTGTATCTACTGAATGTCCTTTGGCCACGTCATTGAGGTTTAGAGGTTCTTCAATAAATCCTTTGGTGTCTTCAAAATTAGTGGAAGTAAACAGTCTGTGGAAGAGAGAAAAAAAGACACATAAGCATTTAGGTTCGAAAATCTGCTGAATGTGGCTGTGGTTGAACGCACAGCCTTGGTTTAAAATCTACAGAAATGGGAAGCTATTAATGATCCCATTATTTAATTCTGAGTGGGAGCACATGCTTGCACAGGAAAAGGCTTGGTTCAAACATGCTACACAAGTCCCAGGTGGAATTACGTCACTGGAAAATAACTGTTTTAGGAGGTCATTTGGTTTGAAATCCGAAGCCGTACACCTGCCTTTCTTCTGATTTCTCAGTAGCACATTTTACTTCATCCAAACAAATTCATATAAATCAGTTAGAATACGAACTAATGTCATCACAAGGATTGATTTTTTGACAGCTGTGTGTTGTCTTGATTGATGGAGGCCTAATCCAGCGCATATACAAAACCTCCAGCTCAAAAAGAAAGGATAAAATGCATCATTCTGATTACAAGTTTCATCATTTTTACTTATTTTAATAGTGTGCTTGTTGCTTAAAATAGACCCTTATTTAGTATTATAGACATGCAGGTTCATATAACAAATACCACAGGATGTCACTAATAAATTGGAGACCTCAGCGCATATTTGAGCTGATAAACAAAATGAAAATAATTAAATGCTGTCTTTGGTTTGTGGTTACTGTGCAGTTATTTCACAAGCATAAACATGGTTTAGGTGGCAGCGCACCTTCTCACTTAAAAATAAAGGTTCCCTGAGAACCAAAAAGAACGTCACTTCCTGATGTCAAATAGCAGAATCTTTTCGTTCATCTGAGCGCTGTTCTTCATTATAGTACAGGTGCTTTACAAAACGACAAAACACTGATTTGAAGAACCTAGCAGGTTATCAACAACTTTTTCAATCTCCTAAAAACAATAAACAGCCAAACTGAACGTGTAGACTAAAGTCACAGCTTTTTAATTCTTCTTCAGGGGTTTAAGAAAGCCTTCTAAATTTATTCGTTCTTATATAAAACGTTCCCGTTTCTCCTCAGTCAGGATAATAATTCTTTTCCATTTCTCTCTCACGGTGCGCTTTGTAGCCAGTCTTCAAATCGCTGGTGAAATGTGAGTTTTATTCACTAAAAGGAAAATGTTCCACTAAATATAAATGATCAGTGAGGAGCTTCTCACGGTTGGGTCGTTATTCGTTTCGTAAGATCGACCAAATTATGTGAATATGTTTATTTGTTTTGGATGCAAGTCGGAAACGCTTTGACCCGTCGTGATATAAAATTGACAGAGAAAAATGAGAATCCGGCGTTTGTTTTTCTTGTCATTTCAAGAAGATATAAACTACATTACTAATTATAATTCTCGACATACTGTCTGTGACTTCTCTGTTATGCTAGAAATGCTTTAGCAGTCAAAGAATGTGTATCCAGCCAATTCTCATAGCATTTATGATGAACGCTGATTTCTTACTCTAGTCTAAATGCGCGATTTAGTTGGTTTTATGTTTGTGTTTAAAGCATAATATAATATATAATAACTATCTGGGCTATCGTGACGCCTAACATTTGTTTATAAACCACTGGTTTTTATATCCAAAAATATCTAAAAGAAAACGTTTTGGCCTTTTCTGTGACACCAGATTTTTGGAGGTGTGCTTATAATAATAATTCGAATATCATTGCTATAGCTATTTTTGTCCTCTAGTAAACATGCATGTTAATATCTGTCCTAGTTTGTTTTGTGAAGACATTCTATAACAATAATAAATAAATATATATAACATACAATCTTTTTTTAACTTCTAATAGCACACTTTGATTCTGTATTCAAAACTGTAAACAAAAACTACAGACATTCCTTAAGTGTAATCGGTTCAGCTTACTGCTCTAGCACATCAGTAATAATGATTTCAAAACTAACTTTTTGTAATAATTGTAATGTCTAATCAAATATAAATGAATATTTTGGGATGTCAAGAGGATATGTGACCATGGACCACAAAACAGATCGTAAAGGTCTTTTTTTTTTTAAAATTGAGATTTATACATCTTTTGAAAGCTAATTCTGAGGGTGCCAAAAAAATCAAATTATTAAGAAAATCGCCTTTAAAATGGTCCAAACGAAGTTCTCAGCAATGCATATTACTAATCAAAAAAGTTTTGATATATTTAGAGTTGGAAACGTACAAAGTAGGCTATATTCATGGAACATGGTCTTTACGTAATATCCTAATGATTTTTGGTATACAAGAAAATCGATAGCCTGTATTTTTGGCTATTGCTGCAAATATACCCGTGCTACTTAAAGATTTTTGGTTTTGCGGTCCAGTGTCACATATAGTGCTTTCATTCGTGCACTGAACTGTCAGTTGTCCAGAACAGCTGAAGTTTCGCTACTGTAGTAAAACTTATCAAAGAGCTATCCCGACAAAAAAAAAAAAAAAAAAAACAACGCCTTGAGTCGAATTGCCATCTTTCTACCCACCCTTTCGGCATTGTGCGGACGAGTGTCGCTGCTAGTGAGACGCAGACATCGACCAGGCGCCCTCCATCCTCCAGACCGAAAAGGCGTAACTGAGTCTTTCGTGCGCGACGTAGCTGCAGCTCGACATCTTGCTGTCCATCTCGTCGCTCTGCAGCACCTGACAGAGGAAATCAATGTACCTGGAGGCGAGCTTGAGCGTCTGTATCTTGCTGAGTTTATCCGAGGGGAGCGTGGGGATGATTTTGCGCAAAGACGCGAAGGCTTCGTTCAGCGACTGAGTCCGTTGCCTCTCCCTGACGTTCGCCAGGACGCGCTGGTTCTGGAGCTCCTCGAAGGACTGGGTGCTGCTGGGGCTCGGCTTTTTGCTCCGCTTGTTCACGGAGCTCGGGCTGCTGCCGTCCTCGCTGGACTTTTTACTGTGTCTCCTCTTCCTTCCGAACCGTTTCTGTTGTCTGTCCAACTCCTCCTCGCTGGTCACCAGGCTGTCCACTGGGGAGACGGGAGAGCTTGAACTCTCTTCCATTTCTTTTTTAAAGAAATGAGAAGGTCGAGGAGAAAACGCGCTCTCCACCTTTGAATCCGTGGCTAGACCGTTATATCCGTGCGTTTCGCTGGAGTTTGTTGGTCCTCCCGAAGTCCCGAGACTGCGCCTCCACTTCCACAAGTAGAGCTTGGCACAGTTTTCCTCCCGCAGGAAGTTTTTTCCTAATTTTTTGGGAAACTTTATCCTAGTCTCTGATGCTAAATACTAGTGTGAATGGAGGGGGAGGAAGCGCTGCGCTCCCATTGGCGGACTAATAAACGAGGAGGACCAGTCTAAAGTTACACTGCACCTCTCCACTGGCTGCCACTCAAAATATGCCCCACTTTTACATCGATACTATCAGTTTAAGACGATATGTCAAATTTTACGCTGTAAAAGTACATTTAAATGGGGAAATAGTGTAAAACGGTGCCTTAAAAACGGGCAGGTATTATGGTAAAAATTACAGATGTGAAATATTTTACGTTGCACTTCTAAAAATGCTTTTAGATGTAAAAATAAGTATCTCACATTTGCAATACTACAGTGTATATTTTAATTTAAGGCAATGTGTACTGGTAAAATATTGTTTAAATAGATTCCAGAATTTCTCGCATTTAGATTGTAGTTTTTTAAATATATATTTTTAAGAGTTTCACACTTTTTTTGTATTTATCAAAGCAATATGTCTGTAATATCGTAAAATATTGTTGAAATTGTTTCTATAGGTAAAGTAGGAAAAAAATCTTTTAATTTATAAGGAAAGTAGATTTCTAGAATTTATTGCCTTACCGTTTTATTTTATTTAAAAAGTTTAATTTTGTTGTCTGTTTTCTTTCTTTCTTTTTATTACTTATTTTGGTGCCTTTTTAATTATTTTTAAAGACAGATCAGAGCTAGTTGTCACACTTTTAACTAATAATAATATAACAAATAAGATAATAAATTAAATCATAATATATGAAATTATAGATAACATAATGTATGGTCATTATACTTCTAAAAATGTTTTAGAAGAAAAAAGTTAAATACTACAATGTTGTATTTATCAAAGCAATATGTCTGTAATATGGTAAAATATTGTTATAATTATTTCTATAGGTAAAGTAGGGAAAATACCTTTCAATTTATAAGGAAATTCGATTTCTAGAATTTATTGCCTTACCATTTTATTTTATTTTATTTTATTTAAAAATGTAATTTTGTTGTCTGTTTTCATTCATTCATTAATTTTTTGTTTACTTAATTTGGTGCCTTTTTAATTATTTTTAAAGACAGCAGAGCTAATTGTCACTTTTTACTTAATTTTCCGAAAAATCATAAGATAATAAAAAGTAATGTATGAAATTAAAGATTAAAAAATGTACATTATACTTAATGTTTTACAAGAAAAAAAAATTGAAATACTACAATGTATATTGTTTTTATTAAAGCAATATGTCTGTAATATGGTAAAATATTGTTGAAATGGTGAAAAGTAGAAATTACCTTATAATTTATGAGGAAGTAGATTTCTAGACCTTTTTTCACATTTTCTTTTAAAAGTTGAATTTTGTTTTTGTTTTTGTTTTATTTGTTAATTTTTTTTATTAATGTTTAGTTATTTGATGCCTTTTAGAATTATTTTTTAAAGACAGATCAGGGCTAGCTGTCACACTTTTTACTTAATTTTTCAAGATATCTGAGGGTATTTAAAAATTAATGTATGAAATTATAGCTGAAATAATGTACATTATACTTCTATAATATTTTTAGGAGAACCAAATGAAATACTACTATGTATATTGTATTTAACAAATCAGTGTGTATGTAATATAGTAAACTATTGTTTTACTTTAGGTGAAAATTATGAATTATCTTATAATTTATGAGGAAAGTAGATTTCTAGAATTTCTTGCCTTGCACTTTTTTTAATTTTATTTAGTTGAATTTTGTTGTCTGTTTTATTTATTCTTTTTTATTATTAATTTACTCATTATTTTATGCCGTTTTGATTTTTTTTTTTTTTCATTTTTTACTTAATTTCTTAAGAAATCAAAGGCATTAAAAAAATGTATGTTTGAAATTAGTTGAAATAATCTACATTATACTTCTATAATGTTTTTAGGAGAAAAAAAAGAAAAACTTCAATGTATTTTGTATTTATCAAAGCAATATATATGTAATATGGTAAAATATTGTTGAAATTGTTGAAAGTAGAAATTACCTTTTAATTTTTGAGGAAAGTGAATTTCTAGAATTTCTTGCCTTACTATTTTTTTTTTTTAGATTTTATTTAAAAGTTTAATTTTGTTGTCTGTTTTATTTATTCGTTCATTAATTAATTTATTTGTTTATATATTTAATGCCTTTTTAAATTATTTTATAAGACAGATTAGGGCTAGTTGTCACTTTTTAATTAATTTTTCAAGAAATCATAAGATATTGAAAAATGAATGTATGAAATTATAGATAAAAAATAATGTACATTATACTTCTAAAAATGATTTTAGGAGAAAAAATGAAATGCTACAATGTATATTGTATTTAACAAATCAGTGTGTAATATAATAAAATATTGTTGAAATTGTTATTTTTTATAGTAAAAAAGTAGGAATTACCTTATTTTTTTTTTCAAAGAAAGTAGATTTCTAGAATTTCTTGCCTTACCTTTTAAGTTTTTATTTAAAAAGTTTAATTTTGTTGTCCGTTTTATTTATTTGTTAATTCATTTATTTATATATTTGATGCCCTTTTAAATTATTTTATAAGACAGATTGTGCTAGTTGTCCCTTTTTAATTTCTCAAGAAATCATAAGATATTTAAAAATGAATGTACGAAATTATAGATAAAAATTTATAGGCAAAAAAAAAGAGATACTACAATGTATATTGAATTTATTAAAGCAATATATGTAATATGGTAAAATGCTGAAAATGTAGGAATTACCTTTATTTATGAGGGAAGTAGATTTCTAGAATTTCTTTTATTTTAAATTTTAAAATAAATTTTGATGTCTGTTTTATTTATTCATTCATTTTTTTAATTGATTAATTTGATACCTTTTTACTTATTTTATAAGACAGATTGGGGGCTAGTTGTCACTCTTTACATAAATTTCTCAAGAAATCATAAGATAAAATAGATAAAATAATGTACATTATACTTCTAAAAATGTTTTTTATAGGAGACAAAATGTAGATACTTTATTAAAGCAATATATGCAAAATGGTAAAATGTTGAAAAAGTAGGAATTACCTTGTCATTTATAAGGGAAGTAGATTTCTAGAATTTATTTTTTTATTTATTATATAAAATTCAATTTTGATGTCTGTTTTATTTATTTATTCATTCTTTTTTTATTTATTAATTTGATTCCTTTTGTAACTATTTTATAAGACAGATTGGGGGCTAGTTGTCACTTTTTACTTATTTCTCAAGAAATCATAAGATATTTAAAAATGAATGAATGAACTTATAGATAAAATAATGTACATTATATTTCTAAAAATGTTTTTATAGGAGAAAAATGTAGATACTTTATTAAAGCAATATATGCAAAATGGTAAAATGTTGAAAAAGTAGGAATTGTCATTTATAAGGGAAGTAGATTTCTAGAATTTCTTTTATTTTAAATTTTATTCAAAAAGTTCAATTTTGATGTCTGTTTTATTTATTCATTCATTCATTTTTTTTAATTTATTACTTTGATTCCTTTTTTAATTATTTTATTACACAGATTGGGGGCTAGTTGTCACTTTTTATTTAATTTTTCAAGAAATCATAAGATATTTAAAAATTATTTTATCTGTAAGTTCATACATTAATGTACATTATACTTCTAAAAATATTTTTATAGGAGAAAAAATGTAGATACTTCATTAAAGCAATATATGTAATATGGTAAAATATTGAAGTAGGAATTACCTTGTAATTTATGAAGTAAGTAGATTTCTAAAATTTATTTATTTTAAATTTTATTTAAAAAGTTAAATTTTGATGTCTTTTATTTATTTATTCATTCATTTTTTGAATTTATTAATTTGATTCCTTTTTTAATTATTTTATAAGACAGATCGGGACTAGTTGCCACTTTTTACTTTAGTGAATATTTCTCAATTGGTGTGGAATTGACAAAAAAAAATCTACTGAGCATAGAAACAACTGGGGCAAGTTGTCACAGTGCAACCTGCCTTTATCCAGCGTACTGTAGAATGCAAACGGTAAACAGACATAGAACAATCTATAACACATTAAATAAATTAAAATAATGGTGCATTACAAGCTTTAGCATATGCAGTATATAAACCACCTCATGAGTTGATCGTTAAGTTTGACAATTCAGCAAAATGTCTACGATTACAATAAATTTAAGCTATGCCATTAATGTTTTAGGTCATAATCTTTTCATGGTTATTAAGATGCCACGAAAGGTCTCTCACCTCTTTGAGTTGTGGCACACAGTAGATGAATTTCTCTGCAGGCTTTTCTTCACGCCATCCTTTCAAGTCAGATGAAAGACCTCTCCCTATTGTTTTCCAGAATAAGTCCAAGGTTTCACAATACCCTAAACACATGTAGGAGTGAGCCTGTTGTGAAGAACTTTTGGCAAAGCCTCACAGGCTTTTTCTCTTACACGGCCATTTGAATGCCGGGCCTGGACTGTCTCTTTGAATAAGACAATAATAATGCATGTCAGATTTCTTTTACCAGTGTCCAGTGTTCAAAAGAGGCTTTGGGATGTTTTGTATAAGGCAGCAATTTGGTCACATTTGTAAGGTTTTCGATTGTAAATTATGCCTTATTTCAGAAAGAAGATTTGTTTCCCTTTGATTTATGTATGTAATCCACATGTGAACGGATGACTGACACTTGGGCCCGAGCCAGCCACAATAACCCCGAGGACGCTCAGATGATCTCCATGTCCACTCTGGTTAAAACATGGTTCTGAAAAGATTTTTGCTGAGGGAAGTTTATGCTTTCAGAGCTTCAAGATAATGCAACATGAATGATCTTAATCAAAGAGCTTGAAGCAATTATAGTTTTACATGCTATGAAAGCTCTAATATTAAGACGAGAAAACTGTCGAATGCGTCAGCCGGCTTTTGCGTACATTCTACTTAGATGCTGAAAACCATTTGATATTACTAATGTAGAGCGAATCTCAAATCCCAAATGGAATTTTCTGCCTCATCTCCTCTGTTCTACACTAACAGACTGAACTCATTTAAATGAGCAGTTAATCCAAAAATGAAAATTCATAATTGACTTCCCATCATGACCAAAACTCCTATGCCTTTTTTCTTCTTCTGTACACTTAAAATCAAGTTTCCAAAATGTGGTTTTAACAGTGATGACATAGAAAAAACATTTTTGGTTTCCCTAAAAATCTTTCAGCCAACTCTTCTTAAAAAGAACCATTTTTTTCAGTCTAAATTTAGTTTTAAAAACATTTTTGTCACTATGAAGAAACACTATGATAAAACAGAGTTTTGATGTTTTTGTCTGTTTTTAATATATAGTGAAAATAAATTTGAATTACATAAAATCCATAAAATTATATCCAGTTGAAATTGGCGTTGATGTTTTCATGAGGAACCTTTAACATCAATGGAAAAGATTCTTTAGAATACTTAAAGAAAAAGAAATGGTTATTTTTAGAACTGTTCACTGAAAGATTCTTTGGGGAACCAAATATGGTTCTTATTTTGAAATTTGACAGTTGAGGTCAAAAGTTTACATAACACTTAGCAGAATCTGCTAAATGTTAATTATTTACCAGAATAGGAGGGATCTTACATAATGCATGTTGTTGTTTTTTAGTTCTGATCTGAATATGATATTTCACATAAAAGACATTACATATAGTCCACGAGAAAATAATAGTTGAATTTATAAAAAAGGAACCCATTCAAAAGTTTAAATATGCATGATTCTTAATACTGTGTTGTTACCTGAATGATCCACAGCTGTTTTTTTTTTTGTTTTTTTTGTTTAGTGATAGTTGTTCATGACTCCCTTGTTTGTCCTCAACTCTTAAACTGCCTGCTGTTCTTCAGGAACATCCTTCAGGTCCAACAAATTCTTTGTTTGTTTGTTTTTTCAGCATTTTTGTGTATTTGAACCCTTTCCAACAATGACTAGTTGTTTTTGAGATCCATCTTTTCACACTGAGGACAACTGAGGGACTCATATGCAAGTATTACAAAAGGTTCAAACACTCGATGCTTCAGAAGAAAAAAAAAACATTTTTAATTTGAAGATCTGGGTAAATTTAACAGATTTTGACTTCTGGGAAACATGTAAGTATCCTCTGTAGCTTCTGAAGGGCAGTACTGAATGAAAAAATATATATATTTAGGCAAAATAAGAAAAATGTACGCATCTTCATTCTGTTCAAAAGTTTTCACCCCTGGCTCTTAATGCATCGTTTTCCTTCTGAAGCATCAGTGAGTGTTTGAACCTTCTGTAATAGTTGCATATGAGTCCCTCAGTTGTCCTCAGTGTGAAAATATGGATCCCAAAATCACACAGTCATTGTTGGAAAGAGTTCAAATATGCAAAAATGCTTTGTTCAAAAGTTTGCATACACTTTTTTTTTTTTAGTGTCATTTTTGTAAATTCTCTTGTGGACTATATGTAAAGGTGAAGGTGAAATATCCTATTCAGGTCAGTACTAAATAAAAAAAACAACATGCAACTTATATGATCCCTCTTATTTAGGTAAGATAATTAACATTTTGCAGATTCCGCAAGGTGTATGTAAACTTTTGACATCAAATGTATTTTTTAAAAGCGTAGATTACATCCCATCTGAAATGGCACATTCAAAAGACATATAGACGAAAAACCGTTGAAAATTTATCTTTTCAGGTTTGGAACGACATGAAGGTGAGTAAATATGAGCACATTTTTATTTTTGGGTGAACTATGGGTGAAGTACCTGCCTTTGATAAACACTCTTTTGGGCTTTCCACCAGGATGAAGGATCAGGCGATTGAGAAGAATGAATATCTTCTGTCCTGTAATTCATAGTGAAAGGATAAGAGAGACATTGACATGTGCCCAACTTTGAAGCCTGTTTCCCCCTGGCCTGACCCGCTCCTTCAACACCGCCGCTTCAGATAGACTCCATATGGCCCAGCGGCACAGCGCTGCCTCTCCAGACCAAAATCTCATGACTTACAGGTATATATACGCCGTAATACCATATAGATTTCTTCGAAGGCCTCAGCAGGGGCAGGTCGGGTACCATCTGACCCAGCCAGCAGGTTTTGGAGATGACCCGCATCAGATCAAAGATGTGCCGTGCCATATTTCACTCTGCTAAGATGACGTGTTTATATCTCTTCGACACTTCCAAATCAGCTCCACATGGCCTGGAACTCTTTAATAAGCTGAAATCCTTTCTGCAGCAGCCTGTCACATCAACCTGCAGATGTTTGCGGGCCGATTTTAGATTCAGAAACAAATAGGAGAAAGGCATGCAGAAGACAATCTGGTGGTCTTGCAGTTTGAGTGAGTGAATAATTGAAACCTCACCGAGTGTGACATGCGTAATGTTAATTGGTTGTAGATGTTCTTGGGAAGAGTTGTGGAGACTTGTCTTAGACTGAATTCTAACACCTTCATCAGGACTATAATATTCATCACATCTCTAAGCCACACAGATGAATCTAATCTGTGACTGTTTTGTAAGGGCACACATATATCAATGAATACATATCTGTGTCAATGCCAAGATGCTCTGCTCGGAAACACACAGCTGTTTTTCATTGTTATCAGCGCAACGTCTTTTACTGAAAGTGCAGTCAGTCTTGATATGACTGCTGCTGCTACTGGAAATGACACAACACTTGTATAAAACGTAATCCCCTAAAAGTGCTTTTCTATGATGATTCCCTTTATCTTTTCAGCAAGTAGCTGAGGATCAACAGATGCCTTGTTCCTCACTCTGTGGATGTGGTGTGAAGATGGCATGCCTTGGTGAACCAACAGTGCAAACGTGTTCTCACAAACATTGATGTTTGTGTGGATAATCTCTCCGTTTGCACTTGCAGAGTTATGAACTTCATGCTGGTATCCCTTTAAAAAAATATTCTTAGTTTAAATATGCAGTGGCCACAAAATGTATGTCAAAAGACTGGAATACAGTAATTGTGATTTTTTTTTAAGTTTCTTATGCTTACCAAGGCTGCATTTATTTGATAAAAAATACAGTAAAAACTACAAAGTTGTGAAATATTACAGTTTAAAAGAATTTGGATATATTTTAAAACATAATTTATTCCTGTGAAGCAAAGCTGAATTTTCAGCATCATTACTCTAGTCTTCAGTGTCACATGATCCTTCAGAAATCATTCTGATATGCTAATTTGCTGCTCAAAAACATTTTTCTTCATTATTAATGTTAAAAACAGTTGTGCTGCTTAATGTTTATGGAAACCATGATATACTGTACTACCCTTAAATGTTTGGGGTAAATAAGATTTTAAAAAACTAATTTTCATATATGACATAGTGACCCCGACCACAAAACCAATCTTAAGTAGCATGATTATATTTGTAGTAATAGCCAAAATTATTAATTTTTCTTTTACACCAAAAATCATTAGGATATTAAGTAAAGATCATGTGTCATGAAGATATTTAGTAAATTTCCTACCATAAATACATCAAAACGTAATTTTTAATTAGTAATATGCATTAAGAACGTAATTTGGACAACTTTAAAGGTGATTTTCTCAATATTTTTTTTTTTTTGTTTTGTTTTTGTTTTTTTTGCACCCGCAGATTCCACATTTTCAAACAGTCCTGTCCTAACAAACCATTCATCAATAGAAAAGCTCATCTATGCAGCTTTTAGCTAATCTCAAAAAAAAAAAAAAAAGTTTTTGTGGTCCAGGGTCACGTGTGTAAATATGGACTATAAAAATAAATAGCTGACACAAACGTTTATTTGTGGTAATATTTAGTCTTCATATTTAGTAGAAGTCGTCAACATGTTTCCAATTTGCTTTACAAGCAAATATGCTAATTTCAATGAAGATACATATGGAAATATAAGCTATGCTTTTAAATAGATAAAGTCCAATGATACAAAGAAATGGAATAATTCCTGAAGGATCATGTGACACTCAAGACTGGAGTGAAGATGCTGAAAATTCAGCTTTGCATCACAGTGATAAATTATATTTTACAATATATCCAAATAGAAAACAGTTATTTTAAATAGTAATAATATTTCAAAATATTACTGTTTTTGCTGTATTTTTAATCAAACAAATGCAGCCTTGATAAGCAAAAGAGACTTTGTTAAACATTTACCGCCAGTGTAAGTCACACTGAGAAAATCATGAATATCAATACATTAGATACAAACTATTAAACAAAATGTAATTGATTTTAGATAACAATAGCACAAGCACAATTTAAGCAAAACATTTCACCTAAATTAAAAAATCAGTGTTGAAACAATAGATTAAAAATGAAGACAAAAATTGCTGTACACTTTGTGTTAAGTTGAGGATATCATCCATTAAAATAAAATGACTAAAAGTCCATTTTTTCATGTAAACGCTTAACTCATGACTTAGAGTAGTTCACTTTCAGAACAAAAATTTACAGATAATGTACTCACCCCCTTGTCATCCAAGATGTTCATGTCTTTCTTTCTTCAGTCGTAAAGAAACAATGTTTTTTGAGGAACATTTCAGGATTTCTCTCCATATAATGGACTTCTATGGTTCCCCCGAGTTTGAACTTCCAAAATGCAGTTTAAATGCAGCTTCAAAGGGCTCTAAATGATCCTAGCCACGGGTCTTATCCAGCAAAACAATCGGTTAATTTCTAAAAACATTTACAATTTATATACTTTTTGAGACTGCACACAGACAGGACGAGCATTTGAGGTTAAAAAGTATATAAATTGTAATTTTTGCTAGATAAGACCCTTCTTTCCTCGGATGTGATCGTTTCAAGTTCAAACTCGGGGGCACCTAGACGTCCATTACATGGAGAGAAATCCTGAAATGTTTTCGTCAAAAAACATAATTTCCTTACGACTGAAGACAGACATGAACATCTTGGATGACAAGGGGGTAAGTACATTATTTGTAAATGTTTGTTCTGAAAGTAAGTGAGTACCTTTTGGAGTCACTGCATATTTATTAATCTAATTGCGTTTTAATCTATTATTCACAGGACAAAGCATTGTTTCAAGGGGTGGCACTATGTAGTGAGGTCATGATAATAAGTAAATGGTGTAAGCCAAATGTTTAAACTGTCCTTGTAAAATGTAAATGCTTTCCTATAGTGGAATGAGCTTTGCACCCCTGCGGCGTTAACTCTCACTCTAAGGCAGTTTGGCCTCTCATTCATCCATATGACTGTGTTCTCTAGCAAGCCCAGTGACAAGGTGTTTCAAAAATTGCATTAGAGGTCCTTCATAAATGTTTCATTAGGGAGTATATAGCAGCTTGAAGCGTTTAGGTTTGTTTAATGCGATGCAGATTGTTTAACCCTCTCCTCCCGCTTTCAAGACGGGTACTCGGTCTTGGTGTCTGGTGCCCGAGAGTGCTTGGAGCAAATGGAGAAAAGCACATCCGTTATACGCAACGGCCTGAACCCTGACAGGCAAGTGCTGTCGTGTTTTAGTAGCCGTTCTTGAAATAGCTTCACATTTGCAAGGAATTTTTTGAACGCTACGAGATGCGTGTAAATGTCATGTGTTTTTCATAACAAAATGCAGATTTCTAAAGTAAACAGCACTGTGTATCTCTCCACAAAACAGCTTTGATCCATCCCAGGAATTGATCTGTATCGCAGTTTGTTTGAACAGAAGACATTTCTTAGTCATTGCAGAAGACGTGTGTTCTTTGAACCATAAAATAGATTATGCACATTGTAATTTATTCCATGTTCAAACCCATTGTCATGACTTCACAGTTGCAGCGCACAAAGCTTGTTGTAGCCATTGAGAATTCGACTCCAGCCCCCGCACAAGCTTTTGCACAAACACTGCAGGCTAATGAGAGGTGCAGTTGTGATGTTGGTGCTAGGGTTAGCTTCAGGTTCACAGGGCCGTGTGGGCACAGGTGGCCAGTCTGAGTGCTCTGAACTTGGGCAAACATGGCCTGTTTGCCCTGTTGATTGGCCTGGACTGGCCTAGAGGAAAGACTGAGTCATGATTGATGTAAACGCAACAAGTACATTTACAGTAAACTGTCAGTTTGAAGTAGTGGTGAGTGGGTGTCTTTTAAAAAGGGCGTATTTTCTATTTTGAGTAGTTTGCAATTGAATAAACTGATGTAACTTGGCACATCTTCAAGTCTTTTTAATTATACTGTACTATACATAATATTATATATATGTGACCCTGGACCACAAAACCAGTCATAAGGTTAAATTTTACAAAACTGAGATGTATACATCATATGAAAGCTCAATAGATAAGCTTTCTATTGATATATGGTTTGTTAGGATAGGACAATATTTGGCCGAGATACATCTATTTGAAAATCTGGAATCTGAGGGTGCAAAAAAATCAAAATACTGAGAAAATCACCTTTAAAGTTCTCCAAATTAAATTCTTAACAATGCATATTACTAATCAAAAATTACATTTTGATATATTTATAGTAGGAATTTTACAAAAAAATCTTCATGGAACATAATCTTTACTTAATTTCTTAATGATTTTTGGCATAAAAGAAAAATCAATAATTTTGACCAATACAATGTATTTTTGGCTATTGCTACAAATATACCCCAGCGACTTAAGACTGGTTTTGTGGTCCAGGGTCACATATAAAGAAATATATTCCAAGATCTTTAATATTTTTTTAAAGAAGTCTCTTCTGCTCATAAAGCCTGCATTCCTTTGATCCAAAGTACAGCAAAAAAAAAAAAAAAATGGAATATTTTTACTATTTAAAATAACTGTTTTCTATTTGAATACATTTACAAATGTAGCTTTGATCACAGGAATAAATTACATTTTTAGCATCATTACTCCTGTCTTTAGTGTCACATTTCCTTCAGAAATCATTCTAATATGATGATTTGCTCTTCAAGAAACATTTATTTTAGGGGGAAAAAAACAGTAAAAGATCCAAAGATCAGCCTCTATCTTAAATAGAAGTGTTTGTAACATTTTACACTATTCCTTTCAAAAGCTTGGAGGCATTGTGTGGGTCAAAAACGTTAAGATGTCCACGTCAAAAGAAATTTACAAAAGTGATTTTATGTCCATAGAAAGCACATTAAATGTAAGTGTCTACTTTTAAGGTTTCAAATAAGTTTTTGAAGAATAAAATAAGGTTAAAATAATGTTACATTGTCATTCAGCGTAACATAATATTTATGTAAAAATTCAAACAACATGCTTATTCTGACTTGTACATATTAAAATCAGAAAAAGGGAGCGTATTAAATTTTGTTTTAAATGACAAATGGGTAAAACCTAGGATAGTGGCAAATGTAAAAAATAGAATTTACGTAGAATTACAACTAATTAGTATTTGGGGTTAAAGTAATTTTTTTTATGTCAAAAACATGATTTTTGTCATGATTTTTAGTTGTAAATATGCCTGAAAAGATTGTTACACTGAATGACATTGTAGTGGGTGTCTTCTGTAAATTAGAGAAAAATTTATGCTTTTTTTTTTTAAACAACAATTTAAAGCAGTATTACACTTGTTTTTATGCTTAAACCCTTTTACACCTGACCCATATATATATATATATATATATATATAGCAAATCAGGATATTAGAATGATTTCTGAAGGATCATTTGACTGGAGTAATTGATGCTAAAAATTCAGCTTTAAAATCACAAGGAATAAATTACAGATTGAAATATATTCAAATAGAAAACAGTTATTTTAAATAGTAAAAATATTTCAAAATGGTACTATTTTTGCTGTATTTTGGATCAAAGAAATACAGACTTCTTAAAAATAAACTAAAGAAAAGAGACTTCTTAAAAGAGACTTCTTAAAAATATATTAAAGATCTTTGATTTTGATGAAGAAATATTTGGAAATATGTACTATGATTTTATAAACAAAACACACACATTAAATAATATATTTATAATATAATTGAAATAAATCTACTTCTTAAAAAAACATTAAAAATCTTACTGTTCAAAAACTTTTGACTGGTAGTGTATATAAAATTGGAAACACATGGTGGGGACTAAAATTATGACCTAAAATGATGTTGTTGTTTTTTTATATATATATATATATATATATATATTACCACAAAATAAAAGTTTGCATCAGTTATTGTCCATAAGGGAGGGTGGCATTAATTTAGTAGAATAACAAACAAAATCAAAAATGAACAACAACAAAAAAAAGTTTATTTGGCCTCTCTGTTAGATGTATTTTTTTTCTGTATGTAAAAAGGAATTTACGATATTGTGTAGCCGACTGATGATGTGGATTACAAAAGAATGTAATCCATTTACAGATGTCAGCTGTGATGTTTGCTAATGCTAATGCAAGCAGTCCAGAGAGCCAAGTTTCTCTACAACAGTTCTAACGACACACATTTTCACCATGTGTTTGCTATAATTGTTATCGGCATAACAAAATGACATGAATTTCAGAATGACTCAGTATTTGGTTTGTCCCCCTTTTGTTTTTTTGTGACAGCAGCACGAGAGCTGACATGATCTTTCAGTAGAAACCAGAAAAGGCACTTGATAAATGTCACTAATTTGACTGCTGATCAAGAAATAGTGCAGAAAATTACATACTCATATAATTTAAAAAGCGATCTTTCTTTTGTTAAAAGTTTTCAGGTTTTAAAGGAATAGTTTACTCAATAATGAAGATTTCACACCCTCAGACCATCCAAGATGTAGATGAGTTTGTTTGTTCATCAGAACAGATTTGGAGAAATGTGGGATTTCATCACTTGCTCACCAAAGGATCATCTGCAGTGAATGGGTGCCATCAAAATGAGAGTCCAAACAGCTGATAAAAACATCACAATAATATACAAGTAATCCACATAACACCAGTCCACTAATTAATATTTTATGAAGCAAAAAGCTGCATGTTTGTAGTAAACAAAGCCATTGTTAAAGGGGTCATCCGGTGAGACATTTTACAAGCTGTTTGAACTGAAATGTGTGTTGGGAGTGTGTGTACACAACCACCCTAGAATGACAAAGATCCACCCAGTAGTTTTCTTTTAATTTAGTAAAATAATTTGCCTCTTCTCATATCGAGCCGTTCTCAGATGCCTGTCGTTGTGGCGTAATGACGAGAGAGGCCGCTCCTGTGATAGTTGATAGACAGCAGTGTTTTAGCATAGACCCGCCCTGAGTGAAGTAAACTGACAGCACTGAGGGAATGTGACCGCTGATCTATCTAAATGGGTTCATGTTTACGTGAATCATTTCTCACCATACTGCTTTATAAACGAGGGTCAGTATAAAGCTTAGCTTTGTAACGCTAGATGCACTGTAAAAAACTATTTGTTGAGTCAACTTAAAAAAATAAGTTACCAGGCTGCCTTCAAATTTTAAGTTTAGTCAACTAAGTTACTAAGTGACAACTTAGATATTTGAGTGGATTCAACTTCAAATTTTAGGGCAGCAGGGTAACAAATTATTTTAAGTTGACTCAACAAATTGTGTTTTTTTGTTTTTTACAGTGTGGTTTAAAATGGTGTCTGTTAATGATTAAGATGTAACCTTAACGCAATACCTGCAAAAGTGTTTACAGCCCGCAACTGCACATGAGTAAAGACTATAACACTCACATTTATGTATTTCAATATAAGGACGGAGTAAGTTATGTTAACCGATGACTTTTTTGCTCTTGTTCAATCAGCTATACCTCAGTAAACCCATCGCGTTCCTCTCTTTACCACAGTAAACACATCGCGTTTACTAATCATTCAGGGACGTCCAGTATAAGCCGTAATTGCCGAACTTCTTTGCGGGTGTCATCTTGTTTCGGTTCCAACTCGGTTTTAAATTACATTTTCATTGGATAGGGTTGTACAGTGTCTTCAAGAAGTGTGATTATGGATTGTCCAGAAGCAATGGTTTAAAGTTAAGACGCTTTAATGATGGCTTTGTTTCTTACACAGCTTTTCTCCTCACAAGACATTAATTGGTGGATTGGAGTGGTGTGGATTACTTGTGGATTATTGTTTTGTTTTTATCAGCTGTTTGGACTCTCATTCTGACGGCACCCATTGACTACAGAAGATCCATTGGCGAGCAAGTGATGTATTTTAAAAAGCAGTCTTACATTTGTTAAAACCTTCCATCTTCTAATAGTTCACCCAATAATGAAAAATTGCTGAAATAGTACTCACCCTCAGGCCATTTACAGTATAGATTTCACAATGTAGTTTGTCTGTTCATCAGAACAGATTTGGAGAAATGTATCATTACTTCACTTGCTCACCAATGGATCCTCTGCAGCAGTGGTGTAGTCTAGTTTTTTGTAGTGAGTATACTGTGATTTTTTCTCTCCCAGCCCCATATTCACCCATCCCAGAGCAACACCCCAAATGCCACCACACTCATTAATGCATACAGGATGCATCTATATGTAATTGAGAGCATTCTGAAACACTGCTTATGTTTTATCAACATTTTGATTTATTTTTAGCAAGTTTTATGAGCTGTCAATTTTCAATGCACATTTAGGGGTGCAAGTTGGAACTATTATTAACAATAAATTCAGGGCTCGAAATTAACTTTTTTACTTGGTAGCACTGGTGCTCCCAACTTCAAAAAGTTAGGAGCACCAAAAAAATTTAAGAGCACCCAATTTCTTTTTAGTATTGTGCCAATCTTGATTCTTCATGGCCGATTCTTATTGCTGATGCTTTACAAGCAAATTGGCTGATTTTGAAAGCCTTTTTTTATTATTATTTTACGCCTTAAGCAAGGGTCAACCACTGCATTTTTAAACCATCTACAGTAGAAATAACAAAAAAATAAATGACACAGCTCATTGGGGAGTCGCTCTCTAAACGTGGGGTATTAAAATTGCTTTTGAATGCGCGTGCGCGTTTTACTTTTGGTTTCGTTTTAACGATCGCGCGAAACTCTGTGGCGCTGAGCGTGCATTCTACAATACAAGAGATTATTTTAACAAAACCATTCGAAAGTGGGAGGACACAAACGGGATTTTGAAAAGCGTGTCCTCAGTGAAAATTAGCCTACATCTTTGCGTGAGTGGAACTCTGCCGCTGAGTTAGCATTTGATGTGAATGTATGCCGCGTTGTACAGTATATTGAGACGGACAGGCTTGGGAAAACACTGAAAGAGTGTAATTTGAGTCAGTTTACGTTTCATAATTCATATCTCATTTACTGGTTTGCGTAACTTGATTTCAAACTTGCGCCGAGAATGAC
The DNA here is from genome assembly GCF_049309525.1 of Garra rufa. Classification (NCBI taxonomy): domain Eukaryota; kingdom Metazoa; phylum Chordata; class Actinopteri; order Cypriniformes; family Cyprinidae; genus Garra; species Garra rufa. The sequence goes on along the minus strand of NC_133368.1, from coordinate 41,881,826 downwards.
CACCAAGCTTGATAGGTGACCTCAGATCCAGATCACAGCAGGCTACGGAAGCCTTAATAGTTGATATGTCATTAATCTTCAAATAGAAGCAGCCGATTGGTCTACACATCGCCGCTTCAAGTCAAACAATATGCCTCGCAAGACAGACGTGGTTAATTTATGAATGAAAGTGTGAAAATGATGTTACAATATCATGTTGTTACGTATCCTCACGCTTTTTAAAGTGGGTATACGCAAATCCTTGACCTTTTTATAGTGGGTATACGGCGTATACCTGTGTATCACGTAGACTACACCACTGCTCTGCAGTGAATGGGTGCCGTCAGAATGAGAGTCCAAACAGCTGATAAAAACATCACAATAATCCACATCACTCCAGTCCATCAGTTAACATTTTGTGAAGCAAAAAGCTTCAAGTTTGTAAGAAACAAATCCATTGTCATGACATTTTTAACTTCAAACGGCTGCTTCCAGCCAAAATATGAGTCCTCTATCCATAACATTGTTTCTCCAGTGAAAAAGTCATCTTGTCTGAATCAAGAGAAAAATATGTGCAGATCAAGTGCTGTTTAAAAGTGAAAACAGTCCAAAACAAACATGTTGATGGGTTTTGATGTAAGAAGACAACAGGGGACAATTTTGTTTTACTGCATTATTATGGATTATGGACTCCTATTTTTGTCCAGAAGCGATGGTTTCAAGTTAAGACACTTTAATGATGGGCTTATTTCTTACAAATACACAGCTTTTTCGCTTCACAAGATGTAAACTGACGGACTGGAGTGGTGTGGATTATTGTGGAATCCAGGTTTTAAAGGAATAGTTCACCCAATAATAAAAAATAGCTGAAATCGTACTCACCCTCAGGCCATTTACAGTGTGGTTTGTCAGTTAATCAGAACAGATTTGGAGAAATGTAGCGTTACTTCACTTGCTCAGCAATGGATCCTCTGCAGTGAATGGGTGCCGTCAGAATGAGAGTCCAAACAGCTGATAAAAACATCACAATAATCCTCAAGTAATCCAAACCACTCCAGTCCATCAGTAAACATTTTGTGAAGCAAAAAGCTGCATGTTTGTAAGAAACAAATGCATTAAGACATTTTTAACTTCAAACCAATGCTTCCAGCTAAAATATGAGTCCTGTATCCATAGCTATATTATGGATTGTGGATGAATGGTTTAAAGTTCAAACACTTTAATAAAGGATTTGTTTCTTACAAACAAGATGGACTAGAGTAGTGTGGCTTACTTGTTGATTATTGTGATGTTTTTATCAGCTGTCTGCACTCTCATTCTGACGGCACCCATTCACTGCAGAGGATCCATTGGTGAGCAAGTGATGTAAAAATAAAGAAACAAACTCTTACATCTTGGATGTCCTGGGAGTGAGTACATTTTGAGCAAAGTTTCGTTTTTGGATTAACTATTCCTTTAAATTGAAATGGATCCAAACTTAAACTTTTGGATCCCACTAGCTACATAGATAGACAATAATGAAAACTAATTATTTGATAAATACATAGTAATCGTTTCAGTAATGATATAAACACATTGAACATTTTTCCCTTAAAGCTCTCCGGATATAAAGCATGCTGTGATTTCGATTGAGTGAGAAAGGCTGAAAATCCTAAAGGTATTTTGTAAAATGGCTCATATGCCCCTGTGGCAATGAAACCTTGACATTCCCAAAATGTATTTTAAGGAAAAATGCATATCTCCCCACTTAGCAAATCGCAGTCACTATCTCGGCATCTGTGTATGTATATGTGTGTGTGTGTCTAGGCCTTGAGGGGCCCGCGGTAATGAGCAAAGCAGGTGGATCATTTAAAATGTGTTTCACAGCTATCTCAGATCTGCAGAGTGAGCGTGGTTCTGGAGATCAATTACTCGAAAGCATTGTGGTATCATCTAAATAACAGTGCGTGAATGAACCTTCCCTCTGCTATTGCATAAACAGACCTTGACTCAATGTTTGATGGCTTCCCAAAAGATTTCCAGGGTGTCTGTGTAAATAATTCAGTCAACGGTGTTTGTTTCGTCAACGACAGTTCCAATTTGTAAAGCCATGATGATGTTTTCTAATGTTTGAGATCTGTGGTAACAACTGCCTTCAGTTTTTTATCCTTGTTTAGACGTCTATTATTTTTATTAGACAGGCTTGTGACAATTGATTTGCAGCAAGCATGTATATTCCTTTGACTGTTGATATCCTATTGCAAGGCTGCTTTCAGAGGAAGTGATGTCATAATCGTGTTTAGAGAAGTGAAATGCACAATAAACACACCTGCCTGACGACTCCAGTCTTTATCCTTCCTGACACGAGTGTGACGATCAACGTAGGTTGCATGGCCAGACGGTAAACAAACCCCGCTGCTAAAAGAAACAAGGCAGAACATCATGAAGCCGTCAGGATACATGTGTTTATTGGGCTTCATTGATTTTTTCCGCTTTATTTCATTGCTGAATTATAGCACTAATCCTGTAAACACAAGAGACGGATGAGCAACAGACAAAGTTTTAGCACTGTGAATGTTTCACAGTCCGTAGTGGAGCTGTGGACTGTCTAATATTCTGGTACACATTTTAAGGAATGCAATAGTTTTTTCAAACCCACATGCTCTTATTTTTCAAAGCAGATTTTTTTTTTTTAAATCTACATGCAACAATGTATTTTTCTGGGCACATCTGTAAAGTTAATGCAGTTTTGTGCATTACCAGATTGATTCCAAAAAGCCACCAATTCTCATGTGTGTACTGTAGTAACAATGTTTGTTTTTAATTTGTAATACATTTTTGTTTTTCATTTTTTTATTATACGGCTTCAGAAAAAAAGTGTGAGTCATAATGCTTATATTGTAATGCCTGAGCCATCGAAATAAAACTGAAATTGTGATATGGTTTGGTGTGATTATTAAATCACAGCAGATGTGGTTTAATTGAATAAATATATGTTTCAGAGTTTGTTCATTTCTGTCAAAATAAGTTTGGTGGTTTAACATTTTAAATTGAATAAATTAACACAGACTTAGATATTAGTATTGTAATTTTACGATTGTAAATGATTGTATAATTTTTTAAATACTTATTTGTTTACAATAATAATGTTTTGTTTTTTTAAATATTTGTATTTTTAATAATAATATTAATAATAACAAAACCACAAACCTTTGGGCCACATTGTACAGCCCTTCAAACAAAAATAGATTTTTTTAAATTGCAAGTGCAAACTTTATTTACTAATAATTAATATGTATTATTAATAATAATAACAAAATTTTGGGTCAAATTGTTCAGTCCTTCAAACAAACAAAGTAAAAAAAATATTTTTTTTTACTTGCAACTGCAAATTTTATTCACCCATTTTTATTTTTTTCACCCAAACAGTGCAGCTTTATTATAATGCTTTAGAATTCATTAACACACTTAATAATTCAATTTAATTATGGTTTAACATTTTTATATGAATAAATTAACAGCCATCGATATTAGTATTGTAATTTTACATGTGTAAATGATTGTATCATTTTTCTTAAATACTTGATTTGTTTGCAATAGTAATATTTCGTGTTTATAAATATTTATTAATAATAATACTAATAATAATCACAAAATTATGCAGCCCTTTAAACGAAGAGTAAACTTTTTTTTGAATTGCACTTGCAAATTTTAATCACCCGTTCTTATTTTTTTCACCCAAACAGTGCAGCCTTATTATAATGTCTTACAACTCATTAATACAATTAATAATTTAATTATTTCATTTAATATGAATAAATTTAAGGAGCCATAGTTATTAGTATTGTAATTTTACAGTTGTAAATGATTATATCATTTTCTTAAATACTTGATTTGTTTACAATAGTAATATTTTGTGTTTTGAAAAATGTATTAAAAATAATAATCATAAAATCACACAATTTTGGGACAAACAAACGTGTATTTTTTTTAAATTGCAATTGCAAATGTTATTCACCATTTTTTGTTTTTCCCCCAAACACTGCAGCCTTATTATAATGCTTTAGATACAATTCATAATTTTATTTGATTTAGGTTTAACATTTTAATATCAATAGTGAACACAACTATATTATATATATATATAAATTTTGTAATTTTACAGTTAATAATAATTTTTCTTAAATACTTGATTTGTTTACAATAGCAATATGTCATGTTTTTAAATATTTAACAATAATAATATTAATATTCAAAGTTTTTTTTTAATTCATTACCACAATTAATACTTTTAATTTTTATTATTTAATTATGGTTTAAAATTTAAAATGAATAAATTAACGCAGTCATGGATATTAGTATGGTAATTTTACTGTTGTAAATGATTATACAGTTTTTTTTTACTATAATTGATTTGTTTACAATAGTAATACTTCATGTATTTAAATACTTATTAAAAAAGCTATTAAATTTGATTATGGACAGCTATAGTCATATGAACTGCTGTTATATGCAGAACAAGATTTAAAAAAAAAAAGCCTACTTTTGTGGACCATGGAAAAATAAATGTTTTAGTTTATTTTTGGTGGAACTAATAAAGGCTTTTAAAAGAAAAACAACAGCTAAATAAACTAACCACTAGATGGCAATAACAATGACCCAGTGTTATTTATCATTGCATTATTATTTTTCAAACCACATTCTTTAAAAATTCCTTCACAGAAGATCAACTAACAGCATTGTGACAGCATGCGCATAACAAGTCCAGCCCGTTTGAGTCTGTACAGTGAGCACAGTCCCAAAGGTAAATCGGATCTCCACCTGTACGCCCCACTTGAGCTCTACATTGCTTTGACAGCATGGAGCACTAAAACACAGACCTTCACAGGGTCATACAACATGTAATAAGGGACGTAACTCAGGCTGTAATTGAAGCCGCTGGTATTGTAATAGTGCAGCGGGGCTTGTGTTATATGGTGATCGATGGCCGGAGCGCATGCGGGGAGTCATCGCACACCTGCTGCTGCCTCCAGAGATGGAGTTCTAGCTCTGGTAAGAACATCACCCTGGATGAAGGAGTCAGCCAAATGCATAAATGAAGTCAATACCAATCTCCAAAGACTCCGACTGCAATGCTACGGCCTTAAGAATCCATTCAACTCAAACTCCAGCAGTTATGGAGCAGCTCTGAGGATCTGCGTGAAAATGACACACATTCTTAAAAATAAAGGTTCTTTATTGGAATCTTTTGGAACGTTTAACATGCACAGAATCTTTCCAGGTTCTCTAGAGTGGAAAAAGGTTCTTTAGATTATTAAAAAGATAGTTCACCCAAAAAATGAAAATTCTATTATCATTTACTCACCTATGTCCTTTAAGATATTTTGAAGAACTTTGGTAACTAGGGATGTAACGGTATTATCAATATTGTGGCATCGCAATAGCGAAACTGTTTCAATATTATCGTGGTCACATGATGATATAAAACGATAGGTCTTTCAGGCAAAAAGTGTAGTTTTTAAAATATATTTTAACTTCTAGTTCTAACATAAAAGGTCTTTAAAGTTGTGTTTTAGGCCATTATGCTTTGGCACAGCATCTGTCAGATTAACTAAAACCGAAAGCAGATTATGGCTTCGTTCAGGCGATCAACTCATGATCCAGTGCTTTCCGTGCCTCAGAACGGCTCAGTTCACAGTGAAAGCATGCATTTATTGCATGTGCTCTGAGTTTAGCACGCATTTGGGAATGCAGCGGCCACCAGTTATGCTTTATTTTCGTAGATGATTACAGAATTTCTATAGAATTGTAGTGAGACGCGTTTTTGTGAGCCTGTTTTCACTGAAGCTGGAGTTTGCGTCAAAATAAAAGCTCTACTGCCGTTTCTGTCAAAATAAAAGCTTAAAAGCTCGTATGAATTGCTGACAGTTAGCGGTTTAAATGGGTAACGTTACTGCAGTCCAAATTCAAAATATCTCTTTCATGTGTAGAAATGAGGAAAGAAGTATTATAATTTCCCTACTTTAGTGTAAAGCAAAAATAATATTTCTATAAAATATTAGTTTTCATTTATACAGTGCAATTGTTTTATAATATATAATGTAATTTAGACTGAGACAGACCAATTCAGTGTTTGCAAACAATGATGTGTTTTTGTGTGTGTGTGTGTGTGTGTGTGTGGGTGGAGCTTATCTGGTTTTAGAAAATGACAGTTTAAGTAGCAGTCTATGTAGCCATGGGATTAAAAAAAAAAAGTAAAATTGAATTTATATTTCAAAATTCTGACTTTATTCTTGAAATTCCGAGATAAAATCTTACAATTCTGACAAGAAAAAACAACTTGTCATTCTCTCTTTTCCCCACAGCACTGGCTTTTTTCCCATGAGAATGGACAAAAATGTTGAGTTAAATTGAGTTATAAAAGTCCGAACTAGGAGATATAAATTTGCATTTGCGAGAAAAGGAATTGTGAGATAAAATAAATAAATGTTATATAAAATGTTAATAGTAATAGGTTTAAAATATTATGTCAAGCTGTAACTGTAGGGCTAATGTACAGCATATGTGAATATTATAGACATATTGTTTAAATCAAATTTATGCTTTAAAAGTAGCAGTTTGCATCCATAGTCTGTCCGTTTAAACGTCTGCATTTAACTTCAAATGGCGTTTTGACGACAGTATTCTATAAAAAAAAAAATTGCATTCTGATTCTGGTATCAAAAAGCACAAAAGTTTTTTTTTTTTCTCTTGTTCCATGGATTTTACCATTTCACTTCACTTGTTACCAGCGTTTCTCTTCCACCAACTGTGACGTCTACTACGAATAGGTCTATACTACAAATAAAAAGAGGGTTGAGTCTATTTTAAAGTTAAAGTTAAAGTTTAAAGACTTTTTTTCTGACTTAAATTTTCTTAGTTAAGAACATGGGCTGGAGCTCTTAATTTAGAAACTCTCAAAGTGCATTAGAAGAGTTTAATTTTAAAATGCACAAAATTTTAATTTCAAGTCTTCATTTGTCTTTTTTTTATATCGCAATAATATTGTATTGTGGACTTTGGACGTGGACATGAGATTTTGATATTGTTACATCCCTATTGTTAACAAACATTTGACGGTAGCCATTGACTTTCATAGTATTTTTTCTACATATGGAAGTCAGTGGCTACTGTCAACTGTTCTGTTGTTGTGTTCAACAGAGGAAAGAAACTCAAACTCAAAGAAACTCTGGAAAAATTACAGAATTTTCATTTTTGGGTGAACTGTCCCTTTAACATGTTCTTTACACTAAGAAAAAAAACATTACTTTGGGGACCAAAAAAAGATTATTCTACAGCATCGCTGTGAAAACCCCCTTTGTAACTTTATTTTTAAGAGTGCAGGTGAAGTTACACAGGAACCGAATCCATAAGGACCACCCCTATTTTACTGTAAGCGAAGGATCTCTGAGGCCAGACGTTCAGGGGGTTAAAACCTGCCCGACAGGCTGAGACTATAATTAGCTTCCCATACCACAAAATGCTCCAGTTTAATTATATCCACCGAGGGCCATTAGCAGCGCACAAATTGCACTTGCAAAAGACTTAAAGACGTATTTTACACACCTCACCTAAAAGGTAAACGTGCTGGATGTTTCACTCCTGCTAGCTTTTGCTCAGAGAATCTGCTTCGCTCATCTATTGGATATATCCAAACACCACCATGCGTTCGTTCGCTCCTATAATGGCGGTGTTCTGTTTGTAAGTGACTACAGTTTGAGGGTTCCCTCGAGAGGCTTTTAAAACAAAGGGGAAATGGCTTAAACAAATGTGGCTTCTTAGTAGGGGACTGCTGGGAAGCAAATTCATTGTTATGCTCTTAGAAAAGAGGTACAAAATCTTCCATTGGAGTGGTACCCTTTCAAAATAAGCAACGTTAGCCTACCATTTAGGTATGTACACTTTAGGTATTAATATATACCTGTAAGGCACCGACAGACAAGACAAAGCGAGTTACTTTAGTTACGAAACAAATTCCCAGCTTTCAAGTTTTGTTCGTTTTTGAAGAAATTCAAACAATAAATACCGTTTTGTAAATTGTGGCTCTTGAATGTGTCGACACAGATCGATGTAACGTTAGCGCCTCAGTTCAAGCATTGACTCGATAATCTATTCCTCTGTGATATCCCCTAGTTATATCACAAAACATGAATAAACATCGGAAGGCATCTCGTTTTAATCACGAAAAGACTCAATACACAATATATATTTTTTTCACGTTCAAGAATCAGGACCACCGGCGTTAAAGGTGCCATAGAATGGAAAACTGTGTTTACCTTGGCATAGTTAAATAATAACAGTTCAGTACATGGACATGACCAAAGACTATAGAATACCAAAAACATGTCACTCGTGAGTCGTGTAGTTTTGAATGGGGAAAAATGCAACGGTCATCATGGCCGCGAAGCCCCGCCTTCTTAGTGAAAGAGCCAATCGTTGATGAGTAAAGTCAGCGCGTCACTGCAGCTGCAGTTAGAAGTCCCGGTTGCTATAGAAACAGTCAGCGCTCTAAGACGTGTGTTCAGTACTGCGCATGCGCACTGGCTCATCTAGCCGAAAAATAAGCGTTTTTTTAACGCTATTAAAGCACAAGGAACTATATTTATGAGACAGTTCTTGTGGGATTTCTTTGGAGATTTCAAATATGAAATTTAATCGTAAGTTTGGCAAACAGTTTTGGAGAATTTGATGTTCAAAGAGATAGAAGCTGCCCTTGATGCCTGAGAGGCATTTCAAAGATGGCCACCGAGTGACATGACTTGTCTTAAAAGGACTTTGATATGACATACCATGAGTTTCAAACACCATCGTTTCCTCCTTCTTATATAAATCTAGTGCTTGCAAAAGACCACCGAAAAATAGGTCAATTCCAACATAACAGACTGTTACGCAACATCCCCGGAATCGTTAATAGTTAAGCCCCCAACATTTGCATCGCCCAATCATCACTAACGTCAGCACATCAGTAAAACAAGGCAAGCCACTGAAGGGACACGGTTAGCTTAATGCTAGCGCTAGCCTGTTACATTGCAGTACAAAAGATTTCACTTACCACATAAACAGAGAGATGACTGCGCTGATGATGGTGAATGATGGAGAAATAACTGCGGTGATGGTGGCGAATGATTTACAGATCCCGAGTATCACCAAAGACTATAGAATATCCAAGACATGTCACTGGTGTAGTTTTGAATGGGGAAAAATGCAACGTTCATTATGGCCGCGAAGCCCGCCTTCTTAGTGAAAGAGCCAATCATTGATTTGTAAAGTCAGCGCGTCACTGCAGCTGCCGTTAGAAGTCCCGGTTGCTATAGAAACAATCTGCGCTCTAAGACATGTGCTCAGTACTGCGCATGCGCACTGGCTCATCTAGCCGGAAAAATAAGCATTTTTTTAACGCTATTGGAGCACAAGGAACCATATTTATGAGGCAGTTCTAGTTGGATTTCTTTGGAGATTTAAAATATGAAATTTAATCGTAAGCTTGGTGAACAGTTTTGGAGAATTTGATGTTTCCCCATTCAAACAGATAGGAGCTGCACTTGAGGCGTTGCAAAGATGGCCGCCGAGTGACATGACTTGCCTTAAAGGGACTTTGGTATCACTGACAGGCAGCTGAACTTGTGTGGTAAGTAACGTAAGCACTCCCTCTGCATTATAACTTTACACAGAGCACATGGATCACAGTAATGAGACTAAAATGTCGGCGATTCAAAACGGCAGATTCAACAAACCACATATTAAAAGCGGCTAGAGCTCCTAATTAAATATATATTTTTATCAATGTGCCAGCTATAGAGATGAGCAGCTCTGTGAAACAGCCAATCAGAGCAGAGCTCATTAATATTCATGAAGCTTCCAAATAAGGCAATAACAGAGCATTTCATTCTAGGGACAAATCCTAGGGTTGTAAATGGACCTGTAAAACCGTTTCTTGAGATTTTTTGCCCGTTCCTATGCGATATACCTTCTGTGTAGATATCAGAGAACAATTTAAAATATTCTCTAAATGCATTCTATGACACCTTTAATCTACATTCCAGTCTGATTTGTTTGGACAAAATGGCAGATTCAGTGTTATGATTGGTCAGAGCGCCTGTCAATCAGACTACCTTAGACTACTATATCAACTATTCTAGTTAAAAACGTATTTAGACAGTTTGAATGTGAATAATTGAAACAGACAAAGCAGAATTCCAGTAAAAGGGATTAATCTAAAAAGTACATTTATTCTATGATTTTTACATACAGCCGTATGAATACACTACCAGTCAAAAGTTTTTGAACAGTACGATTTTTTTTTTTTTTTAAATAAGTCTCTTTTGCTGCATTTATTTGATTCAATAGTACAGCAGTAAAATTTTGAAATATTTTTACTATTTAAAATAACTTTTATATTTGAATATATTTTAAAATGTAATTTATCCCTGTGATTTCATTACTCCAGTCACATGATCCTACAGAAATCATTCTAATATTCTGATTTGGTGCTCAAAAAACATTTTTTATTATTATGTTAAAAAACTGCTGAGTAGGATTTTTTCAGGTTTCTTTGATGAATAGAAAGTTCCGAAAAACAGCATCGTCGTGAAGTGACCGCATATTTTATTATTATTTTTGTTTTTAAATAAACAAAAAATAACCCCAAAAATTACATTGACAAAATATATCATGAAAAAACAGGAATGTTGTACTTACATTTGCAGCAGTGAGGTTCTTGTGTGTGCATCTTCCTTTTCTTCTTTCTGTCATTGGTCAGATTTCGCGCAAATTTTTTTACTGTATTTGGATTTACAGTAAATGAAAAATACTGTCTTTTAATGGCGCCAAGAGGATTTTTCCCATAATGCAACTTTAAAATACAGTAACATACTGTATAACTGTTCTACAGTAAAATACAGTTCATATTACAGTTAAATACTGTGTAATTTACAGCAATTGTTAACGGTGCATTTATCTGAAATATAAATCAAATTTGTAGTATTATGTCTTAATCATCACTTTTGATTAATTTAAAGCATACTTACTAAATAATAATAATAAAAAACATTTAAAAATGTTTTCTTGAACCGCAAATCAGCATATTATAATGATTTCTGAAGGATCATGTGACACTGAAGCTGGAGTAATGCTGAAAATGTAGCTTTGATCACAAGAATAAATTACATTTTAAAATATATTCAAATAGAAAACAGTTCTTTTAAATTGTAAAAATATTTCAAAATTGGATCAAATAAATGCAGGCTTGGTGAGCAGAATATTAAAACATTAAAAATCTTACTGTTCCAAATCTTTTGACTGAGTAGTGTACAATATTGAACACATTAAATCACTTTTAAAATCACACAGAAATCCGAAGTCATGCATTTTATATATTTTTATTTATTCTTTTCACATTTTTTTGTATTTAAATATTTTTTTACAAATAAATAATCATATAAAATTCAGTCACACAAAGTTAAAACACCAAAGAAACGAACATTTTTAATAAATAAAAAGAATAAATAAAAAAATAAATACGGTTGTGATCAAATAATTCCACGGTACAAAATGTCACTGCTCTAAATCTGAATGTGTCTGTCAGGCACATTGCCAGGCCAAACCCTTTCGATTTGCTTTCAATAGTGAAGCACATGAAGACAAATTCGAACTGCCGCCCTTTTGCCATTCTCTCATCTTGCACACAGGCACAAGTGCCATGGCTTTGTCCCGATAAGGCCTCATTCACAACAAACAACGCACGTCTGGATGAGCAAAAGGGGGCCTGATTCTAACCCACAACAAATTAGAATATAAAAAGTGTCCCGAGTGCCAGGAGGTGTAACGCGGTGAGAAGTCTGCAGATGTCGCAGAGTCGTCGGGCCGCGCCACCATTGAAGAGGAGCGTGAGAAAGGAGGGAGAGACGGCATCTCTTCATGGCCCACGCCGCAGTTAATCCCACTTTATCCAAGAGAGCCGAGCTGTCAGATCTAGAGTTGGAGAGCACAAAAGCAGAGCAAACATGAGGCTTTAGATACATTTTAATGACCATTTAACAAGTCACTGGTCTAAGGCTAACAAAGGCACACTTATTCATTAAAACCCTCCCCCTTGAAGAGCTGGAACCCTGGGATGTGGTTAACTAAGTACACAGCTCCCTTTCAGCTCGGTGAAAATACTTGCGTCTTAAAAAAAGGAAGTTGGACAGCTGGGAATAAACTGCACAGTCAATATAAACAATGGGAACTGTTTAATCATGTAAAACAACGCCTGTTTGAGTGACATAAGCCCTATTGAGGACGTATTTGCATATGAAGTCCTAATAAACAAGTCATTTACCTCATATGCCCTGCAAACAAGAGGAAGGAAACTTTTGTGTGCATGCGGATAAATATACAGTCTGTTACTAATACTTCCAAATGCTGGTTTAAATGAATAAAACTGCTGCAGTGACACTAGGATTGCACGAATGTTTGATCTAATTTTCCTGTCATGGTTTAAAAATGATCAAAGATGTTTTTCTAAACTAATGAGGGATTAAATTGTTTAATTCATGTTTATTTAATTTTTTGGGATGCTGGAATAAATTATTTGATTTATTAAAAAAAGTGCTTTTTACTCGTATTTTGAGTGTTTTACATCTGCATTTTATTTGTATTTAAAACTGCAAATGCGCTTAAGTTCTGAGGCATTTTATTTTGACCACACACATAAATATATTTAAAATAATAATTATATTATTTTTTATTACGTTTTTGAAAACAAAATATATTTGATTTACTAAAACTCTCTCTCTCTCTCTCTCTCTCTCTCTCTCTCTCTCTCTCTCTGTTTCTATTTATTTTTTAGTCACTAAGGAACTAGTTCTTGTGAATTAGATTCCTAGGAGTCGTTCGGTTTGCCCTTTTGAAATTTACATTGCATTTTCAATTGAACTTTTTGCTAAAATTCTATTAATTTTATTATTTAAAAAAATAAGTTAAAAACAATAACCTCTTTTTTCACCAATTTGGCAACTAATGCTAAAAATGTATGTTGATGTTGAAAAGACATCAACTTGACGTCAAAAAAGGGGTTTTATATGCACTAACTAAAACGAACCGGTTCGGGAAGCAGACTACACTCTGCGGTTCATTTTTTTTTTATTCACTAAGTTCTTACAAGTGAATTAGATTAAGTTCACAAGAGTCATTAGTTTGAGAATCGAACTAAATTGATTCAAGAATCGGTTAAAAAGAATCATTCGTTCGGTAGTACTTGAACGCGCTGCATAGTTTGATTCAGAGAATCGGTTCATGAGTCATTCCGTTTGCGCTTTTGAATGGTAGGCTATATTACATTTTCAATTCAACCTTTTGCTCAAATTCTATTCATTTTAATATTTAAATAAATTAAATAATAAAAAAAAAAATACTCTCTATTTCTTTTCACCCATTTGGCAATTGATGTTTGATGTAAATTGAATATAAAACATACTGGCCTGCATATACATTAAACCAATTTCACTGTCGGATTAATTTCTTATTTTCACCCATTGGAAGAAATTGCCGTCCAATCTGAATTTAAAATGATGTTACAACATCTTGATCAAGTCTTGAATAATATTTGACGTTAAATTGATATCAAGGTGCCTGCTGTGGCCAACATTTTAGGCCTATACTGTGAAAATGATTTTCAAAGTTGTAAATAAAACAAAGACTATTGGAGTAGTCACGTTTAATTTAGAACGTTATGTGTTTTTTCGTTGTAATCGATGGTGAAATTTAGCAATTTCTGAGTCAAAGTTGTAACTACATTTCCTCACATATGTTTTACTGTCAACTTACCGCTTGTGTTCCAGATGGCATTGGTCTGATTCTTATAGCCGTTCTTCATGCATTCATCCACATATGACTTGGGGTCACAGCCTGACATGAGGATTTCCCTAAGCAGGGCGATGTAAGCGATGGCCAGTCTTAACGTGTCTATTTTGGAGAGCCGTTTCTCGTAGGGGAAGGTGGGCACGTGGCAGCGCAGCTCCTCAAACGCAGAGTTGATGCTGAGCATCCTCTTCCTCTCCCTGATGTTGGCGGCGTGGCGCTGCACCTTGTACGGATGATGAGTCGTCAAGCGCCGCTGGTGCTGCTGCGTTCTGCGCTTGCCGATCTCATGGGGCTCGTCCACTAAGGAGCTGTCCACTTCAGCACCGACCTCCAGCTGCGGAGACTGCGAATCTAAGTCCGTGAAGGTCAGCTGAGCCTCGGGGAACACGGACTGGCACCCGAAATTGGACCAGGGTGAAAGCTGACCTGTCATTGCGCCGCAGTCAAGAAGCAGCGTGTCCAGCTGAGACTGGAACTGGAAGTTAGGGTCCATTTGCCCCCAGAAGGCAAAGTCTGTGCCAGCATCTTGAGGATCGAAATCAAAAAATATGTCTTCCATGTTTCTTCAAAACTGCGCGTATGTGGTTAGAGCGATAGCTGCCGTGCGTAAACTGGGCAGCACTGGCCGTAATGGCCATTAAATAGCTCCAGGTCTCGCCGCAGGGTGCTTGTCTCTATTCAACAGGTTTGAAAAGGGGCTCATTAGGACGCGTGCCTCCTCCTAATGACTCTCCGGCATTTCAAAAGCACTAGACGGCATCGGTTGATGCTCAGAGCACGTGTCCAATCATAAAGTTATCTTAAGCTGTTTCCTATTGGGTTTAAGCAGCGGACTAATATTTACCGCACCAACTGGATGATCTCAAGTATTTGATACATGTCGTTAAATTGTTAGTTTAGTAGTCTGGAACATGGGTGGCCAATGTCCTAAACACCTGTCTTAGCTATAATCATTCTTCACCATCTGATGTAGAAATTATTTGTGACTAGCAATAGCCAAAAATACACTGTAAAAATTATCGATTTTTCTTTTATGGCAGAAATCATTAGGTTAAGTAAAAAAAAAAATGTCCATGAAAATATTTAGTAAATTTCCTACCGTAAATATATTAAAACTTATTTTTTTTATTAGTAATATGCATTGCTAAGAACTTCATTTAGACAGGTTTAAAGGCTATTTTCTCAGTGTTTTTACACCCTAAGATTCCAGATTTTCAATAGTTGTATCTCGGCCAAACATTGTCCTATCCTAACAAACCATACATCAATGGAAAGCTTATTTATTGGTGATGTATAAATCTCAATTAAAAAAAAAAAACCTTTATGACTGGTTTTGTGGTCCAGGGTCACATTTGGGGAATATATAGCCTATACATAATTAAAAAATATTCATAGCCACTATCTTTTATTAAAAAAAATAAATAAATAAAAAAAAAATATATATATATATATATATATATATATATATATATATATATATATATATTTGAGATGCTATTGCAACGTAGTAGTAAATGTTGCCGAAGTACTTTTTTTTTTTTTTTTTACTTTTGTAAGCAATATTTAAAGTTGGCATAAATATACAAAGACGTTTTCACAATGTGTATTCGGGACCAAAATTTCTACATTTTTACATTAAATTGATATATCAACAGTTCGGCTAAATGAAAATATTCATCCCGCCCTTACACTTTACATTGGACTGCTGTTCTGGATTCTTTCTAATTCTGTAGGTATTTAACTGACTTCTATAACACAAGCAAACCCCGTGTCTCGTTCTATATTAAAATTGTATTGTTTACGTTAGGCATAAAACTGTCCTAAAACTCATGCGAATAGTGTTATTTCATAAACGTGTTTTCTTACAATAAGCGAAGCGATTGTAACTCATTTGACCAGATTTTTCCCACTATTTTTATATTTATTATTTATTTATATTGTGGTTAATTTCTCTCGCCGCTCAAAAGGGTTCACTAACATATTAACCTGACGTTATTTTATCGTTATTTCTGCTGTATAGGAAACATTCCAAATAATTATTTTTAATTAAAATATTTAATAAAAGCAATATAAATTAAAATTGTCATATTTTACGTATTTAAACATTTGATGCATTTAGCAAGCAAAACGGCTCACATTTAATCACTACAGTGTTGAATTATACATTGCAAGTAATTATTCATAATAATTTGTTTTTATTTTTAGATATTTTTGAATGCTTTTATTGACACGTTTAAAAAATGACAATACATTTTATAAACAAGATTTTGTTTTCATAAGAGCACAGACAAAAATTAAAAAAAAAATCCTTTCTTCATTCAATTTTCACCATCACTTAATAAATGGCAGATTTTCTTTTAAAGATGCAACAAACCTTATTTACTAAAGAAGCACTTCATAATACAAAACATAGCCATTTTGTTTGTAATTAAAACCTGTTGTATAATGCATTTTGTTCTCAATTAAACATTAGATTTTAATTGTCTCATATAGAATCACATGAGGGATTTATAAAGCAACACTTTTCAAACCTGAAGTGGACGCTGAGGTAAAGCTTGTCAGAACCTTCTGTTCTCCAGACAGCAGGCAGCCTGAAACTGAAGAATACTGCTGTCAGATGCAGAGATCCAGCCATTCTCAACAAAACATCACAACAAAACACTCATTTAGACTTGGAAAGACCTTCAGAGAGACTATAAATCTACAAATCTTTGTGCAAAATTAAAATGGTCAGTCTAGAATGAAATCTGCTGATTTAATACAAGACATTGAATTGGCTCATGTGGCCCTTGAGTCCAATACACCAAACCAGCTGCTTATGATTAGTGTCTGTTTCAAGTTGAGTCATCTTGGAAGTTGTTTGGAGGATAATAAGACGTTTTTCCGATTAAAACCATAACATGTTCATCCACACCTGTTTTTTAATGCATCCAGTTATATGATCAGGTGGAAGCGTGTGCTTTATCAATACATGTCATAAATAATATGGCAATGGAACAGTGATAAAAAAAAAACTCAAAAATAAAACCAAATTTTTTTACCGATAAACACAAAGAGCGTTTTAAGACGGACCTTCAACGAGTTCTGATTTTAAGTGATAGTAATGCTTAGGTAGAAATCATAGATTGTAAGAGTGCATAAAAATATACACAACATATGATATATGAAATTAGGCTAGATAAATTAATAAATATATAATTTCAACAAGCATGGCTGGTTTTCGTTACTAAAGCTCAGAATAGGAGACTCGGTGAAGCAGACGCATATTTAAAGAACGATAGTTCAAACTTAAGCTTTTAATCGCTGGAAACCTAAGTGAATGCGGTCATATGTTGTTAAAAAAATACAAATCGGAACTTTATCACTGGCGCGAACCAATGGAATTTTAAATGAAAGATGAGGAAATGCTTCTTTAAACAGGCGCCAACATTCGAAAATTTAAATGTGTTCGAAATTTAACCGTTACCTCGGAGTCGGATAATCAGGATGATGGTCAAATTTGCGTCTGTTTTCTCACACAAAACATTGGTTTGGCCTCGAAAGACTTTTTGTAATTTGTAAATTAATTATTGTGACTATCTACTTTTTAAGTGATTTATATCTTTTATATTAAACGTTGTTAGGTTTAGATTTGTCTTCCGTTTTCGAAAACGATTAATGCTGCTTTGTGGGCGCTTCTAATATAACGACGAACATCTTTCTTTCTTTCTTATGGCCAATGTAGCCTAATCAATCTCTCCTATTTTTTTTCCTATTTGTAAAACCATATAAACTCTATCGTATAAGCAAATGGGAACTATCTCACCACCTTTTTTTAACGTACCTACGAGCAATGTTGTAAATTGAATGTTCGAGGCTACCACACCGGTGACATTCGCTTTCAGTTATTTTTTAGCTGTAAGAAACATCTAGTTATTCCCCATGCCAACTGTTTTTTCTTTTATTATTTTAATCTGTGGTCGTAATTATAAAGACATTGGTTTGAATGCTAGCACAAATAGTTTTACAGTTTACAGCTGCAAATGAGTCGTAAATCTCGTACATTCGGAGAAAATCGCTTACTTTTGCATTGCAAAATAATGTGGATGTAGCCTAAAAATTACCAATCTATGACGACTTCTGCTTCTGAGAATCCCGGAAACGTAAAAACAGTACCCTGATTTCGGAAATGATCGAGCACCCACAAAAAAACCAAGCGGCAACCTCTCTCCCTCTCTCTATTGAAACCAACACAGAAGTAACATAAACTGCAATTCATCGACTGGCCGCTAGAGACTGGCTGCAAAATCCCATAGACAGCAGAAAAAAAATGTTTACAGCCTGGTTGAAAAAGTGTTTTTGGTCTATACAGCTAATTTCGCCCTTCATGTCAGCTGTGAGGGGGTGAATTTTTTATAACTCATCCATTTAAGTTATATTAAGCCTTAAAGTTCTGCATAATTAAGGGCGTGACCACTTGAGTGACGGGGATTGCCGCTGCTGTCCGCCAGGCGGGCGTGGTTTCAGCAACCCACGTCCCGCCTCTTTGCCCATTTTTGATTATCCTGGAGTGACGCGCGATGACGCGATTCCAAGATGGCGACGGCCAAATCCCACCCACTATGAGCTTCAAAATTGCTCTTCAGAAACGGGTGAAGTCACGGACACTATGTCCATATTTTTTACAGTCTATAGGAAAAAAACGAGATATTCTGAGCACCCACTGGCAGAAACATAAATCGGCGCCTAAGCCCTGATTATGTTTTCTGTTGAAAGAAAACAAAACCACTAAAAAGCAAGCCTGCAACCTTTAGCCAAAAAAACATAATGGCTAATGCTAACCGAAAGGAGACCAGAGGCCTTTTTTTTTTTAATGGATGTCAATGAAGGAGAGGCTTCACTATGTTGAATAAACAGATTTTTAGAGAAAACTACTCATCATTTAATGAATCGATTTTAGAGTTTTCACTTTTTGCGACAGGTGGGATTCAGCACTTCCCATTCATTCCTATGGTATTCGTAAATGGCGATTGCGTGTCGCACAACTCTGAACTGAAATTCAATGACGGTAACGTGATTGGTTATTAAGGCACACATCTTTCATCTCCCAGTAGTAAGAAATTCTCTTTGTAAACTTAAAATGCAAGGCTTATGGTGACATTCGTTTCCAGTTATTTTTAGCGGCACAAAACATCAAGGCTAGTTATTCTTCATGATAATGCAAACTGTTTATTCTAATATTATTTTAGTCTGTTGTCGTTATAATAAACACACTGGCTTGCAGTGCAAATAGTTTTACAGTTTGCAGCTAATGAGTCATAAATCTTGTACAATTTACAAAAAAAATGTGTACTTCTGCATTGCAAAATAATATGGATGTAGCCTAAGTATACCAGACTATGACAACTTCCGCTTCTGAGAACCCTAGTAACAGAAAAACAGTACAGTAACAATAGAAACAGTACCCTTGATATTGCAAATTGGTGTGTCTTACCATCAGTGTTGGGGGTAATGCATTACAAGTAACGCAAGTTACGTAATAATACTTTTTCCAAGTAACTAGTAAAGTAACAAATGACTTTTTAATTGACAAGAAAATATCTGAGTTACTTTTTCGAATAAGTAACGCCAGTTACTTTTTCCCCCATTTATTGATTAAACGCTCTCCTGTCCCATGTTGAGAGAAATCATAAGATGTTACTTTAGCTCTGAATAAATGTGAAAATGCATTAGTTCATCTCACTCACTAAAAAAACAGATACAGTATTCTTCAAAATGAATAAAAACAGTGAAATTCAACTCAGAATATGACGCAAACCTGCAATAATTAAATATGTTAAATAATACAAATCCTTTATGTATTAAATTCCATTTTTTTTTAATTTATGTCTTTGCTGCCGACCTTTGATGATCCGATCCATACTAATAAGCAAAAATTACTGAAGACAATCTAACATTTGTTTTCCTTTTTTACTGCTAAAGAGTTGACATTTTTCTTCTGCGGTCTACTGAACAGACTTGAATTTACTTTTCTCTAAGCCTGAGGGTTTTGATGTGAAAAGGCTTTTACATTTGCAAAAAATAGAACTTTTTGTTTTAAAAACAAACAAGCAAGCCCTGCCCAGATTTAAAAAGTAACACAAAAGTAAAGTAACGCATTACTTTCCATAAAAATAACTAAGTAATGCAATTAGTTACTTTTTTAGGGAGTAACTCAATATTGTAATGCATTACTTTTAAAAGTAACTTTCCCCAACACTGCTCACCATATTATTTTAACATATTATCTTAATTATGAGCAGTTTTACCGTTTACTGCACTTTCAGTTCATTAGCTGCTATAGGGAAATAAGGAGATGAATAACAGTAAATATTTGCACTACAAACCAGTGTGTTCACAATTCAGATAATACATTAAAATTATATGTTAAATACACACCAATTAGCAAAATGAGCTGTTTTGTACAGCAAAAAATAGCTGAACAAGATTAGGCCGGACGCCAAACTTATTCCATTTACAAATAGGAAAAAGGTGGATAGTGGAGTATTTTCAACTGAAACCTGAACTGAACCTCTCTATCCCGCACTCATAGCAAACTAACTCTTGGAGGGGCGTAACCATCAAACTGATGTAATCAGAGAATTTCATGAGGACTTTTTAAGAATGTTGTCCGTCTCTTTGTTAGGCTTACTCCAAAGTTGTGGAAATCTTTCCAGATAACTAGAGTATCCAAAACAACTTTTTGTGCTAAAATAATGGTGTTTGTTCCACTGTAGCTATTAGAGCTCTTATCTGTGGTTACCGTAGTCACATGTCAGACATGCTCTGCTGTGTTTGAAGGGCATGAGACGGTGATTGTTCTGCGCTGTTTACGTCTACACACTTGGACCACAATCAGTTTTATCAGTACAGGGCAAGGCGATTATATACTTTGAACTCTCCTCTAAGAGTGAACAGGGTCACAATTGACTTAGATTAGTGCAATGCATTTGTTTACTCCTCTTGTTTTGTTTTTGTTTATCATTGCAGTGCTTTGCAAAAGTCGCAGTGCTAATAAGCCATGCTGTTTGGTTATGCCAGCAAGCTACACAGACCAGAACGACTGAATGTGTCGACATAAATCTCTGGTCTGCTGAACACTTACAGATTGGGCTTGAGCAAGAGGAAACCAAATGCAAATGATGCTGTTGAATCAGGTGGGTGTACTGCTTTATGCATTATGATTATTGTGTCCCACAATGGTTACACAGAATGATGTCAGTGTTAAGTAGTGCTACAGATTCAACATGACAGCTCTGGGACATTACTGAATCTTACATGATCAGCCAAGAAGGTAGACAAAAGCTGGCTGTACAGATTAAAGGAATAGTTCACCCAAAAATGAAAATTTGATGTAAATTTACTCACCCTCATGCAGGCCATCCGGGATGTAGAACAGATCTGAACAGATTTGGAGAATCACTTTATCATCTGCAGTGAATGGGTGCCGTCAGAATGACAGTCCAAACATCTGATAAAAACATCACAATAATCCACAACTAATCCACACCACTCCAGTCAATCATTTAATGTCTTACAAAGTCAAAAGCTGCGTGTTGTTCGATCTGTAGGAACAAACATATCTACAGTTGGTGTCAAAAGTTTACATACACCTTGCAAAATGTTCATTATTTTACCAAAATAAGAGGGATCATACAAAATGCATGTTATTTTTTATTTAGAACTGACCTGAATTAGATAATTCACATAAAAGACTGTTCTTCAAAAAAATCCTTCAGGTCCCACAAATTCTTTTTTTTTTTTTTTTATAGCATTTTTGTGTATTTGAACCCTTTCCAACATTACTGTATGATTTTAAGATCCATCTTTTCACACTGAGGACAATTGAGGGACTCATACGATTACAGAAGGTTCAACCGCTCACTGATGCCTCAGAAGGAAACACAACGCATTAATGGGGGTGAAAACTTTTGAACAGAATGAAGATGTGTACATTTTTCTTATTTTGCCTAAATATCATATTTTTTTCCATTTAGTACTGCCCTTCAGAAGCTATAGAAGATACTCACGTTTTCCAGAAAACAAAATAAGTAAAAATAAGTAAAAATCTTTAAATCCATCGTGTTTCCTTCTGAAGCATCAGTGAGCATTTAAACCTTCTGTAATAGTTGCATATGAGTCCCTCAGTTGTCCTTAGTGTGAATAGATGGATCTCAAAATCATAGTCATTGGTAAAAAGGGTTCAAATACACAAAAATCCTGAAAAACCAAATAAATAAATAAATAGTGTAACCTGGAGGATTTTTCTGAAGAACAGCTGGCAGTTTAACTGTTAAGGACAAACAAGGGACTCATGAACAACTATCACTAAGAAAAATGTATGTAAACTTTTGAACAGGGTCATTTTTATAAATTCAACTATTATTTTCTCTTGTGGACTATATGTAAACATCTTTTATTTGAAATATCTTATTCAGGTCATTACTAAATAAAAAAAAATCACATGCATTTTGCATGATTCTTCTTATTTTTGCTAAAATAATTAACATTTAGCAGATTCTCCAAGGTGTTTTGTAAACTTTTGACTTCAACTGTATATCTTGGATGGACTGAGGGTAACTTTTCAGCAATTTTTTATTTTGGGGTGAACTATTCCTTTAAATGCATTTTTCCTTTAATATCTTATTTTGATCAACTCATTTTGAAAGCATTGTTATAACAAACATTATTTTGATTTACGCTATCGAGGTCAAAAGTTTGAACACACCTACTCATGAAGTGCATCCGGATATGCTTTGTTTTAGAGTGCTGCACACTTTCTGGCTGCTTTCCACTTCCAAGAAAAAAAAAAGAAATAATTATATATAATTCAAGTTTTGTACAGAAATGAAAGTATAGACACAATTTATATTTGTCTACAATACAAAGCTCAAGTCTTTAGGTCAACAGGGTTTTAAGATCATGACAAACAAATTAAGTGAAGTGTGTCCAAACTTTTGACTCGCGTTGTTTTCCGTTAGCTCTGTTTGTTCTTTGTGTTGCACTTGTTGGAATTAATTCTGTCTCATCACATTAGCAATGCAAACTAGCTGATTGTCCAAGTCATTTGTTTGTGCCGCATATGTGTGTTTGGCCTGTTGGATCAGCGCCTTGATCTGCCCAAATAAACAAAATGTCTAAACAATCAGTGCGCCTCCTCACATTCCAGGTGCACATTTCAGTTAGTAATTGGGTTCAGAGAGGGAGAAAAAGGAAACAACATCCTTGTATTACAGTCTGGAGAACCTTGATATCCAAAGCCTGCTTTCAGTTTTGGTTTAAGATAATCAGAACATGTGGGAAGCCTGTGAGATGCTCATCAGTTTCATTTCAGTTGTCGGAAAGTAACAGACTCGCTGTAGCATTAGAATTTTTTCTTAAAATAAACTTAACGTTTGACAATTGAGACACTATTTAGAAACTATTGAGATTGCTTGTGTCCATCCTGTGCAGTGTTAGGGAATGCTATTTTAGTAGTGCATTATAATATTATCAGTACCAACTAATCAGGTTATTTAGAATTGCATTTAAAATACAAGTCGAATGCTATTGATATGAAATAGTTTGTATTCAATGACATATGCTATTGCACTTTTTTTTTGGAAAGAAATTACTTTTCTTGGCAGGGATGCATTAAATTAAATTTGTAGTTCAAATAAATGCAGTTCCTTTGAACTTTGTATTAGTCAAGGAAACAACAAAATG
Organism: Garra rufa; assembly: GCF_049309525.1. Taxonomy (NCBI): domain Eukaryota; kingdom Metazoa; phylum Chordata; class Actinopteri; order Cypriniformes; family Cyprinidae; genus Garra; species Garra rufa. Next base: position 41,858,264 of record NC_133368.1, on the reverse strand, counting down.
TTCTCAGTTTCCACAAAAATACTAAGCAGCTGTTTTCGATTTTGAAATCAGCATATTAGAATGATTTCTGAAGGATCATGTGACACTGAAGACTGGAGTAATGATGCTAAAAATTCAGCTTTGCCATTAAATTGTAAAATATATTCAGAAAACAATTATTTTAATTCATATAAAAAACATTATATACAATAATGTGTAATAATATTTTTGACCAAGCCTTGGTCAAATATTTTCAATTGTACTAAATTCAATAAATAAAACCGAAAGAATCAAAATATACATTGTAAGTAACTTGTAACGTGTTACCCTCAACACTTTCCAGACATCTAAGAGCTGCTGAGGGGGGAAGCCTGTGATATTCCACCACAGTCTCTTCCTCTCATTAAAACTATGGGACACTTTCCCCTCTTTTCCGGCCCTTTCCATCACTCAGTCCTGTCTGGAAAAGGCATCAAGCTCATAAAATCTTCTTGCATAAACAGTCCTCCCGTGGGCTGGGCAGGGACACCACGGGAGAGACGGCAAAGCGTCAGCCGTCGCCTTTAGAATCAACATATTTGACCAGCTCTGGCTCTCGACCAAAACATATAGTGAGGGTACTGTATAGGGTGACCATACATCCTCTTTTCCCCAAACATGTCCTTATTTTGGACTTAAAAAAAAATGCATCCAGCCGAGATTCCTAAATCACCCAAAATGTCCGGGATTTGGCTTTTGCTTTCTACAGTTGCCATTCATCGTGTGCCTTTTTTTGCATTAAAGCCGTGCGCGGGACTGTTTCTTAATCAGGCTCCCGCAAACATTCTAATATTGAATATAATTTTCGCGCATCACATCGCGAGTCACTATCAATATGCAGAGTTTTAAAATCGCGTTGGATGCAGCTTGTGTTGGATGTAGGGTTGCCATATCTGCTTTTTTTCCTCCACGGAATTGACCACATGCATGGATTTGTTTAGACAAGCCAGCTACTCACTGTGCTGTAATAGTAGTGTACAATCTTAGCAACTCTGTTGTCAGATGCTTTCAGTTTAGAATTGTAGCTTACATTTTCCAACTGCAGTAAATTATTTTTATTTCTATAAAAATGCAAAATGACAGTGAAGGTGCTGCAGCGGTGGTCAATTAATGTAATCAGCATAGAACCAACACAGTGTAACACCAAATGGAAAAACTGTGCACTTCTATAATGCACTTAAATAATACTTGCTCTGTTTTCAAACACAAATTTTATACTTAATATACTAAAAATTATTTAGTAGTACTTAAGATAATTTTAGGAACATCTATAGTGTACTAAATTTTGCTATTTTGAGACACTAATATGCTTTTTGAACTAAAATGTGCTTTTATCTCAAATGTGCTTTTATCTCTCTATTAAAATAATCATACCCCCGGCCCAATCATACCCCCGGCCCACCTTGAATATCCCTCGGCCCACCCTGCAGCTCATATCTGGAGCCGGGCCTGTGTGGCAGGTTAATTTTCTCCAGTGGGTTGAGAGTTAGAAATATTGCACATTCCATTTTCATTCTACCTGTGATAAAACTGTGGTAGATATTAGTTTTGTCAGCGATGGCCACTAGGAAGCTTTTCAGCTGTGTTTATGATCAATCTGCATAACAGTGACTGTAAAATATGTAGTTTTGGTCACCCTAGTACTGTAAGGTGCAGTCACACTTAATGTTGTTCGTTGTTTACTGTTTGGCAGGTGAAATCCAGTCATTTAAACAGGAATCCCTTGCGATAGCGGAAAATATTTCTTTACCGTTTGAAGTTGGTTAGGCAGCTTGTTTTGCCATTTGTACATTTAATTGTATCTGGCAATTCTGACTTTGTAACTCGCAATTGCAAGTTTATATCTCACAATTCTGAGAAAGAAGTCAGTATTGTGAGTTTGTATCTTTTTCTCAGAATTGTGAGATATAAACTCGCAATTGCGAGTTATAAAGTCCAATTTTGAGGGGGAAAGAAAGACTGATATGTTCTCAGGTTTGCAAGTTTATATCTCATAATTCTGACATAATAACTCGCAATTGTGTGTCTCTTAATTCTGACTTTTTCCTCAGAATTACAAGTTTACATCTCGCAATTCGTACTTTAACTCGGAATTGCAGGTTTATTTTACGCATTTCGGACTTTTTAGGTCGTTTATTTGTCCAAATAGTTTTTATTACATTTTAGTTTTAGTTTATTTAAGCAAAAATGAAAAAAAAATGTTAATTTTCAGTTAAGGTTTTTTTAATAATGTTTAATAATGTTTTAATGGTTTAAAGTTGGTAATACTTAACAACATAATCCATTAGTTAACATTAGTTAACTTTTAGCTAACATGAAATAAGAATTAACAATACTTCTGCAGCATTTATTAATCTTAATTCATGTTAATTTCAACATTTATTAATGCATAATTAAAATCAATAGTTGTGTTTGTTAACATTAGTTAATGCACTGTAAATTAACATGAACTAACAATGAACAACTGTATTTTCATTAAAATTAACAAATATGAATACTGTAATAAATGTATTGTTCATTCATGTTAATACATTAACTAATGAAGCCTTATTGTAAAGCGTTACCTTAAGATTCAGTTAACAATAATAACCCTGGGGCAAAGAAAAATGTTGCAATATATATGTGACCCTGGACCACAAAACCAGTCTTAAGTCGCTGGGGTATGTTTGTAGCAATAGCCAAAAATACATTGTATGGGTCAAAATTATTGATTTTTCTTTTATGCCAAAAATCATTAGGAAATTAAGTAAAGATCATGTTCCATGAAGATTTTTTGTAAAATTCCTACTGTAAATGTATCAAAATGTAATTTTTGATTAGTAATATGCATTGTTAAGAACCTAATTTGGAGAACTTTAAAGGTGATTTTCTCAGGATTTTGATTTTTTTGCACCCTCAGATTCCAGATTTTCAAATAGATGTATCTCGGCCAAATATTGTTCTATCCTAACAAACCATATATCAATAGAAAGCTTATTTACTGAGCTTTCATATTATATATACATCTCAGTTTTGTAAAATTTAACCTTATGACTGGTTTTGTGGTCCAGGGTCACATATTGGATTTCTGCCAATGCAAATACTGAAAATCGGTCACTTATGACACTGCATTTTAATTATTATAATGCCGACTATGCAGTAGACAGTGAAGCAGCTCTCTGTGTTTTGGATCAGATCCACTGTTCCAGATCTTCACTCTCTGTTAAAAGACAAATCTCTTTATCTCTCTCCCCCTCTCCGAGTGAGTTTATGGAAGGGGGTGTTAATTGTTCCAGCAGATCTCAAACTCTTGCAACTGAGCTGCTGAATGGCCTTGAGGTTCAGGGGGTCAAAGCTCTCTGTTTCTTGAGTATGTGTGGCTGAAGAAAGAGACTGGCCAGATAGCGAACTCTCTCGACCACAGAGGTGCTCTTCTGTAGAGATGATCGTGTTGACAGGTCATATGTGAGTGGTTAGATCCCTCTTTTATCATCACTCAATAGGATAAAGACCAAAAGGCTCTTGTCCATTGCACAGGTGCGGCCAATACACTGGTTGTAGTTTGAGCAGTCCTGAGGCCGCAGAGGTCACTCGTTTAAGAATAGGGGAAACATGTTAGTGCTAATGATCATGTTGTTGTTTCTTATTTTGAGAAAACGGCCTGTTCGGTCATTATCAGCTTTCCTGGAAGACAAGGACAATCTGGAATCTATCTATCTAGGAAAAGAAAGAAAAAACATGGGGAAAAACCATAGTGTATAAAAACAGATATTTTTAATAATAATAAAACTTTCCATATGTAATATTTTTCTAAAAACCAAAACACTAGAAAAATAAACAAACAGAAAACAATATGCAGCATGCTAAGCATTTATATGTAATGCTTTTCTCAAAATCAAAACACTACAAAAAAATAAACAATGAATAATTAAGAATAAATAATCAAATAAATAATTGAAAACCGTGTGGAGCATAATAATCATATTTTAATTTATAAATATTTAATAACAATTATAATAATAATAATAATAATATAACATATGGTTTTCTCAAAACCAAAGCACTACAAGCAAAATGAAAAAGGAATATTAATACACTAACCAAATGTAATAATAATATATATAATAGATAAATATTACAAATATAAAAAATGTTTGAAAATGTCATATATATATATATATATATATATATATATATATATATATTTTTTTTTTTTTTTTTAATTTACATAAAATTTAAACATTTACATTTTTTAATACATATAAAATTATAAATGTATTAAAATCTCACACACAGTTAATTATTATAATTATTTTGTTTTTACTCCTTTTTTTCCCTACAGTTTCCTTCTCTACTATGCTATAAATAAAAAGAATAATGTATTTATTTTTTACAGTATTTCCCAGATTTTCCGGTCAAAATATATTTTTAAAACATACAAAAAATATAAATATATCAATAATATTTTTTAAATTTTAATAAATTAATTACAATTTATTTTAAGAATTTCTTATTGTATTTTCTTATTGTAATTAAAAAATATAATAAATATTAAAAATAGTGTTCAAAATGTCTATATACATATCATGTATGTTGTATAATATATAATATAACAAATCATTTACATTACATAATTTTACTAATAGTTTACACTCTGATTTTGTCAGCAAGTAAAAATCATAAGAACATGAAAATATAACAAATTTATAATTTAATATATTTTATATAATATATATTTAAAAATATTACAAATATAAAAAATAAGTTTCAAAATGTCATATATATAATTTTAATTATAAATTTACATAAAATTACAATTTAAACATTTACATTTTAAATACATATAATATAAAATTATAAATTTATGAAAATGTCAAACACGAGTTTGATCCTGGGTTGTGACATATAATTATTTATTAATTATTATTTTTACTCTTTTCCTACAATTTCCTTCTTTACTATGCCATAAATAAAAAGAATAATGTATTTATTTTTACAGTATTTTCCAGTCAAAACGTCTTTTTTTAAATATACAAAAATGTATAAATATTTTTGAATTACTATTTTACTCGTTTTCCTACAATTTCTTTCTCTACTATGCTATAAATAAAAATAGTAATGTATTTATTTTTTACAGTATTTCCCAGATTTTCCAGTCAAAATAGATTTTTTAAATATACAAAAAATATAAATATATCAATAATAATTTTTACATTTTTAATTAATTGATTACAATTTATTTTAAAACAAAAAAAATCCCCTATAAAATTTGATCAACAAAACAATGTTTTATTGGAAGCTGCAAAATCAAAATCAGCCTGGCATAAAAATCTGAGGAGGCATGTGCCCATGCTTCAGTTGAAAGACTTGAGCTGGATTACATCAAACCCTTTAGAAACCTCCTTAGAGTGATAAATGACATTTGGTAGGTCAGTGAAAACCACAGATGATGAGAACAAAATCATTGTGCCATGATCCTGGAGCCTTAGAGACTGGTTCCCTAGCAAAAACATTAATAAAATGACTCAGCCCATGAACAACAGCTTATTTCATCTCAAAAACATTGATTAAATGACTCATGTCAGTGTTTAAAATATCTTTCTCATGAAAAATCACTGAATGAGTAAGCCCTCATGAGTCAGCGCGACTACGTTTGGTAAATCATGGATCGGAGAAGGCTATTATTAGTATTGGTCATCTGTTTCAGGTGAAGCTTCCAAACATATTCAACAAAAGAGATGCATTATTGGATCATTATCAGATAACAGATGGAGCATAATAAAAATGCTGTTTCGAAACAAAACTGGATCAAGTGTACACTATAAAACACAGGGCATTTATTTAGACATTGCATTATTTCAACAATTTATTTGGTTAATTTTCTTGTGTATTTAAAGTTCATTTAGGGATAAAATATGGTGGTTTTTAAGTAATATAAACATTGCAATAAGTATCAATGAAAATGTCATTAAACTCCAGAGGCAAACAACCTCTAGGTTAGAGTAATGTGCCTATCAGCTGGCATTTAAAACAAGTTCTGGAGGAGCTCTATAAAGCAGAAAGAGGAGGTAGACATTTCATCTAAAAGAGTAATGACTGCTGTTTATAGCTTCCTTCTAATGCTTTCCATTACCAGAATGCCAAGTATTGCATTGTGAAATGCTAGATATTTCTTTAGTTAGTTTGTGTTACCTCTCCCTAATTTTGGCATCTAGGGTTTTTGGAGGTAACATCATAAATTAAATAGTTAAGAAAAATTAAGCGAAGTATTTTTTCCGCTTTGGAAGTGTGGATGTGTGTGATTAACAAAGCAGACAGAGGCAATCGGATTCAGAATTTTGCGTTTAGTGAGATTCTCTGTTGTACACTTTTACATAGCTCCCGATAAGAATGATGTTAATAATATAAACAATAAACCCAGGATACCTTCAAAACCCAACAATAATCTATTTACAAATTATATACAAAGGAAAGACAACAAAAGCGAGGGACAAGAGCGGTGCTAAAAGAAAGAAAATAATCAAACATAAATCCTCTAACTAGCACCAAACCAAACTAAACTAAAGAAATTAAAGAAAATAACATCTTTGGCATAAAACGCCACTAACTACTCTTACTCACAAACATAAATACAAAGGTTGGCATCACTGACGCTCAAACATTTGGTATGTATCAGTAAGATTTTTAAAACAGACTTTTCTGCTCATCAAGGCTGCGTTTATTTGAATAAATTACAGAAAAACAGTAAAATTGTTTTCAGCATCATTACTCCAGTTTTTAGTTTCATATGATCCTTCAGAAATCATTCTAATATGCTGATTTATTATTAATGTTGGCAACAGTTATGCTGCTTTTTTTTTTTGGAACCCTTGAAACTTTTTTCAGGATTATTTGATGAATAAAACTTAAAAAAAAAGAACAGCATTTATTTTAAATAGAAATATTTTGTAACAATATACACTACCTTTCAAAGTTTGGGGTCAGTCATTTTTTTTTCTTTCTTTGTTTGAAAGAAATGAATACTTTTATTTAGCAAGGATGTGTTAAATTGATAAAAACTGTTATATTGTTAGAAAATACTTACATTTTGAATGAATGCTGTTCTTTTTAACTTTTTTATTTATCAAAAAATCCTGAAAAAAGTATCACAGGATCCAAAAAAATATTAAGCAGCACAACTGTTTCCAACATTGATAATAAAAGTAATAAATCAGTATATTAGAATGATTTCTGAAGGATCATGTGATGCTAAAGACTGGAGTAATGGCTAATTGAAATTCTGCTTTACATCACAGAAATAAATTATATTTTAAAAGTATATTTAAAAAAAAAAAATTATTTTGAATTTCAATATTATTACTATTATTACATATTACTTTTAACACAAAAATGGAACTTTGGTAAGCATAAGACTTTTTTTTTTTTAAACATAAAAAATCTTACTGATCCCAAACTTTTATAAGTCTTTACTGTCCCTTTTTATCAATTTAACACATCCTTGCTGAATAAAAGTATTAATGAAAAAAATGTACTTGCCTCAAAACATTAGAATGGTCGTGTACATAGTTACAAAGGACTACTATTTTGAATAAATGGTGTTCCTTTTGACTTTTTATTTATCAGAGTATCCTGAAAAATTATCCCGAAAGTATTACAGGTTCCAAAAAAAGCAGTGTATAAAATGTCCACCATATTACAATCTTATAAAATAAACAACGTTTATGAAAATAAATAAATATATCAATAAATGTAAATTTATTTACTAAATTACAGCATTCTGTTGTTTTCATTCCATGGTCAAATGAATTAAAGTTATGAATGTTTATTAAAGTTAATGAAATATGCACACTTGCAATCAAAAATTACCTGTAAGACATTCGGTTGTTGTAAAAAATAAATAAATAAAATCAGTAAACTATTATAGAAAGTTTATTAATATAAATTTGAGTGATTCTGAGATGGCAAAAATTGGAAAAGAAAAAAAAACAAATGTTCAAAATTATCCAATCCCCCAAAAATCATAATTTGGATCACAATTTTAGGTTAATTAAATTCAAATTTCTAAAGCTGATTTAAAGGAGACCTATTATGCCCCTTTTTACAATATGTAATATAAGTTCTCTTTTATGTCTTATTGCGCTTAAACTGTCAAATACACACAGGTTTATGTTAAAAAACACACAGGAGTTACAAAAACAGTCGGTTATGTCTGTGAATGTAAACAGTTGGGAAAGAAATTGCATGTTTCTATTAGATCTATGTGGCAGCAGCGTAATATACAGTAAATAAATCAATAAATCAATAAATCACTGATCTCTTGTCTCCTCTGAGGCTGGGACTCTAAATAGTGTTCTGTGCTCTTATGTGCAGCCAACAACAGAACAGTTAGCATGCTTTGTTCGAACTTTGGCCATGGCGTTAGAACTGGTACACAGTTGACGCTTGTGAAAACAAAATGGTGGAAACATGCAGATTAAAGGGCGGTAATATAACGTAAAGAGTTGAGCGAAATCTGACGTGCTCATTTTTTCACATGCTTGCAGAAAACGGCTTACCAAAACAAAGTTACTGGGTTGTCCTTTTTCATGTTTTCTAGGTTGGTAGATGCACTGGGGACCCGATTATAACACTTAAACACGAAAAAAGTCAGATTTTCATGATATATCAGCTTTAAATTCAAATTCAACTGAATTACAAGGAAACAAACAAATTCATTATAAGACCCTTTTTTGATTTTTAAACTGGAGCACAAAAAAATTATGCAATAATGCATGCACATTGAAGAAGATTCTTTTAATGAATTCCAATGAATAATTCACCCCAGAGGGAAAACCACACTTTTTTTTATATATACGCCAGGCTGACATCTGAGAGCAATTTGGAGGTCTGCATGGTTTCGGTGGAAAGGATAAGTTGGCGGAAGTAAGTGGCAGGTCTCAGAGTGGGGTCTCTGGAGCCATTAGGGCACTGTGCCAGCTTGTTTGCACTTGCATGCTTAAGATATGGCGAGGCATTTGCATGAAAGGCACAGATGCAGTAAAGTGAAAAAACCCAAACACTGTGTAAACCTAACAGTGTTTCTGCAGCTCTGTACCACAACATCAAACCGACCAGCACATATAGTGGAGTGTAAGTTGTGCCACTTTTTTTTTTTTTCAGCCGGGGGTGAAAACTTTTGAATTTTAAGATCAGGGTCAATTTTACTTATTTTGTCTTCTGGGAAACATGTAAGTGTCTTCTGTAGCTTCTGAAGGCCAGTTAATACATTTGTTAAAAAAATGTGATATGCAAAATAAGAAAAATGTACACATCTTTATTCTGTTCAAAAGATTTCACCCATGCCTCGTGTTTCCTTCTTAAGCATCAGTAAGTGTTTGAACCTTCTGTAATAGTTGCATATGAGTTCCTCAGTTGTCAGTATAAAAAGATGGATCTTAAAATCATACAGTCATTGTTGGAAAGGTTTCAAACACACAAAAATGCTGAAAAACCAAAGAATTTGTGGGTTCTGAAAGATTTTTCTGAAGAACAGCAGGCAGTTGAACTCTTCAGGACAAACAAGAAACTATATGTTAACATTTTTTATGTGATATATCTTATTCATGTCAGTACTAAAAAAACAACAACATGCATTTTGTATTATCCTTCTTATTCTGGTAAAATAATTTCCATTTTGCAGATTCTGCAAAAAAATTGAAAACTTTTGACTTCAACTGTATACTGTATGCCATAGTCTGAGCATTCAAACGCAATTAAGAGATTTAAATATAGGATGGTTTTGTTTGAAGCAAGAATAAGTAACTACTAAAAAGTAACAAAAATAAGTTTGGATGTCACAGCCACAGGTAGTCTGAAAAGTCTGATGCACAATTTATCATCAACTAAATTTATCATTTGCATCATGTAAAATTGTATCATGCTGTAATACATAGAAAAAACTAAATGAGATTTCATAATTGTGGCCTGCGGGAAACATATTAGCTGAGGCACTGGCACAGCTTTTTTCCAGACTCCCCTAAACAATAATAATCATCATCATATGCTCATTTCAAATTCCCCCGCTGCCCTCAGTGTTAAACCAGACTACAATTTGCATGTTCATATAATTTGCATTGTTGTCAGAACAACAATTTCCTTCAAATATGCTGCAGTCTCCACAGACTCTTTCTGTGAGACCAACACAAAGAAGCGTCCTTAACAGAAGCCAAACGACCATAATTGCTCATCACCACAACCCTTGAGGTCTAGGAAAAGGTCATGTCTATTGTGGTGAGACTTTAATTTAACTTGGTGAGAAGGAGTTGTATAAGACAAACTACAAGCATGACAAAAATAAGCTGCTGTTTTTTTACAGCATTATTAGATCAGTCCAGGAGAAATCAAGAGTGGACGATCAAGTCATTATACAGAAGAAAGCAAATTAAGGCCAGGTTTTGGCTGCAGTTGTGCCCTCCGAGATGAAAAGGTTGGTTAAGGTTCACATTCTCACCGATGAATTGCCTTTATGATGAATCTCAGCCTCAAACGAAGTCCTGGCTGTTTTGCTGTCTTGCAGTCGTCTAATGTCGAACCCACAGAAGCACAGCAATTATTGACACATCTGTGTGGAAAAGAAAGAGAAAGGCAGAATATTAAAATGTTGATATTAGCTTATCTATATAATAAATCTCTTAATATTTAGTTGGACTTTTCCAGTGCTTTCAAGAAAAAAAATGTTGATTAACAGTAAGTTTCCTTACTCTACACTCTTAAAAATAAAAGTGCTTTAAAAGGTTCTTCACAGCGATGCCATAGAAGAACCATTTTTGGTTCCACAAAGAACCATTCAGTCAAAGGTTCTTTAAAGAACCATCTCTTTCTTGTATTTTTATTATAATTTTGTCTTTTTATAATAATATTTAATTCAGATGTTAAAGGTTCTTAATGGAACCATTTAGACAAAAAAGGTTCTTCTATGGCATCGTGAAGCACCTTTATTTTAAGAGTGTATGTAGTGAAAAATTTTGATAGTCTATAATGTAAAGTAAAATACTGTTTTATTTTTTAAAGTAAAAAAGAACAATTCATCTTGTAATTTACAGTGACAAAAAAACAAACAAAAAAACATAAATTGACATTTATATAATAGGGGGTTTGCATTTACTTCAAGATTTGGTCAGTTACCCGGATGTGCAGTCATAATGGCGATACTTCGGTTGTAAACAACAGAATGGATTGTAAACAACAGAATGGATTGCACGTTTAATGTACTACTAAATACGTTCACTGTAAAAAAAAAGCCGTAAAATTTACAGGAAAACCCTGGCAGCTGTGGTTACCAGAGTTTTACTGTAAAAAATACGGTAGCAATGTTTTACATTTTACGGTTTTCACTTAAATATACAGGTAAATACCGTAATTTCTGATTTTTTTTAATTGATATAATGGTGATGTACCAACCTTTTGAAGTACTGAAATCTGTTTTGTACCTTTGCAATACACTGATAACCACCAAAAGCAGGTGGTGATGACAACATCACATGATCAACCAAAGCCCATTACAAGGGGATTTTAAATAATAGAATATATAGAAGGTGCACAGTGTCATTCACACAAACACTAAACACCATCATGGTAACACACATAAAACTGATTTAAGGCAAAAAACATTAATTTAACAGCATTATATGTAACATATAACCCTAATGTACAAAACTGGCAAGAAAAATCTAAGAAGAAAAAGTTATTTCCACAAAAAACATCGAATAAAAAAAAAAATGAAACACAGGGAATTCTGGGAATGTCAGTTTACGGTTATTCACTGTAAATTTTACCTTCTTTTTCACTTCAAAAAACGGTATACTGCCGTAAAATTACATGCAATGTCCAACACAGTTTTTTACCATATATAGAAGGGGAACTTACCGTTAACCATATCACAGGTTTTTACCGTAGCATTTTTACAGTTTTTTACCGTTAAATTCACGGTCATTTTTTACAGTGTTGTTATGCTGTCTAAACCACAGAAAAAAAATGTCTGGAAGCTGCTAAATCATATTGAGAAGGACTTAGTAAGCACGAAAAGGTGCCATATTTTGACAAACTATAGTTAACAGGTGGTAAAGATACATATGAGCAGTATTAATTAAGATATTAGCCTAATATTTCACCTACCTGACTGGAAATTATAAGAACAACCTCGAATGTTGTCAAGATTCTTGCTCTAGAAATCCTGGTTCAGTTTGGCCAACCACAAACGCTTTTTGTTCCTCAGTTTTTTTGCACTCTTTTCCTTGATTTGTTATTACTTTTGGCAGTCTATAATACTCCAAATGTTTTCCGTTTTACCAATTAGTACAGCCCAAAACCTGACAATAACTGACCATTTTTAGTAGCAATAATCTGTAAAATTTGCGAGTTTCATTCAGTTCAGTGGCATTGTTCACATTCAGCGCCGCCAATATGGCCGATTGATGAAGTGTCGTGAAAACACTCTTATTTACAGCTTACAATTGATGGTTTTTCATTTAAATAAATGTTTCTCAGTTATTTTATCAGTTATGTAGCCTACATATGGGTTTTGTTACATCTTATGATGTCAAATGTAATGTGTGATCATGTAATGTTTACTGCATAATTTTAATGTCACCACACTGTAAACCTTCTAAAAACAGATTTTTTTTTTTTTCCTGAACGCAGAAGTCTCGCCTGACTGGAAAGATGCTTTACCTTAACCCCTGTGCATTCAAAAAAAAAAAAAAAAAAAAAAGTTACACATAGGTGCAAAATGGACAAAAATGTCAATGTCCAAAAACTGTCATAAAAATATGATTTAATAATATTTATTTCCACTTTCACTGATGATTTTTTAACCAGTATCTGTTCTATCCATAGATACCAAACATTCATTAATTTTCAGAATTGTAACCTTTTAAATGCTGGTTTGTTTGCATAGTGCCACAGGTGTTTTTTTTTTTTTTTGTTTAAAAAAAATAGTAGTAATTTCCATATACTAAATGCTGAGCAGAATTTTTTCTCTGCTTTTTTAGATTCTTGGATGTATCAGTGAAGAACAACAACATTAATTTTGAGGAATTTATGTTTATGTAGTGTTAGATTTTTTTTTTTTTTAATGTATATGCCAAATTTGAAAAAATGGCACAATCTAGTAAAAAATTTGAACCCTTGCCGATAGAATGAAATATTGCACCATTTTATAGTCAAATGGCCCTGGGTTAAAAAAAATTGCATGAGTTTCAATGTGGACATTTTTGTCCTTAAGGTCCTGAGTGTGAGTATTTTTGTATGGAGGGTAAAAAAGGAACTGATGGAAACTGATGATGATGAAATATTAAAATTTCAATAAAAATAAACACCTGAGCCAAAATGTATGCAGTTGGCATTAACACAGGCACACTTATAACAAAAAACAAAACTGAAATGGACAAAAACGTCCATAAGGTCGCACAAGGTTTAAATCTTCGGTCTCTGGTGTTTCTAGTTAAATTAACGTACCGACAATATAACGTTATATATATATATATATATATATATATATATATATAATGTCTTTTTGCAGTAACTCACCTGTAGTAGTTTAATGAGTGTGTACACGACATGAAGCGACGCGAGGTAAGCTCCACTGAACACAGATGAGGGAACATCCTACATCCGTTCGAGGCTAATGGCGCGTTCCAGACAACCCGTAACTCTTGTTTTTCCGACCTTCTACCAGTGAAAGTGCACTGGAACGGCAGTCAAACCCGTGACTTCCCACTCGTGAAGTCGTACTAGATCGATGGACTCCCAGTTACGAGTTTTGACGTAACATAGCCCGCGAAACAAGTCAGCCCTAATGCGTGCGGTGTTTATGCAAGTGGCACACAGTGGAAAAATAGAGCTTAGGACAATATAACGTTGCAATCAAATTAATAATAATATAAAAATAATAGTAATTCATAAATATGCCCAGGCAATTTGGCGTGACTTGCCTGGAACGCTACAAAGTCGTAAGTCGTGGTTTGAAGTGGTGATTTACCAGTTAAAAAACCTGCCTGGAACGCAGCATAAGCATTACTCGTCATAATTGCATTTTTACTAGTAACAACTCAGTTAGAGAGCTCTATAATTCAATTTTCACTAGTAACAATGCCAATTAGATAGCTCTCTAATTTAAATTCTTACTAGTAACAATTATAATTAGAGAGCTCTCTAATTCAATTATCATAATTCCAATTACAGAGCTCTCTAATTCAATTCGTACTAGTAACAATTCCAATTAGAGAGCTCTACAAATGAATTTTTACTAGTAATAATTCCAATTACATAGCTCTCTAAATCAGTTTTTACTAGTAACAATTCCGATTAGAGAGCTATCTAATTTAATTATTAAATTAGTAAAAATGCAATTACAAAGCTCTACAATTCAATTTTTACTAGTAAAAAACACATTAAAGATATGTTTAATTGCAGAGCTCTGTAATTGAATTAAAGAGCTCTCTAATTCAGTTCTTACTAGTAGCAATTGAATTAGAGAGCTCTCTAATTGGAATTGTTACTAGTAAAAATTGATTTAGAGAGCTCTCTATTTGGAATTGTTACTAGTAAAAATTGATTTAGAGAGCTCTCTATTTGGAATTGTTACTAGTAAAAATTGATTTAGAGAGCTCTCTATTTGGAATTGTTACTAGTAAAAATTGATTTAGAGAGCTCTCTATTTGGAATTGTTACTAGTAAAAATTGATTTAGAGAGCTCTCTAATTGGAATTGTTACTAGTAAAAATTGATTTAGAGAGCTCTCTATTTGGAATTGTTACTAGTAAAAATTGATTTAGAGAGCTCTCTATTTGGAATTGTTACTAGTAAAAATTGATTTAGAGAGCTCTCTATTTGGAATTGTTACTAGTAAAAATTGATTTAGAGAGCTCTCTATTTGGAATTGTTACTAGTAAAAATTGATTTAGAGAGCTCTCTATTTGGAATTGTTACTAGTAAAAATTGATTTAGAGAGCTCTATGGCAAGCCGTTTTGACTTTTATTCCATCTCAGGATATGACGACTTGATATCAACAATTCAGTTTTCACTAGTGAAAATGTTCATTCTTGATATCAGCAATTTCATTTCCACTAGTAAAAATGCTAATTTTTGATATCAATAATATATTTTCACTAGTAACAATGTTAATTCTTGATATCAACATTTATATTTTCACTAGTTAAAATGGAATTGTTGATATCAGCAATTTAATTTCTACTAGTAAAAACTTTTATTTTTGATATCAAGAAATTTTGTACTAGTAATACCAATAGGAAAGCCTTTTTGACTTTTATTAATTTGCATTAAATGACTTCTTGATATCAACAATTAATTTTTCACTAGTTAAAATGTTAATTCTTGATATCAGGAATTAGATTTCCACTAGTAACAATGCTAATTTTTGATATCAGCAATTATATTTCCACTAGTAAAAATGTTCATTCTTGATATCAACAATTCAATTTTCACTAGTTAAAATGGTAATTGTTGATATCAAGAATTATATTTTCACTAGTTAAAATGGTAATTGTTGATATCAAGAATTGTATTTTCACTAGTGAAATGTCTCCATAGACTGCCATTCAAAATCAATTGTTGATATCAACAATTCAGTTTCCACTAGTGAAAATGTTCATTCTTGATATCAGCAATTAGATTTCCACTAGTGACAATTGCTATTTTTGATATCAACAATTCAATTTTCACTAGTAAAAATGTTCATTCTTGATATCAACAATTCATTTTTACTAGTTAAAATGTTAATTGTTGATATCAACAATGTAATTGTCACTAGTGACAATGTTCATTTATGTTATCAAGAATTCGGTTATTGATATCAAGAATTAAATTGTTGATATCACAAATTATATTGATATCAAAAATGAACATTGTCACTAGTGACAATTACATTGTTGATATCAGAAATGCAATTCTTGATATCAAAAATAGAAGTCTGCACTAGTAACAAAGTAATTACTGATATCAACAAAAGCAGTTGCAACTAGTGAAAATAGAATTACTGATATCTTAAATAATATTTTAACTAGTAAAAATAATTTTAAAGATATCATGAAATTGAATTTTTACTAGTAAGAATAGCTATGGTAATTGTTTCATGCATATTAATGAGTTCGGGTTTTCTCTTAGCCAATTACCGCGGGAAGTAGTGCTGAGGGTGCTGCAGCACCCCCTGGTGTCTGTACAATGTTTATTAATCTTTTCAATAAAGAAAGGCTATGCAGCGTCTGTGTTCACATTGCTCATGGTAAAGCACCGTTGAAGCGCATAATTAAATTGACATGTAATCTCTCAAACATAATGTTCCTTTAGTAGGCTATGTTGCAAGTTATAATTTTTTTTTAAATATATATTTATATATACAGTCAGGTCCATATATATTTGGACACTGACACACTGTTCATAATTTCGGCTCTGTATGCCACAATAGTTTTAAAATGGTGCAATCAAGATTAAATTGAAGTGCAGACTTTAAGCTTTAATGCAAGGGGTTGAACAAAAATATAACATAAAATGCTAAGGAATTACAACCATTTTTATACACACCCCCCATTTTCAGGGGCTCAAAAGTAACTGGACAAATAAATATAATCATAAATAAAATGTTCATTTTTAATATTTTGTTGAGAATCCTTTGCAGGCAATGACTGTCTTAAGTCTGGAACTCATGGACATCACCATAGAAAGGGTTTCTTCCTTTGTGGTGCTTTGCCAGGCCTTTACTGCAGCTGACTTCAGTTGTTGTTGGTTTGTGGGTATTTCTGCCTTTAGTTTTGTCTTCAGCAAGTGAAATGCATGCTCAATCAATTTGAAATCAGAAGATTGACTTGGTCATTGCAGAATATTCCACTTTTTTACCTTTAAAAACTCCTGGGTTGCTTTTGTTGTATGTTTTAGGTCATCGTCCATTTGTACTATGAAGAGCCGCCCAAACAACTTTGCTCCATTTAACTGAATCTGGGCAGACAGTATATCCCTATACACTTCAGAATTCTTCCGGCTGCTTCTGTCTTCTGTCACATCATCACTAAACACCGGTAACCCAGTGCCACTGGAAGCCATGCTCATGCCATTACACTGCTCCACCATGTTCACAGATGACGATGTTGTAGGCTTTGGATCATGAGCTGTTCCAAGCCTTCTCCTTACTTTTTTCTTCCCATCATTCTGGTACTAGTTGATTTTAATTTCAGCAGTCCAAAAAATGCTTTTCCAGAAGTGCTCTGGTGAAGTCTTCTCTTGATTGTAGAATTTGACAGTGATAGCCTACCTCCTGGAGAGTGTTCTTCACTTGGCTGGATGTTGTAAAATGTTTTATTACCATGGAAAGGATCACCCATACTTTCGTCTTTTGTGAACATCCAGGCCTTTTTATGTTTCTGAGCTCACCAGTCTGTTCTTTTTCTTCTCAGAATTCACCAAACTGTTGATTTGGCCCAGGGGAGTTGCTAGACCTAAAGCTCTACTGGGGCACAGGCCCCCATTACTCGTTTATTCAGTTTTTGCATGTAGTTTAATGTCTTTATTTTGGGATTATCAACGTAAATTAGAACTCAAATTTGAGATTTTACTGGGGCACAGCATATTTTTACTGTAAAAAGGGTCTAGCAACGCCCCTGATTTGGCCACTCCTAATGTCTGATGCATTTCTTTTGTTTTTTGAAGCCTTTTACTTGCATGCAGAGCTCCTTTGACTGCATGATGTGGGTTCAGTGCAACAGCTTCCAAATGCAAATGGCACACTTAAAATCAGCTCCAAATCTTTTACCTGGTTAATTGATGTAGAAAAAATGAAGGAATAGCCTACTACTGTCCATTAAACAGCTTTTGAGTCAACTGTCCAATTACTTATGGTCCCTTGAAAAAGGGGGGAGGTACATATTAAAGAGCTGTAATTCCTTAACCTTTCTTCCAATTTGATGAGACTGCCCTAGAAATTAAAGCTCAGAGTGTGCAATTTAAGAGCATATTCATTGTATAACTGTAACTTGAATATGTTTTGGTCAACAGCTAAATGAATAAAAATGGTGTCAATGTCCAAATATACAGTATATGGACCTGACTGTATGTATATATATATATATCTCATCAAGTTACTTTTGAAAAAAAAATTTTTCCCAGGTATAAGGTTATAGTCTAACCTACTGTTAATGTGATCTGTTAACAACGCACATGATAAGTCCGTCTTTTTAGTCCATTGCATAGCAAAATGATTCGAAGCGCTCCAACTGGATGACGTATCGCGAAATGTTTGATTCAAAACGAGACTTCAAAGCGCGTTTCGCGAATCATTTTATCCCTACCGGGAATAAAAATAATTCAGCAGACCCTGCTGAAAAAACCAGCATATGCTGGTTAGGTATGTTTTGGTGCTGGGATGCTGGTTTTAGCTGGATAATGCTGGTCCTTTGCTGGTTTATGCTGGTCATGTTGCTGGTCAAGGACCAGCATAAACCAGCATATACCAGCTAAAACCAGCATCCCAGCACCAAAACATACCTAACCAGCATATGCTGGTTTTTTCAGCAGGGGAGGCAGGGATGCATATACCAGAGGGGGTAACCCTCGCCCTGTTCATTCATTTATTTAGTTTTGCTGCCATTTTAAAATATTTATATTATAAATAAAAACACGAGTAATAAATAGTACATTAAAGTACAATCGAAGCTTTAATTATAATCACGTTGAACGTGAATAAAGTTAAATATGTGATCTGTCGATTGTCCTGCAGGTGTCCTCGTAATTCTGTCTTCTTAATTATGCACATATCCAAAAAGGAATTGTTGATATCAAGAATCTAGTTCTTGATATCAACAATTGAGTTCTTGATATCAAGAATGTAATTGTTGATATCAACAATTATATTTGTGATATCAAGAATTCAATTGATGATATCAAGAATTAGATTGTTGATATCAAGAATTAACATTTCAACTAGTAAAAATGAATTGCTGATATCAACAATTTAATTCTTGATATCATCAATTACATTCTTGATATCAACAATACATATGTTTAAATGTTAAAAACTATTGCAGATATCAAAAATTTATTTCTTACTAGTTACAATTCTAAATGCACATATCAAGAATTACATTCTTGATATCAACAATTCATTTTTACTAGTTGAAATGTTAATTCTTGATATCAACAATCTAATTCTTGATATCAACAATTCATTTTTACTAGTTGAAATGTTAATTCTTGATATCAACAATCTAATTCTTGATATCAAGAATTATAGTTCTTGATATCAGAAATGCAATTGTTGATATCAACAATTAGGATCGTAATTTTTGATATCAACAATTAGATTGTTGATATCAAGAATGTAATTGTTGATATCAATAATTGTAGTTCTTGATATCAAGAATTACATTCTTGATATCAACAATTAACATTTTAACTAGTGAAAATATAATTGTTGATATCAAGAATGAACATTTTTACTAGTGAAAATTGAATTGTTGATATCAAAAATAGCAATTGTCACTAGTGGAAATCGAATTGCTGATATCAAGAATAAACATTTTCACTAGTGAAAACTGAATTCTTGATATCAACAATTGATTTTGAATGGCAGTCTATGGAGACATTTCACTAGTGAAAATACAATTCTTGATATCAACAATTACCATTTTAACTAGTGAAAATATAATTCTTGATATCAACAATTACAATTTTAACTAGTGAAAATATAATTGTTGATATCAAGAATGAACATTTTTACTAGTGAAAATTGAATTGTTGATATCAAAAATTATCATTTTTACTAGTGGAAATGTAATTGCTGATATCAAGAATGAACATTTTCACTAGTGAAAACTGAATTGTTGATATCAAGAAGTCATATCCTGAGATGGAATAAAAGTCAAAACGGCTTGCCATAGAGCTCTCTATTTGGAATTGTTACTAGTAAAAATTGATTTAGAGAGCTCTCTATTTGGAATTGTTACTAGTAAAAATTGATTTAGAGAGCTCTCTATTTGGAATTGTTACTAGTAAAAATTGATTTAGAGAGCTCTCTATTTGGAATTGTTACTAGTAAAAATTGATTTAGAGAGCTCTCTATTTGGAATTGTTACTAGTAAAAATTGATTTAGAGAGCTCTCTATTTGGAATTGTTACTAGTAAAAATTGATTTAGAGAGCTCTCTAATTGGAATTGTTACTAGTAAAAATTGATTTAGAGAGCTCTCTATTTGGAATTGTTACTAGTAAAAATTGATTTAGAGAGCTCTCTATTTGGAATTGTTACTAGTAAAAATTGATTTAGAGAGCTCTCTATTTGGAATTGTTACTAGTAAAAATTGATTTAGAGAGCTCTCTAATTGGAATTGTTACTAATAATTCAATTGTAGAGCTCTCTAATTGAAATTCTTACTAGAAAAAAATTGAATTAGAGTGCTCCGTAATTGCAATTGTTACTAGTACGAACTTAATTAGAGAATTCACTAATTGTAACTAGTAAAAATTGATTTAAAGAGCTCTCTAATTGAATTGTTACTTGTAAAAATGCATTTTACACGAGTAACGCTTAGTATATTTTAGGCTAAAATGGCTTGCCATAACCCAGAGCATTAGATGTTAAGGCTTTCACACAGAAGAAATGAACAGGACAACAGCCAGTCAAAGCATGTCGCATGTTGTTCACTACACAAACTCAAACACGCGTGAAGTGTCTGTGTTTGCTTCCCATATGAACTTAATCTCCAGAGCATCTCCGAAAGAGCTTTTCACCTTATCATTTGAAAAACTTCACAACAAATCTGAAGAAATTTTAACAGAAATATATTACTATGATATAGTAAAATGTACGTCTTAAAATAATAGGCTAATACTATACTATCATGATAAACCTGTATAAATCATACAAAATAAATGATAAAACACAAAATAAATAAAATGGAAAACAAAATTTAGGGCAAAATAAAGTGAATTTCATGGGGCCCTAAATTAAAAGTTGGCTTGAAGGAATTTATAAAAAAAATATAATAATAATAATAATAATTATTATTATTATTATTATAAGTGTGTGTGTTTACATGCATTCTCAAGCATTTCCTTCCATAATAATGGTAAATGAATATTCTGATAAATATTGATATGACATGGAAAAATATTGTCATAATTAGGCTACTTCTGGACATATCACCCAGTCCTAATTGAAAATTTTATTAAGAAAAGTGCTGAAAATTAAAATGAACGAAAGGGTAAAACTAAACAAAATAATTCATATGCACATACTACATATAAACAAGTCTTGCTAAGATTCCAAACAGAATAAATAAATCCAAATGTTTATTTTAAAGGGAATTAATGAAATAAAGCTGCTGTCACACTCTTAAAAATAAAGGTGCTTCAAGCGATGCCATAGAAGAACCATTTTTGGTTCCACAAAGAACCATTCAGTCAAAGGTTCTTTAAAAAAAACATCTCTTTCTTATATTTTTATAATCTGAAGACCCTTCTTTTGCCACAAAGAACCTTTTGTGAAACAGAAAGGTTCTTCAGATGTTAAAGGTTCTTTATGGAACCATTTAGACAAAAAAGGTTCTTCTATGGCATTGTGAAGCACCTTTATTTTTAAGAGTGCAGCTGTGATTGAACAGGGCTTTCATTCCTTTTGGGCAGGTTTTGAGTAAGCTTTGGGCTGGAAATTTTTCTGGGACCTGGCAACCCTGACGGCGGCGCTCGTCGGTTTCTCAGGAAAATGGTAGATAATATCATTGTTTCAGTACTTTTTACCTTATATTTAAGTTCAGTCTGTAAAACTTGAATTTAAACGAATGCTACCACATTTGTAAAATAAAGTTTTTATGAAGTTGTAACCACATAACTTCCACTTTTTACCATAAATTACATGGATTTTGATCAAATACACCTCATGTTTGCTCTAAAGAATGTCGAATTCTCTCTTATTCACCCAGTCATGACAGACTCCAGACACTTGAAGCATTTCCAACATCAGCGCAAGTGCTTTCCTGAGTTTGTGCTGTTATATTTCAGCTTTGCATGTCAAAATGAGGATGTCAGAAAGCCAGGTTGGTGCTGTCAGTCAGAAAACCCTTACATCATACAGTCTGATATATAAAAGTTAATGTTCACAATCTGACTTCCACACAGGATCTCACTGGAGTCATGAACATTTTGACAAGTAACATCGTAAAAGAGAGAAAAAACCCTCCAGTGTACATCAAACGTTTTCATATTTAAATCAACAGCAGTCTGTCAGCGGTGAAAACATCATAAACTTATTACAGGGTTTAAGGTCTTCTGTTCATGTACAACTCAGACCTTCACACATGATTAGGTCTTCTGATCTGAGACTCACAATCTGTTCAGAAGGTGTTTCTTTTCCTTTGTTTCAGTTGTTGCCAACACTGTCAGGCTTTAATCCCACTGCAGAAAAAGTAAATAGATTATAAGAAACAGATCGCCAAAAGTAAACATCCATCAAAATGAATGAGTCATTTCACATGATGCTTCGAGTGTGAGCAAACTAAGCCAGCTAAACAGACACTAGCCTTGTACAGATTTTTGACATGTGGCATAAAACTGCTTAATCAGGAAAAGATTTGATTGACATCTAAAACGATCCACCACAGTTGTTTTTGCACTCCTTTTAGAGCCAGTTTAATTAGAAATAGTTGATAGCACAATAATAAACCTATGTGAAAAGTCTCAAACTCTTCAAAGGAGCGTTAGTTTCCGATTAGTTGTAGCAAACATAAAACCGAACGTCACCTTCCACCCACTTCCATTCTCCCGCAGGGCACAGGTTAAGCTCAACACCGAATCCGAGTACTTTCTGTACATCTGTGGGTGATTTTACATGGCAGCAGGCCTAAGAGTTTACGTCTTGCCAAAAACCTGCATGAATTTCGGCGAAGAGCGTACAGTAAGTGAAGGTGAGCTTGTGTGTGGATGTGCGATGAGATATTGTAATAAAATGCTAATCCTGTGCTGCTGGAGACTCATTGGGCTCATGGCAACAGCGCTCTTTTCCACCGCACGACATGCTCTGCTGACTGGTCAAAGGGGAATGTATGTGGGTAACCTACTTTAATGGTGACATTTATGTGAAGTCTATAATAATTCAATTTCAAGAAAATGGAAGGAAAACAAACTCTTCAAAAGAAACCGCAGGAGCAAAGAATGCTGCCGAAATGACACTTCAAGATTATTTGCAGTCACATTACGTCAGAAGTGACAGCTTACGTGGACACAATAGACAGAAAATAATGACTACAAAGGGATAATGTTGCACTTTATAACCCTCACAAAATAGTCTGATATTTGCTCTGCTTTATTTCAAAAACTACACACAACTGATACAAACTTGCAATTTTGACTTTTCTCTCGCAATTATGAGTTTATATCTCGCAATTCAGACTTTTTTCTTGCAATTACTTTTCTTGCAAGTTTTATCTCGCAGTTCAGACTTTTTTCTCACAAATGTGAGTTTATATCTCGCAATTCTGACTTTTTTCTTATAATTGATACAACTCTCAATTCTGACTTTTTTCTCTCGCAATTCTGAGAAAAAGTCAGAATTGTGAGTTTATTTCACACAATTCCAAGAAAAAAGTCAGTGTTGTGAGTTTATATCTTACAATTCTGAACTCGCAATTTCAAGAAAAATTCAAAATTTTGATTTTATATCACGCAATACTATTTGCGCAATTCTGACTTTATAACTTCCAATTGCGAGTTTATATCACAATTCTGAGTCAGAAGTCAGAATTGCGAGTTATAAAGTCAAATTTTGAGGGGGAACTGATATGTTCTCAGAATTGCGAGTTTCTTAGATTTTGACCTAATAACTCGTAATTGCATGTTGTAAAGTCAGAATATCGCAATTTCAAGAAAAAAGTCAGAATTGCAAGTTTATTTCACGTAATACTGACTCTATTTCTCAGAACTGCGAGTTTGTCTCACAATTCTGACTTTAATACTCATAATTTAATACTTGTAATTGGTCTCAGAATTATATATTATATATAGTTTATATCTCACAATTCTGACTCAATAACTCACAATTGCGTGTTATAAAGTCAGAATTGCGAGATATAATAGATATAAGTTTGTGTCTCGCAATTCTGACTTTATAACTTGCAAGTTTATATCACAATTCTAAGAAAAAAGTCAGAATTGTGAAATATAAACTCACAATTGCGAGTTATAAAGAAATGGGTCTTTGCAGTGCAGCACGTTTTATAAAGGTAAACATGAATCAAAAACATTTTTTTAATTATATTAACTACATTTATTATGGAGGGTGCAGGTATGTGAATTTAATACTTGTTGAAGATCAGAACTACTCACTTCAATTGCGTCTCGGCAGGGTTAAAGGAAGCCTTTGGCGTGCCTAAGGGAGTGAAGCAGTGAAGGAGAGAGGACTTGGCATCACACCGGCAGAACATAGAGCAACACTGCTTGGCAAGGCGCTGCTCTTTCGGGGGCAATGAAAAATAATTTCCTCCTGAAAAAGCAGCACGAGGGAAGACTTCTTGGACTGGACACGAAGAATATGAGCCATGCCGAAAGAATGCGCGCATGACTGTGACCGCCAGACTTAAATGTCAAAGACAGACGGCAATACTGCACACGCATGCCATGAAATGTTTACTCAACCTTGATTAGCATATGAAGCATTCCTCTTCACCAGCTTGCACACAGAGTCAGTGCATCTCAATGGCTGTCAGCCTGAAATACAGGAAGGATATTAAAAAAAAAAATCTCAGAAATATACCATATATTTATGCATATTTAACCTGTGACCTTCCCTTCCCAAACTACTTATATTTTAAGGAGTTTTGCTAGTGTTTTTGTCTCATATTCTTATCTGGATTGTACGGAAGCCTGTTTCTGCCACTGAATAAAAATAAAAAAGGTAATTGTGACTTTTTTCTCAAAATTGTGAGATATAAATTGGCAACTGCGAGTTATAAAGTCAGAATTTTGAGACAAACTAAAAAAAAAAAAAAAAATCTGAAAAAAAAAACCGATACAAGCTCGCAATTGCGAGAATAAAGTCAAAATTGCAAGTTTTTATCTTGCAATTCTGACTTTATTTCTCATAACTGTAAGTTTATATCAAGCAATTCTAAGAAAAAATTCAATTGCGAGAAAAAATTCAGAAACAAACATACTCGCATTTGCAAAAAGAAGTCAGAACTGCGAGTTTTTATCTTGCAATTCTCTTTATTTCTCAAACTTTTGAGCTTATATCAAGCAATTTTGAGATAAAGTCCGAATTCTGAGAAAAGTCAGAATTGTGAGATACAAACTGGCAATTGTGAGAAAAAAATCTGAATTGCGAGATACAAACTCGTCAGAATGGCGCATTTTTATCTTGAATTATGAGGAAAAAAAGATAAAAACTTGCAATTGCGATAAAGTCAGAATTGCAAGTTGTTTTATCTTGAAATTCTCTTTATTTCTTGCAATTGTTCGTTTATATCAAGCAATTCTGAAAAAAGTCATAATTATGAGAAAAAATGTCAGAATTGCGAGATAAAAACTCGCAATTGCAAAAAGTCAGAATTGCGAGTTTTTATCTTGAAATTCTCTTTTCTCGCAACTGTAAGATTATATCAAGCAATTCAGAGAAAAAGTCAGAATTGAATTGCGAGTTTTTATCTTGAAATTCTCTTTTCTCGCAATTGTAAGATTATATCAAGCAATTCAGAGAAAAAGTCAAAATTATGAGAAAAAAGTCAGAATTGCAAGATAAAAACTTGTAATTGCGATTAAAAAAGTCAGACTGCAAGATACAAACTCGCAATTGCAAATAAGTCAGAATTGCAAGTTTTTATCTTGAAATTCTCTTTATTTCTCTCAATTGTGAGTTTATATCAAGAAATTCTGAGAAAAAGTCAGTATTCCGAGAAAAAACGTCAGAGTTGCGAGATACAAACTCGCAACTGTGAGAAAAAAGTCAGAATTACGAGTTTTAATCTTGCAATTCTGACATTATTTCTCGCAATCGTGAGTTTATATAAAGCAATTCTAAGAAAAAAAGTCAGAATTGTAACTTTATATCTCGCAATTACAAGTTTATATCTCACAATTCTGACTTAACACAATTGTTAGTTTTTATAATTAAAAAGTTGTATCACACAATTCTGAGAAAAAAATGTGCAATTACCTATTTTTTATATAATTACCTATATTTTTAACCTTTGGTCACACTGCATAAGTAAAAAAGTAAAAAAAAATTTTTTTTTAATATTTTTCTTATAATATCTTTTTTTTTTTTTTTTTTTTTTTTTTTTAATAAAACCAGTTAAATAAGGACCAGTTAAATCATTATAGAGGCAGGTTTCTCTATTTTATTCTCTGTTTTAAAGTGACAGATGTAGTTTTCTTTTGGTTAAAAAGTCAGAATTAAACTCAGAATTGTGGGAAAAAAAGTCACAATTGCAAGACATACACTCAAAAATCTTCAGAGTTACATTTCGCAATTTTGACTTTTTTCTTTTTTTCTTAATTCTTGAGTTTAATTCTGACTTTTTGACAAGAAAAATCTAAATTGTGACATATAAACACATAACTGGGAGAATAAAAGTCAGAATTGTGAGATAAAAAAGTGGAAATATGTATTTTTTGTGTTCCACAGGAGAAAAAAATGTCATTTGGAATAACAAAAATTAGATTTTTTTTGGGTGCACTCAGAATTTACATCTTCCGAGTTCCGCAATTCAGACTTATTTTCTCTAAATTATCAGTTTGTGTCTTGTTATTCCGTTTTTTTTTTTCCATTACAGAATAAAAAAGGTATAGTAATTGCAACTTTTTATCTCACAATTCCAACTTTTCTTCTTAGTTTATATATGCAATTCTGACATTATTTCTTGCAATTGTGAGTTTCTCCTGTAGACTTTGTTTTGTATGGAAGCTCATTTCTACCATTTTAGCTCACAATTCTGACTTTATTCTCCCAGTTCTATATTTGTATCTCACAATTCAGATTTTTCCAAGTTTTTTCAATTAAATTCTGACTTTCAATTTTCTGAATTTTGAATTTAAGACATACACTCTGAATTTACATCTTCCGCAATTCTGACTTATTTTCTCTGAATTATCAGTTTGTGTCTTGTTATTCTGTTTTTTTTCTATCACAGAATAAAAAACGGTATAGTAATTGAAACTTTTTAATCTCACAATTCCAACTTTTCTTCTCTATCTTAAAATTCTGACTTTTTCAGAATTGCGAGGAACAAAAATCCAAATTGTAAGACTGCAGAATTTTAAAACTTTTTCCAGTTCTGTATTTTATATCTCACAACTTTAATTTAATTTAATTCTGGTTGCAAAAAGTAAGAATTAAGAAAAAAGTCAAATTTGTGAAATGTAAACTCGGAAGATGTAAACTTTTTGCAAATGTCTTGCAATTGTGACTTTTTTCCACAATTCTGAGTTTAACTCTGACTTTTTGACCAAAAAAACAACAAAAAAAACATACACTTAGAATTTACATCTTCCAGGTAATTCAGTTTTTTTTTCCATCACAGAATAAAAACAACGAATAGTAATTGATTGCAACTTTTCTTCTCAGAACTGTGAGTTTATATCTTAAAATTCTGACTTTATATTTCAGAATTGAAAAAAATCCTAATTGTAAGATATAAACTGCAGAATTGCGAGATAAAAAGACCCACTTTTTCATGGCGGAATCAAGCCTTTGTAATGGTGCAAATCATCCAAACTTCTAGAAAAAACTCCTCCACATGCTTTTGTTCTAGTGTCTTTATTCTTTGGTCTTATATGTAAAAGCTAACGCTTAACTTTAATATCTGGTAATAGTATCTTGCTTTATGTTTCTGAGTTATGCTAGATTTTCCTAGTGTTGAGCAATTGTTATGTTATATAAAACCGCTGCACTCGAGTTCTCCATCTCTGTGCTGGAGCATTACATTACAATCATGTCATCGGTTGTTATTAAGTCAGAGTTGGATCAAAGTCTTTGTATCTTGTCAAGACTAAAAGTTTTTGATGTGAACCATAGGCTTTGGTGCAATCAGCCCATCCAGGAGAAAAGAAGGCACACATTTAAGACAAACACACACACATACACATACACATACACACTCCACCTGAAATTGTCATTTGAGAGTCTTCTGGGAGCTGGGCTGCCCTCACCCACATACAGAAGAATATTAAAAGCATTGACCTCCGCCTGCCCTCCCTTCCCCTTAACATTCAGCAAATGCTGCTTTCTCTCATGTCCTGGGCTTCTTTTGAGGGCCGTATTTCTAACCTAAATGATCTTGTATGGAAATACATCTGTCTGAAGTAGCAGACCTGTCTGTGATGCTAACTGGCTTTGACAGAGCAGATTCGAACGCCTGGTAGAGTCTCAAAAGTTTGCTGCAGTTAAATCAGATGGACCCTTTAATGCCAGAAAATCGTGGAAAGATATTCCGCAACATTTTATAAACGACTCATCCGTGCTCTCTGGAAGGACAGCGGTGTGTCACCAGAGCGTGACTTTGAGAAATTGGAAAAACGGGAAAGCAGATTGTCCTCGTTGATCGTTGACCACGTACGAGCTTTGGTGCGAAAGGACCCTGACCCTACAAAACCAACGCTGTTTCTCAGAACCTGTACAACCACGCAACATTCCCAGACGCTCAAAGCCCGTATAATGTCACAGACTTCAAAAGCGACATGAAAGGTGTAGATATCTTCTCAACTGCAGTCCCTGCCAGGATAGAGGGAAAACGGGGCAATCTGGTTCGTATTATTTGATAAGCATCCCATTTTCAGAGGTATTTTAATAGCTGAGAACTATTTCTTTTCAAGGCTGGGATGTTAACTCCATACGGCTGCAAAGGGGGCCCCGGCACGGCAAAGTTTGCAGGGGTCACTGTATCTTTTATTATGTAACGACACCACTCAGCAGGAAACCTGGTTGACGCTTTGTGCCACTGCCATGGCTAGGCAGGTTCAGCTTTTTTTCCTATAGTATTGCTGGTGTTCATTACACCGTCTCCTTTCAGCACTCTGTTAGGAGGTCAGTGACAAATACACAAGTCTGAAATGAAAGTCTGAAACCAGATTTTTTATGTTTTTTTAAAGAAGACTCTCCTGCTCACCAAGCCTTCATTTATTTGATCTAAAGTACAGCAAAAACAGTAAAATTCTGAAATATTTGTACTATTTAAAATATTTTTTTCTATTTGAATATATTTTAAAATGTAATTTCTTTCTGAGGTTTCAAAGCTGAATTTTTAGCATCATTACTCCAGTCACATGATCCTTCAGAAACTATTCTAATATTCTGATTTGCTGCTCAAAAAACAATTATTTTGATTATTATGTTGAAAACAGCTGAGTAGAATTTTTCAGGTCTCTTTGATTAATAAAAATAATAAAAATAGAAACATTTTGTAACATATATGTCTTTATCATCCCCTTTGATCGATTTAAAGCATCCTTGCTAAATACAAAATGTATACTGACTCCAAGCTAAGTGTATAATGTTACAAAAGCTATTTATTTCAGATAAATGTTGACCCATGGATCCTTCTATTCATCAAAGACTCCTGAAAAAAAAAATACTTAACTGTTTTAAAATAATTAAAAAACACTGGAGTAATAATGCTGAAAATTTTGCTTTGATCACAGGAATAAATTACATTCTAAAATATATTAAAACAGAAAGAAGTTATTTTAAATAGTAAAAATATTTCACAATATTACTGCTTTTGCTGTATTTTGGATTAAAAAAATGCAGGCTTGATGAGCAGAAGAGACTTCTTTAAAAACATTTAAAATTGTACTGTTCAAACACTTTTGATATGTATATTTATATATATTAAAAATGTTGAAATGTAATATCTATAAAGTAAAAAACAGTATCTAAAATGATGAAAAATTCAGTTAAATGTAATCTTAAAAAAATAAAAATCTTAAAATATATATATATATAACATGAATATCATTACTTTTTGGGTGATTATTTAACATTTGAACAAAAAGTCACATTTTCTGGAAAAAAAAGCACTGACCTTGACATAGATAAAGAGGGTCTTCTTTATTATGTAATTATTAACAAATAAGAACAAAAATGCTTCCTGCACACACAATTTGTTGATGTTTTTATATAGAATATGTAATATTTAATATGATGTAAAAATATTACAATATTTAATAATAATAATAATAATTATTATTCTATTAAATTTAACACAAAATAATTACAATTTAGAATAACTTTTTTCTATTTTTATATATTTTAAAATATAATTTATTCCTGTGATGCAAAGCTGAATTTTCAGCATCATTACTCCAGTCTTCAGTGTCAAATGATCCTTCAGAAATCATTCTAATATGCTGATTTGCTGCTCAAAAACATTATTAAATGCTAAAAAAGTTGTGCTTTTTATAGAAATCAAGAATTGCTATGATGAATCAAAAATTCAAAAGTTGTCAATTTATTTGAAATCATTTTTTTTTGTAACATTACAAATGTATTTATTGCCACTTTAACACATAACTGCTGAATAAAAGTAATGATTTCTTTCTAAATAAAATAAATAAAACAAACCCTGATTGTCAATCATTCAGTGAATTCTCATTCAGTGCTAAAAATAGTTATTTTAAATTGTAATAATTTTTCACATTTCACTCAGATTTGTACTGCATTTTTGATTAAATAAATGCATCCTTTGGGAGCATAAGAGAATGTTTCTTTCAAGAACATTACGAGAAACATTTCATCTGTAGTGTACATGCAATATGATGAGCAAACTAGCATAATAATGCCTATTAAAAACAGTAGTAGACATTCTACAGTGCTGAGTTTTCAGTAAGTAGTATAAAATGAGGCTGTGAAGTAGAAGCTGTAATATGAAGCCTTTTCTGAACCCCTGCACTCTGTGTGTTTAGTCAATGGAGGATCTGCGCAACCAAGATCCATCATCACATTGTGGCAACACCGATCAAAATATATCAGCATCAACCACGCCACTCTGACAATGGCCCATCTTTATTACCGGCCTACTATTTCAATGAAACGCCTGGCTTTTCTCATCCACTTTGATGCACAAGGCCTCTTTGAGCATGTACTGTCACAACAGGTCAAACTAGGCGCTGTTGTGCTCAGGGACAAACCACAAACCAAACGCCCGCTTTATTTTTTGCCCCAAATCATAAGTCTTTGGATCATTTACCGACATCAGAGTTTGTTTGCCGGATGAGTTATTGACTTACCCCACGGGTATGTCCTTTGTGGTAATTACAAAGTCTTTGTGTGTGGAAACTGTCGCACAGTGCCTCTTTTGTGTTTCGGCAGCAATCGAGGGCTTGGGAAATAAACTTGTGTCAATTCTCAGCTCGTACGAAGTCAAACAATCAGTCGAGTTTACAATACGACAACTCTGGAATATGTATCGCCCATTACGTTAATGTGTTTTTGTTGAACGGAGGGTTCGGAGATTCATTGTCCTCTTTGGGGAAAGTTAGTCATCGTGCGGTTTAGGAGAAAAAAAAAATAAAAACCTGATATCTTTGATCCTGTGTAAAATAAATCTAAAGCTATCCGTGTCTAGCTACGCTTAATCTGTCGGATTTTCGCTTTTTCTTCTTCTACAAAGACGATCTGTTGTGAAACTCTGTCAATCGAGTGTAAAACGACAGCGCTTTGCGAATTACGAGCACAGATGCATCACCCTGCAAGTATGCGCTGCGTGCAAAGTGCAGCTCCGGTCCAGATTTACCCAGAATCCTCTGACGACGCGTGGCGGATGTCTATGATGGAAAAGACCTCACCCTTCGGTAGGATAACGGCTGTCTGCTCAGCTGTGAGGCTAAATGAAGCAGGTTATGTCAGTCCCTCGCGCTCTTTCGCAGCTGCGCTGAAGGATAGCCTCGCAATGGTCACCAAATGTTCTTGCCCGGGCTGCGACGCCTTGAGAGCATTACCGACTTCCTGGTGGCCTGGGCTTTATAATCGTTTATACGTCCGTGCCAACATCTGTCTTCGAGACCCCCATCTATACATGCATAAACACACACATACGTATTTCCCTAAAGGCTTGATAACAGCGAGTTATGAAAACGGCCCCATGCACGTTCGCTCCGTAGGAAAGAGCGCAGAGGCGCGAGGCGAGGCCTGCCAACAGCGTCCGCTCCATCAATCCGGCGCAGGCACGCGTTTGCCAGTGATCCGTTCCATGAGATATGTAGTCGGGATGTGGGATTTCTTTTCATTTTTTTTTTTTTATGAAAGGCTCTTTACCCAGAAGGAATGGATTTGCAGGCCTGCTTTGATCCCTCCTTTATGATTCTTTTATTTGTTTTAGCCACATCCCCTCTCTAAGCCGCACTTGGTGAAATGTGCTTTGAATTAGGAGTTGGGGGAAGCGGGGCGTGCAGCATTTTCACTCCGCCGCAGGAGGCAATGTGGTGGGCTGGGGTGCAACTGATCGCCACGCTAGACTGATCAACTACATATTAAATTAAAAAAAAGTTATTAATATGTGATATTTTATATTTTTAATGCTGGCACTATATATATATATATATATATATATATATATATATATATATATATATATATATATATATAATATATATTTTTTTATATCCTTCGTTTTAGGCATAAATATTGACAAATAATTTTTGGGGGGATTTTCCAACATCTGAAAAAAATTTCTGGGAAAAAAAAAAACAAAACAAAAAAAACACTGACCTTGACACAAGATCAAGAGGGTCTTCTTGGCAATGTAATTTCCTGTTTTTTGGTTTTATTAACAAATTAGAACAAAAAGGTTTCCTGCACACAGAATTGTTGATTGTTGATTTTTTTTGTTGTTGAAATGATATAAAATATTATAAAATGTTCATCAGTGAGAAATATATTTTTAATGTTTGGATTTTATATTTAAAATATATTAAATAATTCTATAGACAGTTGAGGTCAAAACATACACCTTGCAGAATCTGCAAAATGTTGATTATTTGACCAAATTAAGAGGGATCATGCAAAATGCATGTTACTTTTTTATTTAGTACTGACCTGAATAAAATACTTCACATAAAGACATTAACATATAGTACACAAGAGAAAATAAAAGCTGAATTTAGAAAAATGACCCCGTTCAAAAGTTTACATACACTTGATTCTTAATACCATGTTGTTACCTTTTTTGTCCCTTGTTTATCCTTAAACTGCCCACTGTTCTTCAGAAAATTCTTTCAGGTCCCAAACTGCTTTTTCAACATTTTTGTGTATTTGAACCCAACAATGACTATATGATTTTAAGATCCATCTTTTCACGCTGAGAACAGCTGAGGGACTCATATGCAACTATTGCAGGAGGTTTAAACACTCATCGATGCTCCAGAAGTAAAAACGATGCTATGCTGGGGTTGTAAACTTTTGAACAAAATTAAGATGTGTTCATTTTTCTTATTTTGACTTTTTATTTTTATTTTTATTTAGTAGTGCCCTTCTGAAGCTACAGAAGACACTTACATGTTTCACAGAAGACAAAATAAGTTACACTTACCCTGATCTTCAAATTCAAAAAGTTTTCACCCCCGGCTCTTAATGCATCATTTGTTTATTTATTTTTTTCTTCTGGAGCATCAGTGAGCATTTGAACCTTCTGTAATAGTTGCATATGAGTCCCTCAGTTGTCCTCAAAAACCAAATGCTGAAAAACCAAAGAATTTGTGAGACCTAAAGGATTTTTCTGAAGAACGGTGGGCAGTTTTACTGTTTAGGACAAACAAGGGGCTCATGAACAACTATCACTAAACAAACAAAAAAAAAAAAAAAACAGCTGTGGATCATTCAGGTATAACACAGTATTAAGAATCAAGTGTATGTAAGTGTATGTAAACTTTTGAACAGGGTCATTTATATGAATTCAACTATTATTTTCTCCTGTGGACTATATGTAGTCATCTTTTATGAGAAATATCTTATTCAGGTCAGTACTAAATAAAAAATATCACGTATTTTGTATGATCGTTCAGAAATCATTCCAATTTGCTGTTCAAGAAACATTTTTTATTATTATCAATATGAGTTGAGTACATTTTTTCAGGATTCTTTGATGAATAAAAGATCCAAAGATCAGCATTTATCTGAAATTAAAAAGCTTTTGTAACATTATACACTATACCAGGGGTGCCCAACCCTGTTCCTGGAGATCTACCTTTCTGCTCCAACCCTGATCAATTACATTTTAAAATACATTCATATAGAAAAATATAAAATATTTCAGAATTTTACTATTTTGCTGTACTTTGGATCAAATAAATGCAGGCTTGGTGAGCAGAAGAGACTTCTTCAAAAAAACATAAAAGATCTTAGTGTCCAAAATTTTTTGACTGGTAGTGTAGATGAACTTGACTTGAAAACAAAAAGGAAAACTTATTTGCAATTAAACATTCTGTACTGTCTTTACTGTCAATTTAATGCACAATTGCTGTTTAAAAGTAATGCTTAAAAAAATATACATTTTTAAAAGGTACATCAAAATGATTTTTAAAAACAGTAAATCATCTCTTTAGGATGAATTACTTGTGCATTCAAGTTTCTAATAAATTATTGTAAATATAAATAAAAATGATAAATTTATTAAAATGTCAAACATGAGTTTGATCCTGGGTTGATCCTATTTATTTTATTTTAAAAAGAAAATATATTTCTTATTTTACAGTATTTCCCAGATTTTCTAGTCAAAACATCTATTTTTAAATATACAAAAATATATAAATGTATCAATAATATATATTTACTATGTGTATTTTTTCAAAAGAAGTCAATTTATTAATGTCTTTACTGTCACTTTAATGCACATTTGCTGAAAATGAATGAATGAATGAATGAATAAATAAATAATAAATAAATAAATAAACCTTACAGTGCACAAACTTTTGACTGCTAGTGTAGATGAACTTGACTTGAAAACAAAAATAAAAACTTATTTACAATGAAACACTCTGTAACACTTCAACACTGTTCCTTTCTAAGAAAAACAAGTTAAAAAGGACCACATTTCAGCTTTGTTATTGATGAATTTGTACTTGAGCCACACTGATGGATCTGTGGGCATACAAGGTTGGAAAACACTTCATTAAAAAAAAAAAAAAAAAGCCTAGCAGCTAGCTGGTGTTCAGTTCATGCCCCTGTTTGACACGTGTCAGGCCTTTCTGTAATCGCTCCCATCTTAGGAAGTGGTTTGCCATCAGAGAGAGCGGCGTGTTTGCCTGTGCATGTGTGTGTTTACTTCAAAACTGCCCTGTAAACAAAATCATTTCTCAGCGGAAGTGAGCCTCTGGTGGATACTGTACAGACTAAAGAAGTAAATAAACAAACTGCGTGTATACACAGACCAAGAAAATAAACCTTACCAAAGAAACACACCGCATCACAACATCTGCCCTTTGTCTCCGGCTGGCGTCCAGACTGTTGGGGTAAATGGGAGCATGTTGGATGTCACTCCTGGGAGGAAGCCAAGGCCTCCATCGCTCGTCTATGGTTTCCACCGTCTACACCGGGAGAGCTATGAAGTCAGAAAAAGACAAAATGTCATGAGATGATGCTTTTATCATGGCCTGCTGGGCTTCCAGGCTTTGATGAAGCTGTGCTTTATGACACTGTCAGTACGCCACATTCTCCAGTGACTAAAATGGAAGAGTTTTAGAACTGGAGGTAAAGCACTTCAGTGGTTTTTGGCAGGACGTAAATATCAGTTTAAGTAGGTACTGTTATCCATTGTGGTTCTACGCTCAGCGGTACGTAAGCATGGCAAGTTCAAATTACGTCATTCAATATTACATCCTGATTATATCAGTCAGCTATAACCTTAACCATCTACATTTAAAGGGGTCATCGGATGCCCATTTTCCACAAGTTCATATTATTCTTTAGGGTCTTAATGGAAAGTCTATATTATACTTTGGTTAAAAATTCTCAATAGCAGTGTAAAAAACACCCTTTCACCTTGTCAAAATCAGCTCTGTAAAACCTCATTTTATTGCATGGTCCCTTTAAATGCAAATGAGCTCTGCTTGCCCTGCCCCTCTCTGTCTGGGATGATGAGCCGTAATGTTTACTTTGGCCGCATTAAGTCGCATTTAGCATCGAAACTTGCCAACAAACACATTATTAAAGGGGTCATCGGATGCCCATTTTCCACAAGTTCATATGATTCTTTAGGGTCTTAATGGAAAGTCTATATAATATACTTTGGTATAAAATTCTTAATAGCAGTGTAAAAAACACCCTTTTACCTTGTCAAAATCAGCTTTGCAAAAACTCAACTAATTTTATTGCATTGTCCCTTTAAATGCAAATGAGCTCTGCTCACCCCACCTCTCTCTGCCTGGGATGATGAGCCGTAATGTTTACTTTAGCCATATTAAGTTGCATTTAGCATCGAAACCTGCCAACAAGCACATTATTAAAGGGGTCATTGGATGCCCATTTTCCACAAGTTTATATGATTCTTTAGGGTCTCAATAAAAAGTCTATAATATACTTTGGTATAAAATTCTTAATAGCAGTGTAAAAAACACCCTTTTACCTTGTCAAAATCAGCTTTGCAAAAACTCAACTCATTTTATTGCATGGTCCCTTTAAATGCAAATAAGCTCTGCTCACCCCACCCCTCTCTGCCTGGGATGATGAGCCGTAATGTTTACTTTAGCCATATTAAGTTGCATTTAGCATCGAAACCTGCCAACAAGCACATTATTAAAGGGGTCATTGGATGCCCATTTTCCACAAGTTTATATGATTCTTTAGGGTCTTAATGAAAAGTTTCTAATATACTTTGGTTAAAAATTCTCAATAGTAGTTTAAAAAAAACACCCTTTTACCTTGTCAAAATCAGCTCTGCAAAAACTCAACTCATTTTATGGTCCCTTTAAATGCAAATGAGCTCTGCTTGCCCCGCCCATCTCTGCCTGGAATGATGAGCAGTAATGTTTACTTTAGCCACATTTAGCATCAAAACCTGCCAACAAGCACACTATTAAGAAAGGCCATTTGCAAAGATGCATAAAAAACCCTTATACTTATTTCTGCTGTGGGTGAAGCTGCATCAGGAACGATTCGCACGAACATAGACGCATATGTAGATCGGGATCGGCGCTTCTCTTTCAAAAACGAAAGTAACGTAATCTTCTGCGTCTTCAGCGGCTCAGATGTCGGGAGTAAATGACTACTGCTATGTTCATTATTACATCCGACAACAGATCGGAGCCGGACTGTTTCAGCTCGGTGAGGGCGGGTCTAAGGTAAGACGCTCATGTCAATCAACTATCGTGGGAGCGGCCTCTGTTGGTGAGCCTGTGCCCTCACAATGACAAGAAGCTGAGAATGATCTGATTTTAAAAAGGGGATATTACTTTAAAAGATGGGTGGATTTTTATCATTGTAGGGTGGATGTGTACACAAACTGCCAACACACATTAATGTTCAAACAACATGTAAAAGTGAGTTTGGCATCCGAAGACCCCTTTAAGATGTAGAAACATTCTCTATGAAGAACAGACTGATTTAGCAGATGCTGATATATGAATAAATCTAATAATTAAAGCCAAATCTTACCTCATGACGTTCCTGATGGAGCTGAAAGGAAAAAGGACACAGCTGCAGCAATTATTCCATTAAGGTGAAATGACGATCTCTTCAATTGGGAAGTATGTGTAAACACTGACAAATTAAAACTTGGGAAATTCTTGTTAACTTCAGAGAAGAGCTTATTTGTGGCTTCTAAACCTGAAATGAGGTCTCTGTTCATCAAGGCTGTTTATTTAAACATGTAAAAACAGTAAAATTGTGAAATATTAATACAATTTTAAATTACATTAAATTTTAAAATGAAATTTATTCTTGTGATCATCTTGGCATCATTACTTGTCTTCAGATTTGATGCTTCAGAAATCATTTTAATATAGTGATTTGCTGTTCGAGAAACATTTATTATTATCAAATGTTGAAAAAGTTGTGCTTTTTATGGAAATGTGATATATTTTTTAAGAGTTTGTCCAATTAAACATTCAAAAGAAGCCAATTAATTTAAAAAAATTGTAACATTATTAATGGCTTTATTGTCACTTTAATGCATCAAACACGAGTTTGACATATTAATATTTTGTATTTATTATTACTATCTTACCCTTTTTGTCTTAAATTTCCTTCTTTATTATGCTATAAATAAAAAGAATAATGTATTTGTTTTTTACAGTACTTTCCAGGTTTCCAGTCAATTTATTTAAAAATATTTTTTGTAACATTATTAATGTCTTTACTGTCAGTTTAATGCACCATTGCTGTTTAAAAGTTATGATTTCTTTAAAAAATAAAAATAAAAAATAAAAATAAACTTTTAAAAGGAACATTAAAATGATCTCGGGAGTAAAAACATTAAAACGTCTCTTTAGGATGAATCACTTGTGCATTCAAGTTGCTAATAGATTATTGTAAATATAAATAGAAATTATACATTTATTAAAATGTCAAACATGAGTTTAATCCTGGGTTGCAACTTGTAATTTATTTATTTTTGTTTAATTATTTATTTATTATTTTTAACTCTTTATTTTCTACAATTTCCTTCTCTGCTATGCTATAAATAAAAATAATAATGTATTTATTTTTTACAGTATTTTCAAGTCAAAATATCTTTTTTAAATATATAAAAATATATAAATGTCAAGAATCAAGAAGCCAATTTATTAAAAAACAACAACATTTTTTATAACATTATTAATGTGTTTACTGTCACTTCAATGCACCAGTGCTGAATAAAAATAATAATTTCTTTCAAAAATAAAATAAATAAATAATCTTACTGACTTTTAAAAGATACATTAAAATGATCTGGGGAGTTTTAAAAACATTAAAACATCTCTTTAGGATGAATCACTTGTGCATTCAAGTTGCTAATAAATTTATGTAAATATAAATATAAATGATAAAATTATTAAATGTAAAACACGAGTTTGATCCTGGGTTTGCAACATTAATTTTTTTTGCTGCACTTTTTTCCCTGCAATTTCCTTCTTTACTTTTCTATAAACAAAAAGAATAATGTATTTATTTTTTACAGTATTTCCCAGGTTTTCCAGTAAAAATATATTTTTAAATATACAAAAATATATAACTGTATCAATAATATATATTTAATTTTTTTTGCAACATTCTTAATGTCGTTACTTATTTTTAAAATAATATATATATTTTTTTTAAATAAATAAATAAATAAATAAAATAATATATATACTTTATTTATTAATATTTGTACTTTTCCCCTACAATTTCCTTCTTTACTATACTATAAATAAAAATTAGAATGTATTTATTTTTTTTACAGTATTTTCCAGAATATATTTTTTAAATATACAAAAATATATAAAAATATAATTTTAATGTTCTTATTGTCATATATATATATATACATACATAAGAAATTGCATAAAATAATATATAAATAAGCAATATATATGCACATAAAAAGTATGCTTTAAAAATCTTAATTTTTTATTTATTTTTATTTATTATTTTTACTCTTTATTTCTACAATTTCCTTCTATACTATGCTATAAATAAAAAGAATAATGTATTTAGTTTTTTATTTGTTTTCATTTTCTATCATCTATCTATCTTTCTATCTATTTATAAGTATATGGGTTTAAAAGCAACATGAGGGAGAGTAAATAATGACAGAATTTTCATCTTTGCATGAATTATTCCTTTAAAACTCTGTCACTTTTTTCTCTACAATTTCCTTCTTTACTATGCTATAAATAAAAAGAATAATGTATTTATTTTTTAAAAGTATTTCCAGTCAAAATATCTTTTTTAAATATACAAAAATATATAAATGATCAATAATATATATATATATTTTTTAATTTGCAACATTATTTATGTCTTTACTTATTTTTTAAATGATGATTTCTTTAAAAATTAAATAAATAAATAAAATAATATTTTTATTTATTTATTATTATTTGTACTTTTTCCCCTACAATTTCCTTCTTCACAATACTATAAATAAAAATAATAATGTATTTATTTTTTACAGTATTTTCCAGAATATCGTTTTTAAATATACAAAAATATATAAATGTATTTTTTCCTTTTTTTAATTTTCTTATTGTCATATATATAAATAACATATATAAATATAAGAAATTGCATAAAATAATATATAAATAAACAATATACATGCACATAAAAAAGTATGCTTTAAAAATCTTAATTTTTATTTATTTTTATTTATTATTTGTACTCTTTATTTCTACAATTTCCTTCTATACTATGCTATAAATAAAAAGAATAATATATTTATTTTTATTTATTTTCTCTATCTATCTATCTATCTATCTATCTATCTATCTATCTATCTATCTATCTATCTATCTATCTATCTATCTATCTATCTAAAGTATATGGGTTTAATAGCAATATGAGGGAGAGTAAATAATGACAGAATTTTCATCTTGAATGAATCATTCCTTTAAAAGTCAGTCAATTCTATATTTAAAGCATATTGTTTAGTTTTTAACTGTTGTACACAACTGACGCCCACATACACAATCCCACTCTACCTTAAAATAGCACTATCACCACCGAAGCGGATGATGCATGAACTTCCCTAGAGCCTGTCCATATAAATCACACTGGGATCTCCATTAGCTCCCTGGCACAGAGCTGTCCACTTAGCTTTTGTGTATCAAAATAAATCCATACTGAACTAATGAATGAAAGCTGGTTGGAAATGGTCTGTAAAAGTACTTGAGCACCACAAAGCAGGTGCAGCGCACTGGCGAGGAGGAGTGAGACAGGCTGATTACTCCTGTCTGCCATCAGGATGCTCTCCGCGAGAGAGAAAGAGACGGAGCCCAAGCAGACCTGAGCCTACATGTGGTACGCATTTGACACTATAAACACACACACGAGCTCTCTGGCAAAGCTCCCACCCATCAAACACCGAGAGAAGAATAACAGTGCAGAGTGGCCTGTTGCATGCAAAGCACACCCCACCTACACCCCGGCCCTCTTTCTCGCCCACTCGCTTTTATCAAAGCAACATGCCGCTCATTCGCAGAGGATGTGGAAGTGCGCTGCGATAAATAAAACGGCATCAGGGGTTGAAATGTTTATGCACAGAGTTTGGCTAGTTTAGATGGGCCAGACCACAGTTAACGCTTCACCAAACTGTCAGCTCTGACAAAGAAAAAAGAAAGAAATAACACACAAAAGCTCCAATAGGTCAAGAAAATGAACACAATGCTCCAGTTAAAAAAAATAAAAATCATA
This sequence comes from Garra rufa, assembly GCF_049309525.1. Lineage (NCBI taxonomy): Eukaryota > Metazoa > Chordata > Actinopteri > Cypriniformes > Cyprinidae > Garra > Garra rufa. The sequence goes on along the minus strand of NC_133368.1, from coordinate 41,816,935 downwards.
CAAAATAAAAAAAGTTTGGAATTGAATAATATATTAAAACCCTGTTTCATATATATATATATAGTACTATGTGAAATTAAATGCATTAGGCAGAAACAAACATTTAACAATAGTACGCTTTATATTGTCACATGAAATAATTATATGTGAAATAATGCATGTGAAATAATTTATATTGTCACATTTTATTTTTATTCTTTTTTCTCTCTAAATACTATGAAATTAAATGCATTAAGCAGTAACAAACATTTAACAATAGTACGCTTTATATTGTCACAAGAAATAATTATAAATTAAAATTGTAAATTAATTAAATAAAATTTTAATTATTTAATTAAAAAATGGTGAAAAACAGACTAAAATTTACAAAAATTTTAAATAAAAAAAATACAAAAACTTTAAATTTTAATACAATTTTTGTCTTTAAAAAATCTTTTAAAAGATACATTAAAATGATTTGGGGAGTTTTAAAAACATTAAATCATCTCTTTAGAATGAATCATTGGTGCATTCAAGTTGCTAATAAATTAATGTAAATATAAATAAAAATGATAAAATAATTAAATTTAAACAACAAGTTTGATCCTGGGTTGCAAAATGTAACTTATTTATTTATTAATATTTGTACTTTTTTCCCTAAAATTTCCTTCTTTACTGTGTTATAAATAAAAAGAATAATGTCTTTATTTTTTACAGTATTTCCCAGGTTTTTCAGTCAAAACATCTTTTTTTAAATATACAAAAATATATAAATGTATAAAGAAGCCATTTTATTTAAAAATAAATTTTATAACATTATTAATGTCTTTACTGTCACTTTAATGCACCATCTAAAGTAGAAAAGAGACATGAAAGATTGCAGTGAAGAATTCTGTCTTTATTGTTTGATGGTTCAACAAGAAAACAAACTACAGATGAGACACATCTGCAAACTTTCATGTCGCTTTTCTACTTTAGAATAGGGAACATAATCTGAAGTAATACTGAATGTATTAGTGAGAAATTTGCCTGTTAGCTATAAATAAATTCAGGGAATGGGGAATATTTAGTTTTTAAATCATTTGTTAGTATGGAACAACTGCTAGAAAGACTGCTTTTGTGTAAAAGCGTTTTTCTGTTATTTGAAATGTCTGTGATGAAATGCCTACTCTATATTTATTTTATACTTATAAGCTACACATTCACATAGTGTATTGAGAACTTATAAAGTGTGTAATTCACACAATACAAGCTATTAATTTGTTTTATGTTTAGCTAATTAGTACACTGTTAGGACAGAAACAAGTATAAAGGGTCTATAAGACAAAAAAAGACCAATAAAGGCCTTATAAATAGCTTGTAATGGTATACAAGTCCATAACTAGTCACTTACAAATGCAGTTATTAGTCATTAATTACTGTCTAATTCCTGATCCTTAAAATAAAGTGTTACCAGTAGTTTTAATTTTAGTAACAATTTTCATTTTTTTTTTTTACACAAAACAGTTTTACGTTTTTATGAAATATGAGCTGGTCAAAACCTGACCTAAAAATTGGTGAAAAAATTACTACAAATGTTTTTTAACAGCAAATCAGAATATTAGAATGATTTCTGAAGGATCACATGGCTGAAGTAATAATGTAATAATTCAGCTTTGAAATCACAGGAATAAATTACATTTTAAAAGATATTCAAATAGGAAACAGTTATTTTAAATAGTAAAAATATTTAAACATTTTACTGTTTTTGCTGTTCTTTGATCAAATAAATACAGGCTTGGTGAGCAAAAGAGACTTCTTTAAAAGACATTAAAAATCTTACTGTTCAATCTGAAAACCACAGGGAACCCCATTTTAAAACCTGAGCCACATATGAGTTACAATATTGTTTTGTCCACTGAATGGCTCTCCGCTCTCATTATGCCCCATAAAGCAGCTCTGCAAATACACAAAAACACATAAAGTCAAGCTTGAGTGGATACAACTTTATAAAAGGTCTGCATGATGTGAGCTGTTTGGACTTGCTCCTGATCATCAGCTTGATTTAGTGATGAGCGAAAAGTCAGATGCTGTTTCGCCACGTCAAGGGACGTCCATCGTGCGAATGAGATCACAGGCCTGTGACCAGCTGTTTCTCTAGTTCCTGAAGAGCTGTCTTCACTTCCTGCTGGAGCCTGTAATGCACAGAGCAGACGGCCCACAGCTTCAGCAAGGCTGCGTTGAAAACAAGCAAACAAACACATCAAATATCAGATCCTCCTGAGGGGTAATCAGAGGAAGTCCCGTCAATCAATTCACATTTGCTGCGCACTGCTGACATCCTCCTGACGCTCAGGCCATCACTCAGCCTCAAAAGACTTTCAATAAGGAATGCATGGTCTGAAACAATTACTTTTGAGAATGTAGGCACTATCTTTGCTGACAAAAATGCAGTTTTTCCCTTTTTTTTTACACTTACTGCCATAGACAAAAGAAAAGCTGATCAGAAATGTTATTTAATAGGTCTCATGAAATATGAGCTAGTCGAAACCTGACCTAAAATTGTGTGTTATATATTTATATATGTATATATATGTATATGTATACTTATATATATTTATTTATTTTTTTTTATTTTTTTTTGCTTTGTCACATGGTCACAAAAATAAAAAATAAAATATAGCACAAAATAGTAATATAATTATTACAAATAAAATAAAATGACATTTTAAAATAAAATACTTCATACATTTATTTTAAGTAGCCAAACAGACAAAAATATTATAATATAAAAAATTATATTATAAACAAATTATTATTATTATAAATCAAAATGAATCATTCTTTTTGCTTACTGCCTCAGACAAAATAAGAGATTACCTAAAAAAGTTTTCATTTGATAATTCTCATGAAATATGAGCTAGTCAAATCCTCACCTAAAATTGTGTATTATACAAATGTTATATAACTAAAATCTGTATAATATAATATTTGTTTTGTGACATGCTCAATACTTTTTAATACTTTTTATTTTATTTTAAGTAGCCAAACAAGCAAAAATATTATCGAATTATTACATATTGTATAAACAAATTATTATTATTCAAAATGTATCATTCTTTACTTACTACCATAGACAAAATAACAGATGACAATTTTTTTTTTTTATCAAAGTCATTTTTTTTCAGTCAGGTCTTAAGGTTCATGATGGCAAATAGATGCAGACAGAATTTAATTTTATTGAAGATGATGTAGAGGCATGACTCAACTGGCAACAGGCAATAGTCATGCTAATTGGTGTAATTACGAAAGACAAAAAAGTTTTAAACGCTGCATTCGAAATCCACTTTTTTGACTTAAAAGTTTAAATAGACATGAATCTCCTGGATGAGAATGAGTTAAATGATAGTTTATGATAGTTTATAGTTTGGTTTTAGACGAGGCCATTTTCAGGCCATCCCGACACCTGTCATCTTTTGTTGAAAGTTCAAGAAGTTTACACACATTGCCAATAAAATACAAGCCAGGAGATGACAAGCAAAACCAGCTCAGTTAAGCCGTGGATGCTGCCCTCTTGATGAGCAAATTACAGAGGATGTGGATACTAATGAGAGTATGAGCTTTTGACGAGAGGGAGGCGCAAATCAGGGATGAAACATTAGAGGTTTGGCGCGACCAAGTCATAAAAAAGTGGTTGTTAGTCTCTCCATGTGCAACTGCCTAGGGCATTCAGGCGAGATACTCATCCACAACCAATCAGGGTGAGTTGGTTCTTCATTAATCATACGCTACGGAGTTTCCCTCACCACTTTGGCTGGGCTCTATGCTTACTTTTCTGTTTAGAAGCACTTGTGTTCCTAACTTAAAAAAAATTTAGCAGCACAGTCAAAATTTCAGGAGAACCTTCTAATCAATAATCAAAAAATCTGATCAAAAATTTGCCTTCCCATTATGTGGTGATATTTGACTCAAAGTGAATTAAAGCAGAATTTAGTTTTTACCTTTGTAATGGCATTTTTGGCAACTTTATTAAAAGTATTTTAATCACCTTTTATGTCATCGGATTTTCCACAAGTTGATATGATTCTTTAAGGTCTTAGCGAAAAGTCTATAGCATACTTTGGTTAAAATTTCTCAATGGTGGTGTAAAAAACACTCTTTTTACCTTGTCAAAATCAGTTCTTTTTAGAGCAAGCTATTCTCTTGCATGTTCCTTTAAATGCTAATGAGCTCTGCTCGCCCCACCCCTCTCTGCCGTGGGATGATGAGCCGTAATGTTTACTTTAGCCGCATTTAGCTGTGAAACTTGCTAACTAGCACATTATTAAGAAAGGCCATTTGCAAAGATGTGTAAAAATCCTTATACTCACTTCTGCTGTGGGTGATCACGAATGATTCGCAGGAACATAGACGCATATGTAGATCGGGATCGGCACTTTCCTTTCAAAAAACGGACAAGAAGCTGAGAATGACCTGATTTTAAAAAGGGGATATTATTTTTAAAGATTAAAAATACCACTGGGTGGATTTTTATCATTGTAGGGTGGTTGTGTACACAAATTGCAAACACACATTAATGTTCAAACAACATGTAAAAGTGTGTTTTGCATCCGATGACCCCTTTTTTAAATTTCCAAGTAGAATAATAATAAGTTACCAATCAAATTTGATCAGTATTAACCAAATGTATTTGTACTAGAGGTGGTGCAGAAGAACACAAAAGTGGCTTGTAGGTGTATTTTCATATGATTAATGAGACTCAGAGGTTGCATGCATGCAATCAAATTCATAAATTCATGTTGAGATTAATTAATTGACAAAAATTTTGAATACAGAAATATTAAATGGTTTAAATAAATGAAAAGATACTTTAAAAATCAAACTAAATCTGCCAGTAGGTGGCGGCAAGTCACTGATGTAATTTCTTATAATTTTTTCCTCTTGCAACATGTCTTGGAAACAGATTTTTGAGGGATTTTGGCTATATTTAATCAAATGTGACCTGTAAATACAGAAAAAAAAACATTTCCATTGCTGCTTTGCGAAATATTCCTTTTTGGAATTGCCTGAAAAACCACCTCATGCGAGCATAAAAACTTTTTTGCGATATATGGGAGTTTTTGTGCAATTGACACGTTTCCATTAGGCGTATTTTCAGTTCGGGTCAGTCCCACATGGTCCTCCTAAATATTTTTTCAAAGTCGCAAATGCAACTGAAAAGGTTGCACTGTAGAGCCCTGTTTGGCCCAAGCCCAATGAAGCTGAATTAAAGTCAAATTCTGCTGTGTAAAAAAAAATGATTATTTCACAAAACTGCGATGGAAACATTTTTTTTTCGAATTTACAGGTCACAGGCGTATATAAAAAGTCATATGATCATTCTTCAATGTACTATAACCTCCAAGAAACTCTTCTTACATGGCTGCTTTCAAAAAATTACGTTTTAGCCACATTACAGCGGTTAATGGAAACGCCGTCATTTCGCACAAAAAAAAAAAACTTTTTAATCGACATTTATAACATAGCGCCAAGTTTTGAACAAATCTGTAATGCTCAGATTGAGGTGTTCTGTTGTTGGATATAATAATGAACATAGCATTAGTCATTTACTCCTGTCATCTGAGTTGCTGAAGACGCAAATGTTATTTTCGCTTTTAAAAAGGAAAGCGCCGATCCCGGTCTACATATGCGTCTTTGTTTGTGTGAATCATTCCTGATGCAGCTTCGCCCACAGCAGAAGTGAGTATAAGGTTTTTGTATGCATCTTTGCAAACAGCCTTTCTTAATCATGTGCTTGTTGGCAAGTTTCGCCACTAAACACGGCTAAATGCGGCTAAAGTAAACATTACGGCTCATAATCCCACAGCAGAGAGGGGCATTTAAAGGGACCATGCAATAAAATGAGTTGATTTTTTGCAGAGCTGATTTTGACAAGGTAAAAGGGTGTTTTTTTTACACTACTGTTGAGGAAATTTAACCAAAGTATATTATAGACTTTTCATTAAGACCCTAAAGAATCATATGAACTTGTGGAAAATGGGTATCCGATGAACCCTTTAAAAATTCAAAAGATTCCCTTTAAAAGCTGTCACTCATCTTAGTTTATCGCGATCTCACAAAGTTCCATTATAATCAGCGAAGCTCTCAAAGCTGCACAATGAATAACTTATTTACAATCTCCCTACACTTTGTTTTATAAAAAGATCAGTGAGATATGTCCATGATACATTACATAATGTTGAAAAAACACATAGAAACCTATTAATCTCCCTTGAGCGCAAACACAAATATGCTGATCGGGTCAATCCCACATGGTCCTCCTAAATATTTTTTCATAGTCGCAAATGCAACTGAAATGGTCGCACTGTAGAGCCCTGTTTGGCCAAAGCCCAATGAAGCTGAATTAAAGTCAAATTCTGTTGTGATTATAACAGCACAACCTTTATAGACCCAAAAGCTTTGTTGAAGACTCAACGCGCCCATTTCTACAGGAAGCATTCATGTCGAATGGACTTGGAACGCTGGGTCTGTCTCAGCGGAGAGTCATTGTGAAGGATGACATCTGAGATTATAAATCAACAAGCCTCACCATGACTTCAGAAAGCATCTGAAACCACAAGAGCAATATACTTCATGATGGAATCCACCAAGGACCGGATCCTCACTGCGCTGTCACGCGATGCTGACGAGATCCAGCGAGAGATTGCGAGCGGTCTTAACACACCTAGCAATCACTGCTGCAAATAAACATTCCATGTGGAAATTCATGCAACTACTACATTCAACCGTCACGGGCTCTGCACTTCGTAGTTTAGCACAGCCACCCAAGATAAATGTACCCTGCACTGTTTCAAAACAGGAATGTCAGGTATCTCCTGATTAAACTGGACGTGTTTAGCCAAAAAATGAGCCTTGTGATAATATTTGGGTGTCAGGTAAAAGCGGCATCAGGCACACACCTGTCTCTTCTGCTTAATGTCAGAAAAAACTAGAAGCAGGCAGGAAATGCATGATCCTGACAGGAAGCTAAAGGGGTAAGGGCAGTCAGAGGCCTTTAGAGATGGAACCGAGGTAAACGAGTGTGCCTGAACCGGGCCTCCGCTCCGCTCTGGGAGTATCGGGTTCTGCCACTCGGGTCAGCTAAGTCGAGTTGTGTGTACCTTTCTTTTCATGTGCTGACTCTTCACATTTAGAGGTTCGTCACGGCTATCGATCCGATCCATCTGAGTTTACTCGCAGGCTCCTGGGTCTTAGGATGCATCCAATTGCTTCTCTGGAAAAAGCGAGTGCATCTGGTTAAAAAACAAGCACAAGCATGACATAGACTCTTAAAAATAAAGTTGTTTTTTTTCGCAGTGATGTCATTGAAGGACCATTTTTGGTTCTACAAGAACCTTTAAGTTTCACTGTTTTTAAAATGACCAAACTAACCATCATTTTTTCTTTTATGCCAAAAAGCATTAGGATATTAAGTAAAGATCATGTTTCATGAACATATTTTGTAAATTTCCTACCGTAAATATATCAAAACTTTATTTCTGATTAGTAATATGCATTTGCCTTTAAAGTTGTCATTTGGACAACTTTCCATTATAAAGAACCTTTTGTGGAATGAAAAGATTCCATGAATGTTAAATGTTTTCATGACGAACACAACATGTAAGAATCGTAAACATTTGTTGGTCACAGAGCTTATTTTCTGCAATAATAATTCAAAAGACAATAGAAAAAAATCCTACTGGGTTTTATGGGTTGGCCAGCGCATATAATTAATTTCTTTTTAGTCAATCAAAAACATGCAGTGTCACCAAAGTTGAAGTCTCGCGTAGCCAGACCTTCAGACTGACGGCTGAAGGTCTGGAATTCATGGCAGCTTTCATTTGCCAAGGCCCGCCCATAAGACCGTTTGATCGACATGTCAAACAACCAATCACAGTTCGTTTCGTTCAGCGTCACGTTTCGGCGCGTGGCAACGCCCCCACAACAACAGACTGGCGTGCAACAAGTCAGTCATGGAAATAACCAGCATTGAAAGATAACGAAGAAGAGGGAGAACAAGCAGTAAGTCAGTAATTTGTTCACGAACATCACAAATGTGTATAACAACAATGGCGTCTGCATAAGCACCTTTTAGCAAAATGCCCAGTAAATCAGTCTGTGCTTTGTTTCCCGGTCTGTGCATCTTACTAATCAAAAATTAAGTATTGATATATTTAGAGTAGGAAATTTACAAAATCTTCATGGAACAAGATTTTTTGTTATTATCCTAATGATTTTTGGAATAAAAGAAAAATTGCTACAGATACACCCGTGCTACTTAAGACTGGGTTTGAGGTCCAGGCTCACAAATAGTTTTAATCAGTAACATGGTGGACATTATAACTGAAACATACCAAATTAAATTTGTAATCATATTGAACCTGACAATTCCCTGACAAGTCAAAAACCACTCTTGTAAATGAAGACGGCTGAAGCATTTGTGTCAGATTTGGATGAACGCCTCTCGATGCTGAAGACGAAACACGAGAGGCCTTAGTGGGAAGGAACAACGGTGGCCAAAATCATCCTCCACCAGGATTGATCTTCTCAACATCTCTCTTCCTCCTTATTGGAGATCTGGGAAGCTCGTCTGAGCCATCTTATCATGGGAGGAAATGGTTGATTTGATGTGGCGTTGGGCCGTGGGCTTGGATCCTTTCCCACCCTCTGTCAGAAGGGTCACACTAAGAGGAAGAGCCAAGGGAATCGCTGCAATGAGACACCCCGTATCTTCCTTCCACACTCCGAATCGCAGAAAGCGACACCCCCTGTGTCTGTGAATGTGCTCAGAGTTACGTAACAGCATGATTCAGAAATCTAAAAGCATGCGGTGGATTTGGGTTTGGGATTTAGGGGGTTTCGTGACACATGATGATGCAATCCCGTGACTCGACCCGTTCTCAGCATGCATGGCGTCCACAGGCCTCTGGGAAGGCCGCTTTCCACTCGTTTCTGTGCCTGCAGGTTTAACTGTGGGATTCCGGACTGCAGGAAAACACATTTTACTGCATTCCCATAGTGGTCGTGGAATTGTTATTTTCCTCTTCTTTTCCAGGGTTCCTGCTGATGCTGTTGTCTGATGGCGGTTTGTCAGTCGAGTGACAATTCCTGCTTAATTTCCAGAGGAAGCCCGAATGCCCTCAAACATGTCTGCTGATCGCTTTGTTCCTTGGCCAAGAGCAAACCGTTCAGCTCAGCTGTGGAGCTGCTCCCTAGAGCCAAAAGCTTCACAGAAGCAATTAACCATGGGTAGTTTGGCTTAATGAATACTATCAATTACAAAGCCTCTGTACTTACAGAGCTGGAAAAACTCTGGGACTGTGTGGTATTTCAGAGGAGGAAAAAAACGCATGTAAAACATTCATATCGAGATTATTTTTAGGAGTTTTGTGTGCCTCGAGATTGATGCCTAGTAATAAAACAGCAATCTACAGCTAATCTCTAAGGTTAATGAGCACAAACCCAAGGCTGTTGACCTGCAAAACGAGTTGGCAAGTTCTCTCAAAGATGTTTTCTGTTTGTTTAGTTTGCTTTTTGATTAGTTTCAGATCGAGTCTGGAACATTCATTTGCGATTCTATCTTCCGCTGTTCGCCGCAATTCACAACTGCCGGTGCTGTTGGGAAAAAAAAGTCAAATTAAGTGGCATTAAGCAATTTTGGTTTCCTAATTAAAACTGATTTATTGGTAAATTTTCTCCATTCAATATTTCCTGTCTTAAACCAAGCCTCTGAGATCAGACACGCAAATGGACGTTTGAGGAGAGCTGCACCGGAAATACTTTAGTAATTGATTTTGCATGTGTATGACACAGAAATGAAAAATTACCAATATTTATTTAATCGCTACCCTTCATGTTATATTGACCTGACGCGAAACGAGCAAAAACACTGTTTTACTTGGACTGCATATCAATAGCATATCAATTTAGTCTAGCGTGTTTTTCTGGCATGGCTTAAATGATACCTGATCTAAATCACATGTGATACACAAATCAGAAAAGCAAAAATGCGTTCTCTCTTTCCTTTATATGAAATACCCCGCAGTATGAGAGGAAAAGAGCTATGAGATCAGCGTTCCAAAAAAATGCAATTAAAGAGGGAAAATAAAATAAGAGCGCAAGTGCAAATTAGTCTGATAGAAGAGGAGATGCGAGATTAAAATGAACTAAACAACATGCAGCTGTTACTCAATTTAAACAAAAAGGGAAAAAGTAATTTTATACCCGACACAAGCACACATGCGCTTTTATAAGCTCATATAAAGTCTTAAGATGCAGTTAATTGCATTTCCGTTAAAACCAAAATTAAATGCATGAGGAAATTGTCTGTTTGGTTGGAAACTTGAGATGTTGACAAGAATGCAATTAGTGGCATCATAAAACAACAGAAAAACTACAACTACAGCTGATCGCTTTGGAGGAAAAACTATTAAAAATAACAGGAAATAAATCAAACAACACTTTCAAATATCTGACTGATTCTGTTGTGTCTGCTAATGTACAAAACTGCTGTAATATCAGCACAGAAACTTACATTTGGAAATTGGCAATGCAAAAGAGAGCTGAGGCATTGAGCCCTATAGCTAAATAAAAAGACTAAATATGTCAGAAAATAACCAAATAAATAAATACAATCAACAGCCATGAGTAAATGTTTGTTGTAAATTCTTTTTGGTCTCTGTGGAGAGAACAAAGTCATGAGATGGTGAGGCTTCACATGAAGATAGTGCCATCTAGAGCCATCCTTCAGACAGCACTGAATCAATACAAATCCATTAAACTGAAAGTACTACAGACAAACAGAGCAGACATCATGTTAGGACGTGTGCAGTGCAGTTTAATCTTGACTGTACAAGTAAAAAGTCTGGATTTAACATCACTATACACCAAATGTCACAAAACCAGTCATTATTTTCTGCAATAATAATTCAAAAGACAATGGAAAAAATACTTCTGGGTTTTATATGTTTGGCCAATGCATATGATTTAATTCTTTTTAGTCAATCAAAAACATGCAGTGTCACCAAAGTTGACAATTCCCAACAAGTTGTTTTCATAAATGTGACCCTGATCCACAAAACATCAAATATGTGGACCACACATTTTTTTTTTAAATGTATACTTAAATCTATTGATGTATAGCTTTCCATTGATGTATGGTTTGTTAGGATAGGACAATATTTGGTCGAGATACAACTGTTTGAAAATCTGAGGGTACAAAAAAATAAAAAATACTGAGAAAACAACAAGTTTCCAAATGAAGTTCTTAGCAATGCATATTAATAATCAAAAATTAAGTTTTGATATATTTATGGTAGGAAATGTATAAAATATTTCTCGGTTTGCTGACAACACCCTCCGATTCGGAGAAATCTAGCATTACATCACTTGCACACCACTGCAGTGAATGGGTGCCGTCAGAATAAGAGTCCAAACAGCTGATAAAAACATCACAGTAATCCACAAAACTCCAGTCCATCAGTTTAAGTCTACGAAGTGAAAGGTTGTGTCGCTTCTGGACAAAATAGCAATTCATATCCATAATAACTCTTCCTCCAGTAAAGAAGTCCATACTCTGTTGTCCTCTCACATCAAAATCCACTGAAATATTTGTTTAGAAAAGTTTTGGACTGTAAATGGAGCTTGACCTGTGCATATTTCTCTCCTGATTCAGACTACAGTACATTATCACTGGAGAAAGCAATATTATGGATGGAGGACTTTCAATATTTTTATTAATTGATGGAGTCTTGTGTATTATTGTTTTATCAGCTGTTCCTGTCTCTGCCTTGGGAGATGTCCAATCACAGATTAGACTTTTGAGCTGACACCTGGACTGGCCAATCAAACTTAAGTGATTTAGTACCCACCCATCTGGACACTCATCCTACTCTTGGAGTTCTGGGGTTGCTAAGTGGCCTCCTTCCAAATCCACTGTTGAAAACAATCGGAAAAAGATGACAGTCAAGATCTGCTGCTGACATATTGACATTAAACACAGGGAGCTTTGATCAAAGTTTCGATGGCAGCGTAACAGCTAAAAATTACATTATTACAGGGTACCCACGAACAAGAGTGCACATAGTAGTGTGTGAACCCACCTTTCCCCCAGATGCAGATAGAGGGACTGCAGTTCTCTATGAGTCCACTGGCGATTCGCTGGCAGAGTCCGGCCTTTCCCAGGCTTTGCTTTTTCCACAGTTTGTGGTTTTCAACAAGATGTGGTTTTAATGTCACAGCACACTAAAGTCTGACAAGGAAAAAAGGCAGTTGTACCCAGAGAGTGATCCTGATGGATGAAGCCTGGGAAATCTGCGATATGGTTGAAAACCTCAGTGGAATCAGTGCACATCAGGGGCTATTATATGATGGTGAGATCTGATAGCTTAACATGATATCTACTAAGATCCCTGAGAAACCTGTGGGCAGGGCCTCTGTGAAGACAAGCTCAGTCTTACAGGAAGTATAAATCACTTCCTGCGCTGAATGATAATTAGGTTTTTTTAATCGTGAGCTTTAGCAATAATTTAAATGCTGAGAGTGAAAAACAACAATGACCCCTTAGGGTAAAGAAAAAAACATACAGCTAAATACAAACAATAAAGCCAATGGGAAGAGCTGTGTGCAATATGGCTTTCCCATATCAGCATTTATAAATAAAAGATACCACATCAATAAATTACTTAGGTTATATTTTAATGAATGAATTTTACTTAAAGGAGAAGTTCACTTCCAGGATGAAAATTTCCTGATGATTTACTCACCCCCATGTCATCCAGGATGTTCATGTCTTTCTTTAATCAACAAGAAATTAAGGTTTTTGAGGAAAACCTTCCAGGATTTTTCTCTTTTCTTTTTTTAAGAAAATGACATTGTTTCACTAGATAAGACCCTTATGTAGAGCCCTTTGAAGCTGCATTGAAACTGCAATTTGGACCTTCAACCTGTTGGCTCCCATTGAAGTCCACTATTTGGACAAAAATTCTGGAATGTTTTCCTCAAAAACCTTAATTTCTTACTCTGAAGAAAGAAAGACATGAACATCTTGGATGAGATGGGGGTAAGTTAATTTTCAGGAAATTTTCATTCTGGAAGTAAACTGCTCCTTCAAGTAAAACATAATAATATATATATATATATATATATATATATATATATATATTTTAAATTGTACACAATGAAATGAAAAAGTAAAAATGTAAATCAATTTAAATAAATAAATATTTTTATTGAGCAAGGATGCATTAAATTGACTTAAAGTAACTGAAGATGTTTGTAACATTTCTAAATATTTCTATTTCTCCACTCTTCACACTTCTTTAAATAATGAAAACATTTTAATCAGGGTTATTAATATCAAGACAATCAGAATCGATTAAAGAAAAAACTATTTATCTGGAAAAAAATTTGAAGCGAGGTAAACAAAAAAGTTGCAACAAACCGAAATATTCAAGGAAAGTCTAAGCTACTTCAATAAAGTACAGAAATACACATTCTTTACACTGTCAATATTGCAAAAAATATATTCAGAGAATATGTAAGGCAACTTTCAGCAATATAATCAAATGTAGGTGATATAAGAACATATCACCAATAACATATCTATCATAACTAATAATATTAAATAGTCTGTATATTACTGTAGTGCTGTAACAGCTGTTTGCACAAGCTAACATAACAAAAAAAAGTTTAAAATTAAGATCTCAATATAAGTGGTGTTCAATATTGACCTCCTTTAAAGCAATAAGCCACAAAAGGCAGTGCGTTACAGTGATTTTACTACAGGTAAGCATGTTCTTTGGCACAGTGCAAACTAAAATCTTAAACTGGCAGCAGCAGCGCATATATTAAACATTTTTGCTAATATGCTTACGTATTCTACTCACAATAAGTGTGCAGTACTCTCAGCTTCATTCCACAGATTTCCCCCCAAAATCAACACAAAAAAACCATTACCTTGCCTTCACAGCTTCCAGTCTTGTGGAAGTCATTGGTTTCTATGTAAGTAGTGTTAGATAGTGAGTGGCCACTCGCAACTTTAAGTTAACTTTGAGTTACATGCAGAAGCAGAGTTGCGTCAGTCCTTGTGAAACATAAATTTTATGACCGTTTCAGGCAGCGGAAGGGAAGAGATACACGATAGACGCTTCTTGCCCATGATTTTCCGGATCGTAATGCGGCACAGTTTCATCAGTCTCCTCGGGTTTTCTGTGTTGGAAAACAAAATTAGCGAGCACAGGTCAGGCCTCAAAGAAAGTCATGAAAAGATCATTTTTGAAGTTATACCGAACAATCAACCCAACTAATTTGATGTGCTTTTGCCATTTTGACAGTAATAGTTGCCATTTTGTTATACCAGTCAAAAGATTTTTAATGTTTTTTAAAGAATTCCCTTTTGCTCGCCAAGCCTGCATTCATTTGATCCAAAATACAGCATAATCAGTAATATTATGAAATATTTTTACTATTTAAAAAATAACTGCTTTCTATTTGAATATATTTTCAAATGTAATTTATTCCTGTGATCAAAACTGAATTTTCAGCATCATTAATCCAGTCTTCAGTGTCACATGATCCTTCAGAAATCATTCTAATACGCTGATTTGCTGTTCAAGAAACATTTTTATTGTTAAATTATTATTATTATTATTATTATTATTATCAATATTTGAAACAGTAATTTTTTTCAGGATTCTTTGATGAATAGAAAGATCCAAAGATCCACATTTATCTTAAATAAAAAGCTTTTGTAGTGTTATACACTATACCATCCAAAAGCTAGAAGTCAATACATATTTTTTGGGGAAAGAGATAGAAAATAATAGTTTTATTTAGCAAGGAGGCTTTAAATTGATTAAAAGTGATGATAAAGATTTACAATGTTACAAAAGATTTCTATTTCAGATAAATGCTGTTCTTTTGAACTTTCTATTTTTTAAAGAAACCTAAAAAAAATTGTACTCAGCTGTTTTCAACATAATAATAATAAAGCAAATCAGAATATTAGAATGATTTCTGAACAATCATGTGACACTACAGACTGGAGTAACGATGTTAAAAACTTGCTAAAAAAGCTTTAAAATCACAGGAATAAATTACATTTTAAAATATATAATTAAATAGAAACCAGTTATTTTAAATAGTAATTTAAAAAAAAAAAATACTGTTTTTGCTTGTACTTTGGATCTAAAACATGCAAGCTTGGTGAGCAGAAGTGATTCTTTAAAAAACATTAAAAATCTCACTGTTCAAAAACTTTTGACTGGAAGTGTAAATTTTTTTCCCAGTTTTAAATGTAATTATTTCTACAAACTTATTTCAAATTTTTTTTTTTTTTTTTTTTTTTACATTTAAGTTTTTCCTTTAATATTTATTTATTTAATTTAATTTTATCTTTATTTAAATTACCAAAAACTAACATTAACAACATCGTTTCAAAGAATTTGAATAAAGAAATAAAAGATTAATTAATAAAAAAAAGTTTAATAAACTTCCAGAATTAAAAGTGAACAGCATATGACTAAAATCCACTGAACATGTAAAATGTTCACCTACCTCTGATACTGAAAAACGAACTTTCCGTGTTTAAAAATTGTGAGCTTGTTTCTTTGTTATAAAACCTTCCATGTATTTCCAGGTTTTGATGAAAAAAGATATATATTTTTGGAATTTTCACTATAAAAAACATTTGCACTGCATAATAGAAGTGACCCAATAACATCATGACATCAAGAACACCTTACTTTTGGCCTCCTGGTAAACATGAAGAGCTTCAGCGTTGACCCTTATGCGAACCATGGTGTCAGGATCAAGCTCGTCCCAGGTGACCAGATACGGGTCAGCTCCGTGATCCAGCAGCAAGCTAACGAAAGCCGGTTCACATCCGAGTTTCAGAACTGCATCCAGCATACAGGAGGCTCGGCCCTTGAGCAGCACTTCCATGTTTATGGGGCCATTGTAGTTGTAGTTGGGGTTGGCACCGGCATTCAGAATCATCCGGAAGCAGGGGAGGTGGTGATATGCAGCGCTGATGAAAAGCGGACAGGGTGCCAGAGTTGTCAAAGTGCGGGCGCCGAACATAGACCTCTGATCCAGCCGGTGGTCAATATCAATGTCAGCATTGAACCTGTGTGTATTTCAGGGGAATCAGCGTTATCATAACACACAAACACGGCAGTCAAAAGTCTGAAATAATTCATATAATTTTGTATTATTTTATGTACAGCTGAGGTCAAAAGTTTACATACACCTTGTGGAATCTGCAAAATGTTAATTCCTTTTACAAAATATGCATGCTATTTTTTATTTAGTATGACCTGAATAAGATATTTCACATAAGAGATTTACATAAAATCCACAAGAGAAAATAATAGTGGAATTTATCAAAATTACCCTGTTCAAAAGTACATGCACTTGATTCCTAATACTGCTGTTACCAGAATTATCCACAGCTGTTTTTTTTTTGTTTAGTGATAGTTGTTCATGAGTCCCTTTTGTGTCCTGAACTGCCCGCTGTTCTTCAGAAAAGTCCCACAAATTCTTTGTTTTTTCAGCATTTTTGCATATTTGAACCCTTTCCAACAATGACTGTATGATTTTGAGAACCATCTTTTCACACTGAGGACAACTGAGGGACTCATATGCAACTATTACAGAAGGTTTAACACTCACTGAAGCTTCAGAAGGAAACACAATGCATTAAGGGGTGAAAACTTTTTGAATTTGAAGATTAGGGTAAATTATACTTATTTTGTCTTCTGGGAAACATGTATGTATGTTCTGTAGCTTCTGAAGGGTAGTACTAAATGAAAAAAAAAAAAAGATTTTTAGGCAAAATAAAAAAGTACACATCTTCATTCTGTTCAAAAGTTTTCACCCCCCAGATCTTAATGCATCGTTTTTCCTTCTGAAGCATCAGTGAGCGTTTGAACCTTCTGTAATAGTTAGTAATGTCCTCAGTGTGAAAAGATGGATCTCAAAATCATACAGTCATTGTTGGAAAGGGTTCAAATACACAAAAATGCGGTAAAACCAAAGAATCTGTGGGACCTGAAGGATTTTTCAGTTTGAACTGTTCAGGAGAAACAAGAGACTTTTTGACTAAACAACAAAAAATCATAGCTTTGGATCCTTCAGGAAAGAACACAGTATTAAGAACTTTTGAACAGGGTAATTTTTTTATAAATTCAACTATTATTTTCTCTTGTGGACTATATAGTATGTTAACATCCTTTATGTGAACTGTCTTATTCAGGTCAGTACTAAATAAAAAACAACATGCATTTTGTATGATCCCTCTTATTGCGGTAAAATAATTCTGCAAGATGTATGTAAACTTTTTTTTAGAGATATCCCCACCTGATCAGCTCTTGTATAATGTCTACTCGGCCCACTTGTGCAGCATGGTATATTGGGGTGCTCCGGTGATGAAAGCTGCCGTTTGGATCAGCACCGGCTTTCAGGAGGATCTTCACACAGTCCAGGTGTCCATTAACCACAGCCATGTATAGAGCAGTCTGACCCTTCACATCCACCAGGTCCACTGCAGCTCCCTGAGAGATCAAGTACTCCACACACTCTCTGTGGCCCATCATGGCAGCAATACGCAGTGGCGTGCACGGCAGCAAACCACAGGACCAAATCAACTTCTCATTGATCCGCCTAAAAATAATACAATGTTACACACTGAAAAAAGATGTATGATATTTTTTTTATTAAACAGTACAAGGTCAAAAAATATATATGCATGGATGAAATGGTTACAATATAATCTATTCACCTTATTATTGCCGTAAGAACGGGCACAACCATTTGTAAATTTTATGGGTCTAGCTTCCAGTCTCATCCGCATCCAGCTATTTTTAGCTTTACAAAACTGCTTGTTTTGCTGCTTGATACTGCAAATTGGTATGTCTTACCATGTTATTTTAATGTATTATCTTAATTCTAAACACACTTCTATAATGAAAAGGAAGTCTAGCCCATAAGCTTACTTCTACGTTTAAGAATAAAGGTGGATAACATGCATTTAGAAAACAGGCCAATGTTAATGAATCATTCAGAGAAAAACCCTCACAGTTTGAAGCCGTCTTCTTGCAGGAGGGTCTTAAGAGTGTCTAGATCTCCTACATGGGCAGCATTATGTAGACTCATGTCCTCACACGGTTCCAGAGGCTTGTCACCGAACTGCTCCTGAAGCCATCCTCTCAGGTTACGGCCTAACAGAGAGACACAGACCAGATCAAGTCAATTACATAATCAATGTTTGATGCTTGTGAGAACAAGATTCATCAGGCATGTGATTGGCTAAGGACAAAAAAGCAGGAAAATATACTAAGACAACCCCCCGCCCCCCATATAATGATTTGCGGTTGTCGGTTGGGAAAATTAACCGAAATGAGCATCCCTAATAGCTAGCAAATACAAGTAAGTTAATGTTAATGCAGCTTAAACATCCTGCCATAGTGGAAAATCACTCAAAACAATTATATATAAAAAACTTTTTTTTTTTTTTTTTTTGCGAGACCAGGGTATCTGCAGCATATTTTATCTTAAATTCTAGACATTTAAATACTTTTTTAAAGACCTGAACAAAATTTAATTAATAAATAAATAAATTATTAAAATGACTGTAAAAAGCATGATTTACAATTGAGATGCAGATTTCACAAAACAAAAAAGATTTCTTAAATTATAAAATTCACATTCCAGCCTTCAAGAGTAAAAAGTATCAATTCTTATATTAATTTAAACAATTATTGTCAATCAAGTATTATATTAATTAACATATATTTTATTGCCTTAATTGTTTAAATTTGTATAACACATGATCTTGTCGATCCATCAGATAACATTTACAACTCTACGTGTTTGGTGCTTAAAACCATGGACTGATTTGTTTACATTGGTCTTTTTGACAACAGCCGACGTACGAGCTGATTAAAAATGTCAGATCATTCTCTTCCAGCAGGAGGCGCTATCAGAATGATACACAAAACAAGCTCCGCAGCTGACTTTGAAAAGCGCAGCGCTCATATTTATTCAATGGATAACCTTATAAAGTTTCATCGCAATTATTGCCTTTTAGTCCCCACATTTAAGACCACCGGAAATAATTAAGTCTTTCTTAACCCTTAATAACACTACAGTAATCAATAAAAATTAAGAGCTTTATTTCAAGAACCGACTTTCAAAAACAATTAGCCTACACAAAATACGTTTCTTTTTATTTTGCACAAGAGAAATATTAGGTAAGTAAATTAATATCAGCATATGAAGTATATTCGTCTATCATTGTCTCTTAGAGAATGTGCACATTAGATGCTGAAAGCGCTGTTTTTACTTTCACTTTAACATATGCAATTTTCACGTTGCTTGTGTGATATCCATTGGCTCACCGTCGTGGTTTAAAATATAAATATGTATAAAAATACAGTATAAAAAGATATATTTACAATATTTTGCGACGTAACCCCAAAATAATGCATTTCCCATCAACGTTTTTCTACATCTACATCTGTCTGCCGATCTTTGCTCTCCTCACAGCACGGAAGATTGCACCCAAACGCTGAACCTAGTGTGCTTGAAATGTATTTATTAGAAATAGCGTTTGGCATTTTTTTTTTATTATGTCAAAAGCTTTCACGGTCCGCATGGACGCATCTTGCGGTCCGGAATCATACTTCGCCATCCGCCATTTGCGAACGGTCGCAAATAAGTGACATAGAGGTCACATTTTCAGGTCGAAAAATCCGGAATTCCGGATTAATCCGGAAAAATCACATCCCTGATTCATATTTATGCACTTAGAGACACCATAGAGGTACATTGCTGAAACTAAATCCACACAGTTGTATCTAAACGTGTCTTAAATGGTTAGTTCACCCAGATATAAAATTTCTATCATTGATTATTCACCCTCATGTTGTTCCAAGCCCATAAGACTTTTGTTCATATTCGAAACACAAATTAAGATTTTTTGAATGAAATACAAGAGCTTTCTGACCTTGCATAGAAAACAATGCAACTGAAATGTTCAAACAACCTAGTAAAGACATCATTAATATAGTCCATGTGACATCAGTGGTTGAAACTTAATGTCATGATGCTACGTGAACACTTTATTTATTTTATTCAACAATTTCTTCTCTTATGCGTCAGTCTCTCCTGCCATTCATGGGAGTACCAAGACGCACCTTCTGAATATGAATGTCTTGTGGGTTTGGAATGACATGAGGGTAATGAGTAATTAATGACAGAATTTTAATTTTTGGGTAAACTGTAATCTGTAGGCGTCAAAGCTCTCATAGGGTAAACACACAAGCCACTACTAGTGGTGAACTGTCTTGTTCCAAAGTATAAGACTCTTTTGGTCAGTCTGTTTTCTCTGTGAAGGGGCCAGAACTTTGGAATGCCTTACCTACGAATTTAAAATGAGAAAACCATGGGAATACTTTTAATAGAGGACTCAAACAATGGTTAAAAACAAAACAGCAATGCTTAGTACATAAACAGTCTATTATTAGGTTATTGGTTGATCATGTTGCCTTTGCTTTACAGCTTGTGTATGTAAATATAATTTTTCTGTTTGTGTTGCTATTAATATTTGTATTGTTATTTTTATTTTTCATAATTATTATTATTGGGTTTTTTTTTGTTTGTTTTGTTTTTTAACAACTAGCCTCCCTTGGACAGGTGTTGAAAATTAGCATGTGTGCCTAAACACTTAAGCAAATACATATGGTTTGTCCAATGTAATTGTGATATCCATGCCAAATAATAATAATAACTATCCATTTAAGATACATAACTTCCGACTTTTCTCATATTGAGTGTTTTCACAACGTGTTATCGATCGGCCTTGTTGGCGGCACTGACTGTAAACAATGCCACTAAACTGAAGGAAATTTGAATAATTTGCCGATTAATGCTACTGAAAATGATAAATTATTGTCATGTTTTGGCTGTACTAATCAGTCAGACCAGGAAAAACACTTGGAGTACTATAGACTGCCAGAAGTTATAACAAATCAAGGAGAAAATTGCAAAAAACTGTCTAAGAAACAAAAGGTGTTTGTGGTTGGCCAAACTCAACCAGGATTTCCAGGGCAAGAATCGTGACAACATTCATGTTTGTTCTAATCATTTCTGGTCAGGTAGGTGAAATATTAGGCTAATATCTTTATTAATACCGCTCACACTTATTTTTACCACCTATTAACTTTAGTTGGTCAAAATATTGCACCCTTTCCGTCCTTCTCTATACGATTTAGCTACTTTCACACGTTTTTTCCATGGTTTAGACAACATCAATTATCAGAGCAACATATTCAGTAGTAGCTACATTAACCGAGCAAACCTTGCTGTTGTTTACATCCGAGTATCGCCAATATGGCCGCGCATCCGGGTAACTAACCAGACCGTTCTATAAAGATATTTCCGACATCAACTACTATTTTCTTAATAAAATGTTTGAAAAAGATTACCATTTTTGCACGTGATAACCAGAAACACTTTTCCTAGGTTGTGCAGCTACAGTGCCTGTATGTGCAAGAATAAAATTAATAACAAGCCTAACTAAAAACAAGTCTTATTTTCATAATTGCTTTTGCGTTTTGCGAGAAACTACTCGCAAAACTTTTACGCAAAAACGCTAACGTTCTGTGAGAGCCGACAAGTTTAGATAATAAATTTAGTTTCAGTAATTTAAGTGTTTTGAATATGAATCTCTAGCTAGTGTTTAAGATGTTTTATATGGTTTACAGAGTCCCTAATTGATCTGCATCTGGCTTTGAAACCTGATATGAATGTTTTCCGGCCATTCAGATCACACAGGTATAATGACATAACATACCAGCTGCAGTAGTGTTTGGGAGCTGTGGTTCAGGGACCGATGGGACTTCATCAGCATCCCCTTCAAAAACATCCTCACCATCAGCCATCATGTCTTGTAAGCCTACTTTGAATAAAAGTCTGCCCCAGGTGTGATAAACCACACTAAATCACCGAAACTACTACTACAAAAAGTATCTGTGTTGTTATCTTAATGTTGTTTTTAGCAGCGGCATGGACTCTGGGCTGCATGACTGTATGAGCCGCTCTGATTGGCTGACTGGCAGTTGTCTATGACAGCCTCATCTGGATTTAAGGTGGACTGAGACAAGACAAGTTAAGGTGATTTTCTAAGTGTGGATAAGTGCATTCTAACATGCTTCTTTGATCCCAAGTGATTTACAAATTATAATAAAACAACCAGAAGTAATTTATTAAAGGGGATACCAATGAAAAGATGTCTGAATGGTGAAAGTGTGGATTTGTGCACATTTCTTTTGTAAGTTTTGGAATATTTGTCCTCTCCCTAAATGTGTCAACTACTGAAACACAGCGATATACAACTTAATAAGAAGGGTTATACTTACCTATAAAGATTTTGGGTCCCACTTTACATTAGGTCGCCTTCACTACTATGTGCTTACATTTTAATTCATCATTTGATACACTGGACTTATTGTGTAAATACATGTTTTTACATTGTACTTATCCTTTTTAATAAACGTATATGTAATTACATTTGTAATTAATTTCCGTAATTACCACTGTTGACCCATCCCTTACACCCTAACCCATACCACCAAGCCTGTCCCTAACCTTACCCATATCCCACCTTAAAGCAACACTAAGTAACTTTTCCCTCAACGCTCCCTCTACAGGTTGGAAGCGGAATTGTCAACACTAAAGAGTTGTTTTTACCTTAAAATAATGTTTCCGAACTCGTGTCAGTGGTTCATCAACTCATAACAGGGTGAAACGGCACTTCCGTATTCGCTTAGCGACCCTCTATCGGCCATAACTGCACTATGTAAGTTTGGGTCGTCGGGTCGCGGTTATGTAGTTCAAATGAGACTACAAATGCGACTTGCTTTACGGCAGGCTTCACAAAAGGTTTTCATACTTTTATAAAGTCATACAACATACTCTACCTTGTCACTGGACATCGTTATTTCCAAAGCCGGTCCTGGATAGCCTCCAAACAAATAACGTGCATGTGACGCGACGGTAGGCTAAATTATTTACGACAGCGGTAATGGACAATTCCGCTTCCAACCTGTAGGGGAGCGTTGAGGGAAAAGTTACTTAGTGTTGCTTTAATAGAAGCAAATGTGTTTTGCAATGCAATATGACCACATTAAGTACATTTCACTTATTTTTTTGATGTAAGTACTGTGGCCGGGCGGGGAACAGCACGACAAGACAAGACTTTTAGTTGAGCCCCGGAGGGTGAGTTTATTGAACAGACTTAAGTGAAACGGTGAAGTGGCAGGTGAATGTGCGTCGGTGCTCCGTGAGAGGTGAAGTCCTTGTCGTGCAGAATTCCCCAGGAAGGTGCAAGCAAACGGGTAGGTGCTTGAAGGTGAGTTCGCGGTGGTGGCGGTGTCCAGAAGTGACGGTGGCCAATCGTTCACGGCGAATCTGTAGGGGGAAATGAGAGCAGAGAGCAGGTAAGCTTCAACCTCATCGGAGATAGTTTCTCAGTGATCTGTGGTGAGCAACCGGCTTTTGTAGGGGCGGCGTCCGTGAACGATTGGTCCGTGGTGATGAGGTCCAGGTGTTTGGCGTGAGTTGCCAGGGCGACGCTGATTGTGCCTCGGGACTCCCGCCACACTCCCCCCCCCAAGCGACGTCCTGGTCCTGGTGGCAGAAACAAAAGGGGAGACAGGGGGTGGGAGGGGAATGACCCCTGACAGACCTGCATACGCTGCCCAAGACCGAGAGAGTCCGTCAGCGTTGGAGTTGCTGGATCCGGCCCGGTGGCGCACATCGAAGTGGAAGTCCTGGAGCGAGAGGAACCACCTCGTGACCCGGGCGTTAGTGTCTTTGGCCCGGGCCATCCACTGTAGCGGTGCATGATCTGTAAACAGTGTAAAATGTCGACCTAATAAATAGTACCTCAGCTCCAGGACTGCCCACTTGATGGCGAGAGCTTCTTTCTCTACCGCGGCGTAGTTGCGCTCGGCCTTGGACAGCTTCCGGCTGATGTACACAATCGGATGCTCCTCTCCCTCCTGGACCTGGGAGAGCACGGCCCCCAATCCCGTGTCGGAGGCATCCGTTTGGAGCAGGAAGGGACAGTTGAAGTCTGGGGCACGCAGGACGGGCTCGGTGGTCAGGGCCTCCTTGATGCGCCGGAAGGCCTCCTCGGTTTCCCCAGACCAACGGATCCGCTCTGGCTGTCCCTTCCTGGTCAGGTCTGTCAGAGGGGCGGCTATAGAGGAAAAGCCGGGGATAAAGCACCGATAATAACCCGCCAACCCCAAGAAGGCACGTACCTGCGACTTGGTGGATGGCTTAGGGGCATCCATAATGGCTTTGACCTTGTCCTCCTGAGGCCGGATGAGTCCTCTTCCCACTTTGAAGCCGAGGTACCTGCCTTCGTTCATGGCTAGGTGGCATTTGCGGGGGTTGGCGGTTAGTCCAGCCCGGCGAAGCTCCAACAGCACCCTGCGCAGCCGCTCCAGGTGGTCTTCCCACGCCTCCGAGTGGATGACCACGTCGTCGAGGTACGCTGCGGCATAGGCCTGATGGGGACGGAGGATTACATCCATTAGTCGTTGAAAGGTGGCGGGGGCCCCATGCAGGCCAAAGGGGAGAACCCGGTACTGCCAGTGCCCCGAGGGCGTCGAGAAGGCCGTTTTGGGCTTGGCGTCGGCCGAGAGGGGGACTTGCCAGTAGCCTTTGGTGAGGTCGAGTGTTGTGATGTACCGAGCCCTCCCCAACCGTTCCAGGAGCTCATCCACTCGGGGCATGGGGTAGCTGTCAAAGTCGGAGACGTCGTTTAGGCGTCGGTAGTCATTACAGAACCTCAGGGTGCCGTCGGGCTTCGGGACCAGGACAATCGGGCTGGACCACGGGCTCCGTGATGGTTCTATTACCCCCAGCTTGAGCATCTTTTGGACTTCCGCCTCTATAGCCTGCCGGCGGGCCTCTGGGACTCGGTAGGGCCGTTGCCGGACGAGGACGCCCGGAGGGGTGCAGATGTCGTGGCTTAGGACATTAGTCTGGCCGGGGCTGTCGGAGAAGACGTCCAGGAACTGACCGACCAGGTGCCGCAGCTCCGTCTTCTGTGTGGCTGACAGGTTGGGATTGACATCTACAACCGCGGGATCTTGGGAGGCGAGGGCGGCGAGCTGGTCCCGGTCCCCGATCCACTTCTTCAACAGGTTAACGTGATATAATTGGTTTACTCTTCTTCGGCCGGGTTGTCTTACCCGGTAGTTAACTGGGCCCACTCGCTCCTCAACCGTGTAGGGCCCCTGCCACTGGGCCAAGAACTTGCAGGCTGCGTTGGGGACCAGGACCATCACCCTATCTCCAGGTTGGAACTCCCGCGGTTGGGCCGCCCGGTTGTAGAGACGTTGCTGGGCCTGTTGGGATTTCACCAGGTGTTCCCGGACTAACGGCATGACCCGGTCGATCTTCTCCCGCATGTCTCGGACGTGCTCGACGACGGTCCGGTAGACTGCCGGCTGCTGCTCCCAGGCTTCTCGGGCTACGTCGAGGAGGCCACGGGGTTGCCGGCCGAAGAGGAGTTCGAAGGGAGTGAACCCTGTGGAGGCCTGTGGTACCTCCCGGATGCCGAACAGCACATAAGGCAAGAGCAGATCCCAGTCCTTTTTGTCTTCGGCGGCCACCCGTCGCAACATCTGTTTTAAGGTCTGGTTGAACCTCTCGACGAGCCCGTCGGTCTGGGGGTGGTAGACCGAGGTCCTCACTTGCTTTACCTTCAGCAGCCGGCAGAGGTCAGCCATTAGCCGGGACATAAAGGGGGTTCCCTGGTCGGTCAGTATCTCCGACGGTAGACCCACCCGGCTGGAGAGCAGGAACAGCTCGCGAGCGATGGCTTTGGCGGTGGCTTGGCGGAGGGGGACTGCTTCTGGGTACCGGGTGGCGTAGTCCACGATAACGAGGATGTGCTCGTGTCCCCGGCCAGACCTCGGCAACGGCCCCACGATGTCCATCCCGATTCGCTCAAAGGGCACCCCGATGATGGGTAATGGAATCAGCGGGCTGGGGGGAGGTTTTCTGGGTGACGTGCGCTGGCACGTAGGGCAGGCCTGGCAAAACCTCCTGACCTCGGCCTCCAGGCCGGGCCAGTGGAATCGATCCCGAATCCGTTGCGTCGTGTTTTGGGCTCCCAGGTGACCAGCCATGGGGTGCGAATGTGCCAACTCTAGGACCAGCTCCGTCTTGGTCTTTGGGACGACCAGCAGGTGTTTGACCTCCCCCCGTCGCTCCGCGACGCAGTATAGCAGACCGTTCTGGACGACGAAATATGGGAGAGGGTGAGGTGCCGGGAGGACTTCCTTTCCCTCCAGGATGCGGACCTGTCGCCAACAGTGCTTCAGCCGGTCGTCCTCCTTCTGGGCGCGGCCAAAGTCTCCCCCGCCCGTAACCTGCCGGAAGACATCATGGAAGAGGTTAGTATTACGGGAGGGGGACTCACCATCTCTCCCACTGTCGGTTGTCAACAGGTTGGTATGGCCTCGAGATCCCCGCGACGGCGGCCGATGCTGGTGGTGCCGAGGACGAGGGGACCGGGCAGCTTCGGCGAGGGCAGCCTCCAACCCCGGCCAGTCGCGCCCCAACAGCAATGGGACCGGCAGGTCGCTTACGACTCCGACTTCCAGGGTCCAGGCTTTTCCATCCCTACGAAAGGTAAGTAGACTTGTAGGTACCTGACGGGTGTCACCGTGGACACACGTGATAGGCATCGTTGACTTGGGGGCTGGCCGGGGTTCTAGGGGTCCGGGCCTGGCGAGGGAGACTGAACTTCCGGAGTCGAGGAGGGCCCGATACCGTCGTCCTCGAATCATGACGAAGGTCGTGGGGGCTCCTGGTGGCGTTTCCCGGTGCACCACGCAGCCGGTCATCCAGGCTTTGGGGGTCGGTGATGGTGGATCGGTGGGCATTGGCTCGTCGCGGGGACTGGGCGGTCTGTATACTGCGCGGGGGTGCGCCTCTGGCGTGCGTCGCTCCTGGTTCACCCTCCGGGGGAAAGGCGGCGCTCGCTCCCCGGCCTCCCGGTGGAAGGCTGCGTCCGCCAGCTCCACGGCGTCAACCAGCTCGGCTAGAGTTCTTGGACCCTTCATCCCGGCCGCCTGCTTCATTGAACGCGGTAGCGCTCTCAGCACCCGGTCGACTACTACTTTCTCGACTACCTGGGCCGGAGATGGCGAGTTCTCTAGTAACCAATGCTCTGCTAACCGCATCAGATCGGCTATTTGAGCGCGAATTGGCAACCGTGCTTTAAACTCCCAGTCATGAAAACGCTGTGCAGCCGCAACGGCTGAAAGCCCCAAACGCCCTAAAATTTCTCTCTTTAATTCACTATAGTTATTTTGTGCTGCTGCTGGCAATGAAAAATACGCCCGTTGGGCCTCACCAGAAAGCAGCGGTGCCAATATCTCCGCCCAAATTCCTCTCGCCCAACCCTCTGTGCGAGCGACAGACTCAAACATTTTGAGGTAAGCCTCAATATCATCATCTGCGGTCAGTTTAGGTAGTAGTCGAGCGGCGGCGGCGCGGGGGTCCGGCAGCGGGACGGTGTGAGCAGCCGGGGCACGTAGTTCTGCCAAATATCCTTGAATCTGTCCATGTTGCTCCGTCAACAGTTCAAAGCATTGCTGCTGGCGGACGCTAACCTCGGTGAGTTGTTTGACCAGTTCTTCCATGATCTCGGGGAGCGGCGCGCCCTGAAAAAAACAGAACCGGAAGTGAATGGGGGCAAGATGGCGGTGTAAACAAACAGTGAGTCTTGCTCGTCGGTGTTCTCAGGCCCGGAAACTTGCCCGCATTCTCCACCACCTTGTGGCCGGGCGGGGAACAGCACGACAAGACAAGACTTTTAGTTGAGCCCCGGAGGGTGAGTTTATTGAACAGACTTAAGTGAAACGGTGAAGTGGCAGGTGAATGTGCGTCGGTGCTCCGTGAGAGGTGAAGTCCTTGTCGTGCAGAATTCCCCAGGAAGGTGCAAGCAAACGGGTAGGTGCTTGAAGGTGAGTTCGCGGTGGTGGCGGTGTCCAGAAGTGACGGTGGCCAATCGTTCACGGCGAATCTGTAGGGGGAAATGAGAGCAGAGAGCAGGTAAGCTTCAACCTCATCGGAGATAGTTTCTCAGTGATCTGTGGTGAGCAACCGGCTTTTGTAGGGGCGGCGTCCGTGAACGATTGGTCCGTGGTGATGAGGTCCAGGTGTTTGGCGTGAGTTGCCAGGGCGACGCTGATTGTGCCTCGGGACTCCCGCCACAGTACATAATAGTTAAGGCCACCTAATATAAAGTGTGACCAGACTTTGTTTACATCCAACTTGTAAATATATAGTTTTTCTATTTCATTTTAATTTTTTAGAGGTAAATCAATAACAATTACAATTTTAACAATATTTCAAGAGTGATTTACAAGATTTGCTCTGTTTGTAAATCCATATTTTCTTTGTAAAAGGCATAATTTATACTGAACCAAACACTATCATAACATCTTAGGTGATATACTTTATTTTTGAAAAAACATCCCATGTTTCGGTCGTGTTTGTAGCTATGAGATCAGGAATATTTCCTGATCATAAATGTAGGGGTTTAGTTAAAACCAGTCTTAGCCAATGGACTAAACATACACTGTTTTGGAAGTAACATGATGGGACACTTTTTTTTTTTTTTACCTAAAGTTTCATGATATACAAAGAAAATTATTTTAAAGTTTAAATTTAGGGTTTATGGTTCAGGACAGCCACCTCCCAATTGAAAGTACCCATTAAATGATGGTTTTATATATATTAAGCTTACTGATATAAGCTCAGTATATCAGTATAATAGAAGGATCTTAGTCATCTAAGAGTTGCATACCTAAACGCTTTTTAAATGTGTTTTTTGGTTGTGGGACAGCAGTTTGCACCAATTCTGTAGAAAGGCAGAGATTATGCATTTTAGGTTTAGAAGTGGGATAGCTGAACATAAAACATGAACACACTTTTGACAGTTTTCCTGTGTTGCATCCATATACTCACAGACCTTCTGCTCGTTCATTCAGAGACACGAGGAGCCCCAGAGCAAAGCAGATGAGTGTAGAACTCAGTCCAGTACAGCCTCTTGTGGTTGAAGACAAAGCTTGAATGTCTTTAACTGTGGTAGGTGACTTAAGTCTGTCATTGTTGGAAGTTTATACTGAAGAGCCGCAGACGCATGCCTTATTGCTGCCTGACGACAGCTGAACCATGAACACTGGCCTACAGGCCTGAAAAATAAACAGCGAGCCTGACGACCTCATGTGTCTCTGAAGAGAAAGGGACCGCAGGGAGATACAACACTCAACTCTCTAAAAAGTGACTTTAACAATATGTTTTGGGTGATTTTTAACATGTACAGTTAAAGTCAAATCTTGCGGAATCCCCAAAATGTTAATTATTTTTACCAAAATAAAAGAGATCATACAAAATGCATGTTAGTTTTTATTTAGTACTGACCCGAATAAGATACTTCACATAAAAGACATTTACGTAAGGTCCACAAAAGAAAATAGTAGTTGAATTTATAAAAATGACCTTGTTCTAAAGTTTACATACACTTGATTCTTAATACTGTGTTGTTACCTGAATCATCCACTGTGATTTTTTGTTTAGTGATAGTTGTTCATAAGTCCCTTGTTTGTCCTGAACAGTTAAACTGCCCACTGTTCTTCAGAAAAATCCTTTAGGTCCCACAAATTTGGCATTTTGTGTATTTGAATCCTTTCCATCAATGACTGTATGATTTAGAGATCCATCTTTTCACACTGAGGACAACTGAGGGACTCATATGCAACTATTACAGAAGATTCAAATGCTTAGTGATTCTCCAGAAGGAATCACGATGCATTAAGAGCCAAGGGGTGAAAACTTTTGAACAGAATGAATATGTGCACATTTTTCTTATTTTGCCTAAATATCATATTTATTTCATTTAGTACTGCCCCTCAGAAGCTACTTACAAGTTTCCCAGAAGACAAAATAAGTTACATTTACCCTGATCTTCAAATTCAAAGTTTTCACCTCCCGGCTCTTAATGCATTGTGTTTCTTTCTAAAGCATCAGTGAGTGTTTGAACCTTCTGTAATAGTTGCATTTGAGTCCCTGAGTGTTGAAAGATGGATCTCAAAATCATACAGTCATTGTTGGAAAGGGTTCAAACGCACAAAAATGCTGGAAAACCAAAGAATTTGTGCGACCTGAAGGATTATTTTTAGGAACAGCAGGCAGTTTAACTGTTCAGGACAAACAAGGGAACAACTATCACTAATCACACTGCAAAAAAAGCATTTCTTACTTAGATTTTTTGGTCTTGTTTTCAGCCAAAATATCTAAACATTCTTAAATCAAGAAGGGTTTTCTAGTGGAGTAAAAATTATAGCAAAATAGCAAAATAATCTGCCAATGGGGTAAGAAAAAAAATGTTATTTCAAACAGAAAACAAGATTATTTTTCTTACCCCATTGGCAGATTATTTTGCTTGTTTCAAGCAAAAACACACTTAATTTTGACTTGTTTTTTTCTGAAACAAGAATAGTTTTTACTCGTCCTTTTTTATTTAAGAATTTTTGGGAACAATGTCTGGAAACAATACAACAAATCTAAGTAAGAAAAGCATTTTTTGCAGTACAAAAAATCATTTAGGTAACAAAACAGTATTAAGAATCAAGTGCATGTAAATTTTTGAACTATTATTTTCTCCAGTTGGCTATATGTCAGTACTAAATATAAAAAAACAACATGCATTTTGTATGATCTCTCTTATTTTGCTAAAAACATTTAGCAGATTCCGCAAGGTGTATGTAAACTTTTGACTTCAACTGTAGCTTGGTCTGCCAAGTCAGTGATAACTTAAAAGTAACATCACACCTCTTTTGAACATGCTGAGTTGCATGCCAAAGCTTAATACTTTTGGTTAGTGGTTTGTTTAAACATAGTAATAATGAATTGAGGTTTACTTTTCAGAATGATCCTTTGTTAATAGCATTTTAATGATGGACTGGCTTTTCCTGGAGGTCAATCACTGTAGCGTTTCCCTTGCTGGTTATGGTGCATTGAGTTCCTTTTGACCATAAGCCCCATTAATAAGGCATAAAATCAAAAAAGGACTTATTTCGATGTAGGAAACCAAAGAACACGAGTTCCACCTGTTCGCTGGTCTTCTAGCTAAAGCGGCACAATGATGTCTGACAGTCCCAAGGACCCTCCGGCTGGGGTTTTCTCCAGAGCCCACAGCAGGAGAGCACTTGGATAAAAGAGCCCCGCAGGGCACGCGGCCTGTTCGCTCTGACCTAATCCAAACGTTCGCTCAGGGATCTCAGGCAGGTGCCCAGGTTTTCAAGGGTTTCCAAATCTTGATCTTAAACGGCCCGGTCGACTGTTACTCAATAGCGCTGGAGTGTGTGCGTGTGAGCCTGCGGTGCAGCTGTTTCAAGCTCTGCCAGAATCAAAATCAAAACTGATGTGCCGATACAGGACTTTAAAATGTTTTTCAATGTTTGCGCTGCGTCCCACCGGGTCAGCTTTCCAGAGCGCGGCGTGTGACACGTTAAACACGTCCAGGCTTCATCAGAAACATTCACTTGGCATGTTTATCGCTGCTCTGAAATGCAATTCAAAACAGTCATTAAAATGTCGCAATGTTTACTCAATGGTGACGTGTGTAATTTTTGTGTCGCTGGCGCCACCAAACAAAATAGGAAAAATAATGACTGTGTTTTAACAGAAATGTAACTGTTTATTAGACTTCACTACAAAATTAATATTCATTTGTGAGCTATGATACAAACAACATATACACAAAATGTACAGCAAGAACAGTGTAAATGGTCGGCTCTTTTACAAAGTAAATGGAAATATATTTTAGCGACGTTTAAGTTGTTTGGTCTTTAAATAAATAGCATGTATTTTGTGTCATGGTGCACAGCTGATAATACTGATATAAGCTGTATATCGAAGTCTGATTCTACTGACATTCACGCTGTGTGGTTTAGATGTGAAGTTCATCTAAACACTGGTACTGGATATACATGCTGAAGATTTTCTAAACGTTGTGCTTGACCAGCGGATCAACTTTGCTTGTTATTGCTTCATCTAACACAGTTTTTCCTGTCAACCTTATCAAAATAGAAATTTTCTATGTAACAATTGCTTCACGGATCTCATTTCGCAGTAGAAAACTTCAACAGCCCTCTAAAAAGTGTCTTAGAAAGTTTTTCAGTCCTGTTTTCTCAAATGAAATATCATTATTGATATGAATTTGAAACATACACATATACATTTCTTGATTTTTGTACATTAAATTGACTTAAAAGACATTTATGTAATCTCATCTCGTTTCTTTGAACATATATTAAGCTAAGCGAGAGGTTTTTGATGTGTACTGGTAAATGACGTGCCGTTTTACAGTCTCGTTCATCAAAGTGCAGAGGTGCGCGTGTAGTGTGTCTCCAATTTTTGGCAATTCTAATGCTCATCTGTAAATTCTATTGCATACTAACAGCTTTAGAACGTTGCATTAAAATATATTTATATATTTTGTATTGATATATGTCATAGTATATTTCTATGAAAGCTTGTTTTTGTTACAGCATAAATAAAGAAAAAAATAAATGTGACTTTTTATTTCAAATTTGAGAATTTTGAGAATTGTATTTTGAGAATTGTTCAGAATTTAGACTTTTTATCTGAATTTTAAACGTTTTTTAGATTTTTTTTTCCAAAGGCAATGACTTCAAAGTTCAAAGTTCAAACTGTGGCATAAAAAAATTATTACACTATCAGTTAAAGGTTTTTGAACAGTAAGATTTTTAATGTTTTTTAAAAGTTCTTTTACTCACCAAGCCTGCATTTATTTGATCCAAAGTATGGCAAAAACAGTAAAATTTTGAAACATTTTTACTATTTAAAATAACTGTTTTCTATTTGAATATATGTTAAAATGTCATTTATTCTTGTGATTTCAATGCTGAATTTTAGCATCATTACTCCAGTCACATGATCCTACAGAAATCATTCTAATATTCTGATTTGCTGCTCAAAAAACATTATTATTATATGTGACCCTGGACCACAAAACCAGTCATAAGGTTAAATTTGACAAAACTGAGATGTATACATCATATGAAAGCTCAATAAATAAGCTTTCTATTGATGTATGGTTTGTTAGGATAGGACAATATTTGGCTGAGATACATCTATTTGAAATCAGAAATCTGAGGATGCAAAAAAATCAAAAAGACTGAGAAAATCACCTTTAAAGTTGTCCAAATTAGGTTCTTAACAATGCAAATTACAAATCAAAAATTACATTTTGATATGTTTACAGTAGGAATTTTACAAAAAATCTTCATGGAACATGAACTTTACTTAATTTCTTAATGATTTTTGGCATAAAAGAAAAATCTAAATTTTTGACCCATGCAATGTATTTTTGGCTATTACTACAAATATACCCCAGCGACTTAAGACTGGTTTTGTGGTCCAGGGTCACATATGTTAAAAACAGTTCAGTAGAATTTTTCAGGTTTCTTCAATGAATAGAAAGATTCAAATATCAGCATTTATCCGAAATAAAAAGCTACTGTAACATTATCCACTCTTGGACACTATACCATAAAAAGCTTGGAGTCAGTATTTTCTTTTTTGTAAAAGAAAATTATAGAAACTAATACTTTTATTTAGCAAAGATGCTTTAAATTGATCAAAATTGATGATAGAGACATTTATAATATTACTTTCTATTTCTATTTCAGAAAAATGCTGTTCTATTGAACTTTCTATTAATCAAAGAAACCTGAAATTGTCAACTTAACAATAATAATAATAATAATAATAATAATAATAATAATAAATAATAATAAATGTTTTTTGAGCAGCAAATCTGGACATTAGAATGATTTCTGAAGGATCATGTGACTAGAGAAATGGTGCTAAAAACAGAGCTTTGATAAATTACATTTTGAAATATATTTAAACAGAAAACAGATATTTTAAATAGTAAATATATTTCAGAATTGTACTGTTTTTGCTGTACTTTGGATCAAATAAATGCAGGCTTGGTGAGCAGAAGAGACTTTAAAAAACTTAAACATCTTACACTGACTGGTAGTGTATGTCATAGTATATTTCTATAAAAGCTTGTTTCTGCCATAGCATAAATAAATAAAAAAATATGACTTTTTAATCTCACAATTTGGAGAATTGTAAAATAAAAATCTAGATTTCTGAATTTCTTTTTTTTTTCACCAGTCTGAGTTTACTTGGCTTTCAGAATTCTGACTTTTTAATCTGAATTCTAAATTTATAATTTGCAACTGATCTAAATAAAAAAGAAAATTGTGACATTTTTGCACAATTCAGATTTTTTTTCTTGCAATTGCAAGTTTACATCTCACATTCTGACTTCCCATCTTAGAATTTGATCAAAAAAGTCCAAACTGTGAGATAAAAAGTCATGATTAACTTTTTATTATTTAATCCCAGAAATAAAAAAGGCAGAAACAAGCTTCCATAGTTTTCTATGCACATATACATAAATATTTAAATATTATATATACATAGATGATATATTGCCAATGTTCTTTTGTGAGACCAAAACACCTGTCAGTCTGAATGGAAAAAATTAAAATAAAATAAAATAAACCAGTAAGTCAGTTTTCCTAAGAGAACATGGAGATCAATAGAAGTCCTATTTGAAAAATACAGGACACATCAGAATGGTGACCACACACATTTATCTTTCAAGCAAGTGACGAGTGCAAATCTACCGCGGCGTATGAGTGAGTTTGAGAATCCCGACGGACCAGCGCAAACAGATCCTGGGTCTTACAGAAGGCACCTTACATGAAGGGGGCTTGAGGAGAGTGACTCCTGACTGTACCTGCACCTTCTGAATTCTCTCAGTGCTGCTCAAAGACATCAGGTCTGTTAAACAGGAGCTCTCCCTGCCGCTCAGTGCTTCAGGTTTCTTTTGGGATGTGCTGGTATTCACGTCTGCGAGGAGAAGCTAATGCTGGACACCATCTTCTGGATCTTCTCCTCGTTCTTTAGGATGTTGGACTTGACTGTGCAGATCTTGTCCTGCTGGTCTTTGATTAACTGCTCCAGTTCAGTGAGCTCAACCTTTAGAGGTTCCACAACGCTGTCTGTGATTCTGAGATATAGACAGAAACAGCTTAATGCATGAAGAAAGCAGCTAGAAACCTTATTCATAGCTTCATAAAATTAAGGTTAAACCACTGATGTCACATGGACCATTTTATCAATGTCCTTACTACCTTTCTTGGCCTTAAATGGAGGGTCAGAAAGCTCTCAGATTTCATCAAAAATAACTTAATTTGTGCTCTGGAGATGAATGAAGGTCTTACAGGTTTGGAATGACATGAGGGTGAGTAATTAATGACAGAATTTTCATTTTTGGGTGAACTATCTCTTTAAGATGTGTCACTTCAGCTAGGATGCTGTGTTGGCAGCATACAGTAAGGCAGGTCAAAAGTTTACATCCCCCTCAGAATCTGCAAAATGTTAATTACTGTTCCTAAATAAGAGGGATCATACAAAATGCATGTAATTATTATTTAGTACTGACCTGAATAAGATAGTTCACATAAAATATTTTTACATATAGTTCACAACACAAAATAATAGCTGACTTTATAAAAATGACCATGTCCAAAAGTTTACATACACTTGATTCTTAATACTGTGTTGTTACCTGAATGATCCACAGCTGTGTTTTTCTGTTTAGTGATAATCCTTCAGGTCCCACAAATTCTTTGGTTTTCTACCTTTTTTGTGGATTTGAACCCTTTCCAACAATGACTGTAAGATTTTGAGATCCATCCTTTCATTGAGGACAATTGAGGGACTCAAATGCAACTATTACAGAAGGTTAAAATGCTCACTGATGCTCTAGAAGGAAAAACCATGTATTAAAAGACAGGGTGACAGCTTTTTGAATTGAATTTGAAGATCAGGGTAAATTTAACTTATTTTGTCTTCCGGTAAACATGTAACTATCGTCTGTAGCCTCTGAAGGGTTAAGTATGAATGGAATGGAGAATTCTAAATGGAAAAGTATGATATTTAGGCAAAATAAGGAACACATCTTCAATCTGTTCGAAAGTTTTCACCACTGTCTCTTAATGCATTGTTTTCTGCCTTCTGGAGCATCAGTGAGCGTTTAAACCTTCTGTAATAGTTGCATATAAGTCCTTCAGTTGTCCTCTGTGTGAAAAGATGGATCTCAAAATCATACAGTCATTGTTGGAAAGGGTTCAAATACACAGAAATGCTGGAAAACCAAAGAATTTGTGGGACCTGAAGGATTATCACTAAACAGAAAAACACAGCTGTGGATCATTCAGTTTGTGGGACCTGAAAGATTTTTCTGAACAGTGGGCAGTTTAACTGTTCAGGACAAACAAAGGACTCATGAACAACTATCAGTGAACAAACTAAAAAAACAACTAGAAGAAACAAGTGTTAAGTAAACTTTTGAACGGGGTCAAACTAACTCTTCTTGTGGAATATATGTAAACATCTTTTATGTGAAATATCTTTTTCAAGTCAGTACTAAATGAAAAATAACATGCATTTTGTTTGATCCCTCTTATTGTGGTAAAATTAACATTTTGCATATTTTAATAGGGGGGTGTAAACTTTTGACCTCAACTGTACTAGGCTTAGAGACAGAGCTAAAATGCAAGTGGCACCTTTGTTCCTGTAGCAGAGCCTGTGCATTCTCCTTGTTCTCTTTGCGCCAGGTCTGCAGTTCGTTCTGCATTGAGTCCATATCCTCCTGAATGTAGTCCATGATCTTGCCCAGAGGCAGAGCACTGCGACACACCGTCTGTATGGACGAACGCAGGCGCTCGATTTCCTTCGCCACTAACTCGCGTTCCTTTTTACGAGACGCCTCCGACACCAGCGACCGATCCTGCAGAGAGAGACAGAACCAGACGAAACAGATCAATTCTAGCGGTCTCAAAACAATGTCACAGTTCTTAAAAAAAAAAAAAGCTTTTACTGAAATCGTCTGTTGGAGATCTGTCAGAGTCTCCTATGAATGGAAAAAAGGGGTGACAGCCTAAACAACTGCCTAATTTCTCTTCAATCCATTGTCATTTATGGCCCATTTTAGCAAAGTTTCAACATGAAGTTGTAATTATGTATTTGTAGGATAAGCTGTTACTGGGGAGGTACATTTTCAAAAGGTACACTTTTGTTCTTTTTTTTTTACCCATAAAGGGTGCATATTAGTACCTTAAAGGGATAGTTCACCTAAAAATGAAAATTACCCAATGATTTACTCACCCTCAAACCATCCTAGGTGTATATGACTTTCTTCTTTCAGATGAATACAATCTGAGTTATATTAAAAATGTCCTGGCTTATCCCATCTTTATAATGGCAGTGAATGGGCATTTTTGAAGCCCAAAAAAACAGTGTCCATGGCACATGGCTCCTGGGTGTTAATAAAGGCCTCCTGAAGTGCAAGAAAGTCATATACACCAAGGATGGCTTGAGTAAATGGGTACATACAGTGCCTTGCTAAAGTACTCATACTCCATTTTATTTCTTCACGTTTTGTAATGTTGCTGCCTTATGTT
Organism: Garra rufa; assembly: GCF_049309525.1. Lineage (NCBI taxonomy): Eukaryota > Metazoa > Chordata > Actinopteri > Cypriniformes > Cyprinidae > Garra > Garra rufa. The sequence continues at coordinate 41,779,271 of NC_133368.1, read as the reverse complement.
AAACTGCTTAAAATTACTTTTTTCTTATATCAGTCTACACTCCATACACCATAACGACAAAGCAAAAAACATCTTTGCAAATGTATTAAAATTTAAAAACCTAAACGATTTAATTGCATAAGTATTCATACCCTTATCTGGGACAGTTGAAATTTAGCTCAAGAGCATTCATATTGCTTGATGTTACTACACTTTGAGTGAAGTTAACCTCTGGCAAATTCAATTGAAATGGGTATGATTTGGAAAGGCACACACATCCTAATAAAAGGACAGAGACAGGATTGCATCAAGCCACACATCTGGGGAAGGGTTTAGAAAAAAATCTGTTGCATTGGTTCACAGAAGCATGTAGTCTCTATTACCCTTAATGAAGTTTGAAACAACCACAATTCTTCCTAGAGCTGGCCTCCTGGCCAAACTGAGCAATTGAGGAGGGCATTGGCTAGAGTGGTGACTGAGAGCCTGATGGTCACTGTAGTTGAGCTCCATGATCATATATGCAGATGGGAGAAACTTACAGAAGGACAAACATCACTGCAGCATTTCACTGATCTGGGCTTTATGGTGATTTGGCAAGTCTCAATCCTCTCCTCAGTGAAGACACATGAAAACACACTTGGAAATTGCAAAAACTATTTCAAGGACCCTCAGATTCTGTGAAACAAGATTGAATGGTCTGATGCACCTCACTTTCAAGTAGGGTTGGGTCGATAGACGATGCCATCGTCCATCGTCGATGGCCAATAGACATCACGATGCTGAGCCGGCATCGCGATCCTCCGCCCCGCCCCCGCACCGCCCCGCCCCTGCCGCAGCAGCAACCCGCTCACGAAAAACACACACTAAATCCCTATATAGCCAAATGAAATGCATGCTTTCAGTTTCTGCATCTTTTCTTATTTTATTATTATTATTATGAGGAAATAATAACAAGGAAGTTGTTAGTGATCACAATATAAATTACAGTGAACTCCTAACGAATTACATGAAAGTTCGTTTACATTAATAAATGAGGCATACAAAAACAGCAGAAAAAAAAAAATCAAAATAATTTTAATTAAATTAGATTAAATAAACTACACCAAATATGCCAGAGCTTGGAACAAAAACAAGAGTATATCTTTTTTTCCATCGAAATACGAATGTACAATACAAAGCCTAGTTGGAACACTTGGATTTGTGCCGAAAAACAGAGGTGCGTGAGCCCAACGCGCTATTTTTAGTTTCGCTTTGTTTTAGTTTCTTAACTTTATATATTTTGTTTCATTTCTGTTCTGTTCTGAATACCTCTACATTTAAATCATTCGTTTTGGAGTCAGGGTAACTAACGTATAGCTATGTTTATAGTGTTTATAATGTTAATACATAATATTTCGCTTGATTTGGTATTATTTCTGATACTTTCTCTCTAAACATTCCGCTGCTCATTAAATGCGTTTGGAGAGAGTGTGTTAAGCAGTAAGCAAATAATGAGAGCGTTATTGAACTTAAAAAAGCTGACTGGTCAAAAATATGTTAAGGACCAACACACATCCTCCAAATGCATTTATATAAACCTGCGCTTGATCTTGTCTCGTCTGCACGCACGCACTGTCATGATCTAATGCACTTGTTAATTCCGGATCTTTAAAAACATACCGGAACGCAAAAATCCAAAATCGGACATTTTCCAGAACAGGATCCGGCTCAAATTAAGCACTCGTGGACATGGTAGGCTACAATTAATTAATTCGTTATGAATAAATTATTTAACAACAACCATCCCTCACCCCCTCCCCCCGCAGACGATGCCATCGTCCATCGCGATGTTTCACATTAGACATCGTACGATGCCAAATTGGTCGACATCGCCCAACCCTACTTTCAAGCATCATGTTTGAAGGAAACCAGGCCCTGCTCATCAGCTGCAGAGTACCAAAAGTAAAGTGTGGTGGTAGCAACCTCATGCTGTGGGGCTGTTTTTCAGTGGCACTGAGGGACTCGTCAAGAGTAGAAGAAAAACTCAATGCACCAAATTATTGAGATGAAAACCCAGTCCAGAGCATTCAGAACCTCAGACTGGGCAGAAGGTTCACCTTCCGACAGAACAATGACCCTAAGCACACAGCAAGTGGCTTATAGACAACTCTGCGAATGTCCTTGAGTGGTCCAGCCAGAGCCTGGGCCTGAACTCAATCAAACATTTCTGGAGAAACCTGAAAATGTCTGACAGACCCCATCCAAGCTGACAGAGCTTGAGAGGTGAAGAGGTGAGGCAAAGAATGGCAGATAATTGCCAAATGCTGATGTGCAAATCTTGTTGCATCATACTTAAAAAGACTTGAGGCTGTAAAGGTGCTTCAGCTACTGAGTTAAGGATATGAATACTTATGCAATGTACTTATTTATTTATTTATTTATTATTATTTTTTTTTAAAATAAATGTATGAAATGACAATTCTGTTTTTGCTTTGTCATGATGGTGCATGCAGCGTAGATCGATGTGGAAAAAAAAGGAATTTAACACAGTTTAACATAAGGCATAAAACGTGAAAAAATAAAGGAGAATGAATACTTTCGCAAGACACTGTATTAGTACCTTTCGAAAGGGTCCCACCCCAGTGACAGCTTTTGTACCTTTTTTTAGTGGGTATACAACAATTAGCCTTTGAATACATGGCTTTGAACTTAGATGAGCATGATATACTTAGCCTTTCTTCTGTAGTACACAAGAAGAAGATATTTTAAAAAATGTCTCAGTTTTTTTTTTTTGTCAATGGGGTCCAATGTTGTTGTTTTGGACCCCACTGACTTTCACCGTTTACACAAAAACAGTTGACATGTTTGTCATAATATCTTCTTTTGCATGTCACAGGTCAAATACACATTTGGAACGACATAAGGGTTGAGTAAATGTCAAAATGTTCATTTGTGGATGAACTTTTCCGCTTTTAGCTTAGGGGTAAAACGTTATTTGAAATAACCTGTCTCAGTGTCACTTTCAATTAAAATCACAACTTCATTTCTACTACAAAGCAGCTTTTTAGTGCGTTCATGTTTATACTCATGTCTGACCTCAACGGAACAAACAAACTAACCGAACTGTAGAAGATTTCCACGTCAAAAATGGTGCACGTGGACCAATGGTAGTTTAAAGGTGCTTACCAGTGTGAAAACACTTCTGGAAAGTTTGCTTTGGCAATCTGTTTTGAACTCATGAAACAAATTCCAAACAAACTTCATTTTGGAGATTTGGAAAACCTGATTTTCTCCAAAACTACATTGCGTCAGTTCGTTCTTCAATTTCGCTTGAAGTACATTAGCCCTTACAAAAATTAACCTTGGTTTTATTGTAGTAAAACCATTTGTATAACCACAGATGTACTACAAATGCCATGGTTAAACTATGGTTAGTATTGCAAAACCAAAAGCCATAAGTCTAGAGTTGAATCGCAAGGGCTGTTAATGTCCAATCGTGTCCTCTGATTGTCAAACAACTAAGTAAATGAAGCTTACGATTGGAAAATGCTGAAAAATGACTATAGTGGGAAGTCACTCCCATGAGGGAGCACTTCAGATGAATGCTATAAATGAGGTTAGAGGAAATCTATACCTACCAACAATATACTTTAGGGAAAAAAGGCAGCAGGGAGAAGTCTGCATTTAGTGGTTTTCAATGTCAAGGCTACAAATGTTTAGAATTTCAAGGCAGGAATTATACAAACCTTGCAATGTATATAAAGATCAAAACGAAAGAGACATGGGATCCATAATGTGAGTGAATGGTTAGTGAAGGCCTCCTCTGTATGCGGTGTGGTTGGGGGGTCCTGGTCTGCCCCAGTCACCCTTCAGCCTGAGCGCAAAAGGCCCCCCCCCGGCACACAGGGCCCGTGTCTATTTACTCAGCTGGGGCCACAGGCTGTGTGTGGCACTAGGCCAACAGGCTTTACTCTTACTGCCTCCGTCCCACTCAGACACACACACACCCTCATGCAAGACATGACTTTGTTTATTTTAGTAACAGGCTATGGCAGTGAAGTTATTTTACAACAGTATTCGGTAACAACTACTTCACATTTACCTCGTTTCAAGCTGAACTCATGTCATTCTGGCCATAAACACCAACATCTTCCTTTCTAAGGTGGGAAGCATCAAACTTGAGCTACATGACAACACAATAACCAGAAACTTTCTTTTCAAAATAGGCTGAGTGTTACATGAATTTAACACTGTGTTAAATGTAATCGAAATGTTTAAAATATATTCACAACTTTTTTCTGAAGATGTGTCACTGAACAAAATTGCAAATATCTTGATGATTTTAATGAACTTCTTATTTGGCAATTAAGCATTATTAGACTTGTATTGGAATCCCTGTGTCTCAGCTTGTAAGTATGACAGCGCTAAGGTCAGTAAAAATGTTGTTAGAGAGCTGAAAGTTTGGTTAATTTTATGATTCAAATTCTCCACTTCCACGAATTGATTCATAATTCAATTCACTCTATATATTTTCAGCACTAAAAATACAAACATCAATTTACAGCTGAGGTCAAAAGTTTACATACACCTTGCAGAATCTGCTAAATTGAATTTTTTTTACTAATATAAGAGAAATCATACAAAATGAATAAGATATTTCCCATAAAATATGCTTGAATTGTGCATTTGAACCCCAACAATGACTGTATGATTTTGAGATCCATCTTTTCACACTGAGGACAACTGACGGACTCACATGCAACTATTATAGAAGGTTCAAATGTTCACTGATGCTTCAGAAGGAAACAAAATGCATTAAGAGCAGGGGTGAAAACTTTTGAACAGAATGAAGATGAGTACTTTTTTATTATTATTATTTAGTACTACGCTATAGAAGCTACAGAAGATACATGTTTTCCAGAAGAAAAAATAAGTTAAATTTACCTTGATCTTCCAATTGAAAAACTTTTCACCCCCGCTCTTAATGCAACAACAATCACTAAACAAAAAAACACAGCTGTGGATCATTCAGGTAACAATAAAGTGTATGTCAACTTTTGAACAGGGTCATTTTTATAAATTCAACTATTATTTTCTCTTGTGGACTATATGTAAATGTATGATCCCTCTTATTTTGGTAAAATAATTCACATTTAGCAGATTCTACGTAAACTTTTGACTTCAACTGTATGTTATTTTTTTTATATAACTATTACTTATTTAATATTATTTTATTTATATAATATACAAAACTTGCACACCTAGTCCTACACAGATATGCAGTTGGTCAAACGCTATTAGGATTTGAAATCTGAAAATATTTTCATAAAGAGTCGGCCTCTAATCATCTCTGTTCGGTAACTATATTACAAACACATCAAAGGTTAACTATGCCACTTTGCTCTAGAACTCTAACAAACGTGAGAAGAAAGACTAACTCAATTTTTTCCCCCCTCTCTCTCTCTCTGTGGTTTACAAGAGTGTTCGGATTGAAACGTCTAATAGTTGTCTGCAATGTGGGTGGTTTCCCTGGCCCCTAAACACCCCCTCTACACAAACACCGGCCAGCACATTCGGCCCACTGTTCGTGGAGCGCGAAGGCCTGGCCGTATTCGCTCTGTTTGCCGTCCTCCTGCACCTCACCCCGCAGTCGAAAAGAAAAGAAAAACTCCAGCTTTCTGTCTCAGAGGACATAAATCAATCGTTTATAGGGGCTCTCATTTTCCCCTCTCTTCTCTGGACCCAAGAAAAATATTTGTTTTGCACGAGGCAGCTGAGGACAGGTTTTCCCATTATCTCAGACAGTGACACAAGTGGGACGTGGAGCCGGTGTGCCTGGGGCAGGTGGCTTCCAGAGACACTGATGCATCAGGCCGAAGCCTCTTGCACCACCACGACGCCTCATTACTTCGCTATGTGGATCTGTGCCTTCAGCTGCAAGCCCAATTTGCTTAATGAAGAAATGCATGCAAAATGCATGATTTATAGAGTGCTAATAAAGAACTAGGAAAAGAAGCAGAGCAGTGCTGTTCAAATTAGAGCTCTGGCAAGGAAAATCAGAGTCTTGCAGTGCTCCTGAGAATGATAAACTTGAGAAACATCCACTTTGCCGCTGTGGTGTTGTGTCACGGTTCTGTGGATCTGAGATGTTCAGTTCAAACATGATTCATGAGATAAGCTGGACTTACATTAGTACAAACTTGAAGTTTTTCCTTGTTAATTTGTGGTTAGAACAAGTATTGCAAACTTTAAAAATGAATGAGTCACTTACTCGCCATTAGCAGCATCAAATAGAATTGGACAAATAATGATGAACATTCTGCTCATCCATCACTGCTTGGACAGACAGGTAGTTTTTTCACTAAACTCACTGCTTAAAACATACTGCAGTTTAGTTAGGTGCTTCTAATGGCACAGAAATCACACACGTCATCTTCAAGAAGCGAAAACTGACATGGTTTTCATTAGGATATGGGGCGATAAACAAAAAGTAATACCACAATATTTGTCAAATACCTATACATTTTTAATCACAACATACATTTTTATTCTAAAGAAATGGCTATTAAAAATGTCCTAGATTAAATTTTTTTGGAATAGTTTTGAATAGTCAAGAACACTGCAAAGAGACACCTTCATAAATAAATGCATACGGTTTCATATGCCTTTAGCAAAAATTTGCTTAATTTCGAAACGGATATCACTGAAAGGAACAATAACTTGCAGTTACGCGAGTCAAATGTTGATTTAGTAACTGTTTTAATGAATTCAGTTATTTGTCATAGTAATTCAAACCCGCAACATGAGTGAAAACGATTTAAAAGAAACTGCTTAAATTAACGATTTGTTTATGAATTAGACTACACTAACATTGCATTTGTTTTAGCGTGCAGCCCGAGAGGACACATGGATTAAAGCAAAAAAAAAAAAAAATCTTCTGACTGAAAATTTTTCCTCCAAAAAATCTTTACCAAACACCATTCTACAGCCATACCTGTCACACACCCACTTTATTAGCAGTTTTTTTCCTTCTTATAGTGCGTGTCCTACTAATTTAAAACATGTTGAAGCATCTTCTGATCAATAATAAAAAATTCTGATAAAAAATTAACCTTGAGGTGATAATTGACTCAATAATGTGATTTACAGTGGCAGTTTCTTTTTACCTTTGTAATGGTATTGTTTTAATTTTTATTAAATGTCATTATCTGTCAAATTAAAAAAAGTATTTATTATATTTTATTTTTTAAATTTCTAATTAAAACAATATAATAGCAGAATAAGACAACTAAATTACCAATCATATAAAATTAGTATGAATAAAAAATACTACAGAGGGGGCACAAAGGAACACAAAAGTGGCTTGTAGCAAAGTCCCTTTAAGGCTATTAAAGGCCTTTAAGGGTATTCTATAGTCTTTGATTGTAGGTGCAATTTCAGACATTAAATGAGGCTCAGAGGTGGCATAATAAATTCATGTTGAGATAAATGTTTTAAATATACATTTTTAATATAGAAATATTACGTTTTAAATAACTAAGTATACGTTACAATGACACTAAATCCACCAGCAGGTGGCAGTAAGACAAATGATTCGTTTGAACGGCTGATTCATTCTGGAACGAAGCAAGTGACTGTCTTTGTGGATAATCATGAACTTAAGATTAGTTCAAAACGCGCTTTCATTCATGAATGAAACACCGCTGTTTTGCTTTTAGAGATGCGCAGCGGCTGAGCTGTTACTTATTTAGAAATATTTTCATTTAAAGAAATAGAGTAAAATCAGGCAATAGAGATATAGTCAGACAACGCAAGTCATTTTATATTTTCTTGTTATTGAACTGTTGTATTAAATCAATATTACATTTGCTTACTCCCTTAATAATTGTTTAAATCTGTCACTCTCCTTTTCGCGTTCTGTGGGTGCACAGACAATGATCTATAAGAGAGCGCGCAAATGAGTCTCTCTTTCACTTTTAATAAGCAGGACTCAAAAGCACGTGCAAATGATAGATTCCAATGTGTATTAATACCCGCGCCGAAATTCTAGTTCTGCTCTGTTTTCTGCTAAATAACTAACTGTGAATGATGTCAGCGGCGTCACTATGTTGTCACTGAGAAGCTGCAGCCGCGGCCGAGATGATTTTTTGGTTTGCCGTCAGAACAACGTATACGTTTATATATGCACGTTTCTTTTCCCCTCATATTCTCTACTGACGGAAATCCGTCATAGACTTGTTGCAGGTAACGGAAATCCGTCGCAGCGACGGAGAACTTTAATCCATGAGGACAACTCAGTAGACAGAAACAACATTCGAAATTCCAGTTTATAATTTTAAATGGTAGAAATTATATTCAGAACCAATATTCGCAAACATACCATATTTTCACCAGTTTGTGGTTTTAACTAATCGAAACAATACTCAGAACCGATAATCAAAATTGTACCATATTTCCAACAGTTTATTGTTTTAACAGGTAAAAACGATTTTTGAAAATGTACCATTTTTTTTTTTTACCAATTTATCATTTTAATGGGCAGAAATGGTATTCAGAGCTGATATTTGAAAAAGTACCATATTTTTAGCAGTTTATCATTTTAATGGACAGAAACGATATTCAAAACTGATATTCATCAGGGTACCATATTTTTACCAGTTTATTGTTTTAATGGGTAGAAACGATATTTAAAACTGATATTCGAAAACGTACCATATTTCTACCAGTTATTCTATTTAACAGGCAGAAACGATATTCAGAACTGATATTCGAAAATTTTACATTTTTACCAGTTTATGGTTTTAACTGGTAGAAGCAATATTTAGAACCGATATTTGAAAAAGTAACATATTTCTACTAGTTTTTTTTTTTTTTTTAAAAGGGATAGTTTACCCAAAAATGAAAATTTTATGTTTATCTGCTTACCCCCAGGGCATCCAAGATGTAGGTGATTTTGTTTCTTCAGCAGAACACAAACAAAGATTTTTGCCGAAAACCGGTGCAGTCTGCCAGCCAAATAATGGCAGTGGATGGGCACCAGACCTTTAAAAGTAAAAAAATCTTTGTTTGTGTGCTGCTGAAGAAACAAAGTCACCTACATCTTGGATGCCCTGGAGGTAAGCAGATAAACATCAAATTTTTATTTTTGGGTGAACTATCCCTTTAACTGGTAGTAAAAATATTCAGAACCAATATTCGAAAATGTACCATTTGTCTACCAATTTTTCAATTTAATGGGCAGAAACGATATTCAGAAGCTATATTTGAAAAATTACCATATTTCTACTAGTTTATTTTAACTGGTAGAAACAATATTCAGAACCGATATTCAAAAATGTACCATGTTTCTACCAGTTTATGGTTTTAACTGGTAGAAATGATATTCAAAAATGTACCAAATTTCCATCAGTTTATCATTTTAACTGGTAGAAATGATATTCAGAACCGATATTCGAAAATGTACCATATTTTAACCAGTTTATGGTTTCAACTGGTAAACTGATATTCAAAAATGCACCACATTACCAACCAGTTCATAGTTTTAATTGGTAAAAATGATATTCAGAACCAATATTCAAAAATGCAACATTTCGACCAGTTTGTCGTTTTCACTCCTATTTTGCATTCATAAACCTTTTGATCAGTCTTTAGTTGGGAAGGAAATGACTACCTGATCACCTGAAAGTGACATCAATAAACAATTAAAAAAAAACTTTGGACTGGTTACAATGGTATGTTGGCTTGTACCCTACATTCTGATTGGCTACAGTTTTTTACACCTTTATAAATATTCCACATGTGAATCAAAACTAACTTTTAACTTCACATGCTAAAAATGCTGTTGCATTCATCAGCTTAAAACGTCCAAAATGCACAAATATTCTTTACAGAAAAACTACATGGTTAAAAAATTAAACCTGGCCAGTGGCTTCAGTGTCCTTTTTAGACAGCCTGCTACTGGTATAATAAAACACCATGGTGGGTCTTTGAGTCCAACACTGACTCAAAGGGTAAAGATTAATTGTTTAGCAATGTTTAAGGGTTTCCTCCTTGGGGAAAACATGGGCCCCATCCAGCAACATCATAAAAATAGCTGGGATGAAGTGAAGTGCAGAGAGGCAGAGTCATGTACACAGGATGGAAGGGTCAGTTCGGCCCCGTGGGGGTCACCGCTGAGATCACCGTCCTGCACTTGCGTGCTAAGCGGATCACCACAGAACCGCAATGTATGACAGTTCGGCTTATGAGAACCAGACAGCGGTAGGACTGAAATAATAGGTTAAAACGCAACCAATTATGCTATCAGACTTCAGAGACCCATACCGTGGTATTTCACCGTAACCTCGGGGGTCATTCCACAGAGATGTCAATCGTCTCTCGGTGAGGGCAAAATGTTGAGAATGCAACAAGAGTCATTTCCTTTACATTTCCAACAAAAAGGTAGATGTTTACAAAGACACGGGCCTGAAGGGATGACTATTTATTTTCCTGCCTGTTCTGCAGAGCGCGAGCTGGCGTGGCGTTCACTCAACAACCATCCATTTGTGTGCCATGGGGTTTATTTATACATTGCAAACCTTCATCAGGCTAATTTGATGGCGCAAAAGAGGGAAAAGGAAAGGGGGAAAAAATGCTTATGAAAACGCAGCTGCTGTCAGGGGCCAATACTCTCAAAACAAAAAAAGACGCCCTACAAGAAGTATCTTAGAATAACATACACGTGATCTGAAGGGTCACAACAAAGGTCAGCTGCAAAATGTACAGCAAATTCTTCAGCAAAATGCACCGTGATGGTGAAACGGCCCCTCGTAATATATAAAACAACGGTCTAGCAGATTTTAATAAATGAAGTTCTGTCGACCCTGGCGAGGTAAATCTTTTCTTACGAAGCGGAACGGAAAGCTCAAGCTAATAAAGCCACAGAATGAGTCACAGGCTCAGTTTCACCTTTGAAATGACTAAATAGTCAAAACTCTAAATTCTGTGGTCGTTCCGAGGAGATTAAGTCATACGTACTTGATGTGGGGATCTCCGTAAACTCAAAATCCTGTAGAGATCTGAGAGCGAAAGCTCATATTTGTAGAATGAGTTATGAGCGCTGTAACTTCAAACCTATCGGGGAGGACAAGGAAGCTCAATATTTACATTTTTAACCCTGGATGTTACACCGTGATTACAGGAGAGCAGCCGCTTTATTGCACCGACCTTCACCCCCCTTTCATGTCAGGAAGGAAGTCATTACAGATTTTTTTTTTTTTCAAATACAGCTGACTAGACAGGAGAGGTGCAGTGTGCCGGGTTAACATGTATTGCCCTGAAAACACACCCATTTCATACACCGCAATTAAGATGGAGAATTTAGAGAGCTGATGAGGCTAAATTAAGTCAATTAGGAGAGCGCGGCCAGCAGCGCTCAGATTCCAGTCCGGAGTTGGCCTGCGTTTGATGGGGGAAATCTAATTTGATTATTTGGGATTGAAAGGAAATCCAGTCTGATTGTTTTGAAATCAAGAACACAGGAGGGAGAAGCGCTGGCTGTAAGGGCCAGCTGGGAGCAGCTCACTGTGTGCGGCTAAGGTTAAACACCAATCGGGATCGCGCCAGCACCGAAGCACACAGAGCTCATGCTCTATGAAAGAGAAAACTGCAACTGAATGATACTTTTATGAACATTTCATGTCATTTCAAACCTGTATCGCTTTCTTTCTTCCGTGCAACACATACGGAGAAAAGCTTAAGATTGCTCTATTCCATATAATGCTCCAAAAAGATGTGCCTCTTCAGTTTCAACATCAAACCTACTTGACATTGCTCATTACTTTCATCATATAGAGAAGAAATTACATATATAAGAACTTCTCATTTTTAATTTAAACTTTTGAATTAATATGAGGTAATAAAACCTTCATATCCTGTACAAAAGTGTTAGAAATTTCAGATTCGGTAGGATTTTGTAATGTTTTTGTTAAATAGGCCCATTATGCTCACCAAGGCTGCATTAATTTAATAAAAAATACAGTAATATTTTGAAATAATATTAAAATTTAAAAATCACTGTTTTCTATTTTAATTTATTTTAAAAAGTATTTCATTTCTGTGATGCAAAGCTGAATTTTCAGCATCACTGATCCAGTCTTCAGTGTCACATGATCCTTCAGAAATCATTCTAATACGCTGATTAGCTGCTCAAGATACATTTCTTATTATTAAAGTTGCAAACAGTTGTGCCACATAACGGTTTTTGTGGAAATCATCTTTTTTTCATGATTCTTTTTTAAATAGAAAGTACAAAAGAACAGCATTTATTTGCATTACAATGCATTACTTTTAAATGTTCAACAAAATATCTCCTTTACTTTCTCAAAGAAGTAATGCCAGTTACATGGTTTTGCCATTTATTCACTGTCATCTGTCTTGTTCCTGTGTTAAGAGTTTTTTAACATACCCTAACTATATTGACCCGGATTACACAGACTACGCATGCAAATCGCAGAGATGAGAGAGGATGAGCATTTGAGATTAAAAAGTATAACAAATTGTCAGTTTGTTTAGAAATTAAACGACTGTTTTGCTAGATAAGACCCTTCTTCCTCAGCTGGGATCATTTAGAGACCCTTAAAGTTGTATTTAAACTACATTTTGGATTTTCAAATTTGGGGGCGCCATACATATCTATTATATTGAGAGAAATCCTAAAAGGTTTTCCTCAAAAAAAACATACCCGTAAATCCCCTAACACAGGCCCGGGCCTTTATTTTACTCAAGCGCATCGCGGTCCAGGCCTTTATTAGAAGGAGGCCAGAATTAGAGGCAGGCCTCAATTTCTATTTGAGCAAAACAAACTACCAGTAGAATAAAAAAAAAATGAGATTTTGTGTCTATTTGAACCTATAAAATACTCGGCGCATTTAATAATCACTCCAGCTCAGCTCCGGGTTCATAATTTCCCGCTCCCGCTCCACACCTCGCTCACTGATATCAGAAACACCGCTCCGCGTCAAAAAAAAGAAATAATGTTTGAAATATAACGGTCCCATATTAAAATAAAAAATACAAAAATAAAGTAACAGGAGAGTTTGGTGTTTAGTGTGCAAAGTTTGTTCCTACCAAATTCAAAGCTAATAACATTGTCAGCATTAAAAGAGTATAACTGCTGCTTTATGCCGTGCAAATAGAGCTGGGCGGTATGACCAAAAATTTATATCACGGTATTTTTCAAAATTATACGGTATCACGGTATATGACGGTTTTTTTTTTTTTTCATGCATGACTTGGTGTTAACCACATTTCCTAATAAATTAGAGAATAATTACTGCAGTATATTGGCTTACATTGACCGGACTAGTATTAACCCAGGTTTGATTGGTCTCACAAAATGCTGCTGTTCACAAAGAAGTGACAGTGGCACTCATAATTGTAATGAGGTGAAGAAATCAGAATTCATGATTTGCAGTCAAAATACACAACACTTTATTGTGCATTGTTCACAAGTTCACATTTACAAGTCTACGCGTTTCTCTTCCAGCAGGAGGCGCTGTCAGAATGGTAGTATACAAAGTAGCGCAACAAATGATTTTGAAACGTGCAGCGCTCATATTTATTCAATGGATAGCCTTTTGAAGTTTCATCGCAATTCTTGTCTTTCAGTCCCCACATTTTAGACCACCTGAAATCATAATTATGACTTTCATAACCCCCTAATAACACTGCAGTCATCAATGAAAATTAAGAGCTTTATTTAAGGCTTTCAAAAACAAACCTTACACAAAATACGTTTCTTTTTTATTTTTTTTCCCACCATGTTCGGGGCACAAGAAAAATATTAAGGGACTAAATTAATATCAGCATATGAAGTATAATCGTCTCTCATTGTCTGAAAGAATGCACATCAGATGCTGAAAGTCAGTTTTTACTTTCACTTTAACATATTGATCAGTTTCCACGTTGCATTGGCTTTAAAACATAAATATTAATAAAAATACAGTATATAGAAAAGACATATCTTTAAAATATTGCGACGTAACACCAACGTAAAGCCATTGTTTTTCTCTCACTGAAAGCTACATCTGTCTGCGCACAATGCGCCGATCTCTGCTCTCATCACTGCAGACGCACCCCCTCTTGAAATTTCGGCATTACAAGTTTTACAAATCGCTAACCCTGGGTCTTTCTCAGATATACTGAAATACGTCCACACCTCAGATGTGTTGCTTCAGACAAGCACGTGCAAGCTGCGGTTTCTGTTTGCGTCAACATACGTGTTCCCAGCGCTTTGTACGCACACACTCACCGGTATTGGGGTATATGAAAAATGAATATCATTAAAAAAAAAAACACCGGTATTCGGTATGAAAAGGTATACCGCCCAGCCCTACGTGCAAAGTTTGTAATGAAAATAAAAATACATTTTCGTCAGTTATTTTACTTATGGATCGCTGCATTTCTTACAGATGTCTGTTTATTCTAAATCAGATACCATTACATTTGCTTTAATGCATTATCGACAGAGCGATTACGTGTGAATAAGTGTTGTACCTGTTTAAATCATGCTTTCACCTGAAAATATTCATTATCTAGAAGGAACAAACTAATTCCTTGTGAACTATAATTTACCGCTCATGTCCATTGCCGTCATCACAGCCTTCACATTATTTCTGATTTGAGTGATCCATCTCTATCAAGCTAGCTAAACATGTTTAACATATGAATTCTTGCTTATTATGCAGTTATATTACGGACCGTTGGTATGAATTGTACTCGTGATGGAGCGGTGGTGGAGCGCTCTTGGAGCAGTGAAAACCACGACGCTCCTACTTTTCAAAAATCCGCTCCTCCCTCCATTCAAAATTACACCGCTCCGCTCACATACTCTGCTGCCCAGACAAACGTTGTTTCTAATAATAGCCCCGGCCGCTATTAGAGACCGGCCATTATTTACCTCAGCTGACAGCAAGACCGGCCAATGTTGGAGACCGGGCCGCTAATGGAATACAGGCCAATATTAGAGGATTTACGGTAATTTCTTTACGACTGAAGAAAGAAAGACATCTTGGATGACAAGGGAGTGAGTACATTATCTGTACTTTTTTGTTCTGAAAGTGAACTAATCCTTTAATGACAGAATTTTCATTTTTGGGTGAACTTTCCCTTTAATATAATTATAATTTTTTATTGTTGTTGTTGGAAGTCTGAAATTTTATTTAGAAACAAAGACAAAGACTAAGAAAAGTATGAAATAAAAATTAAATATTTTCTGCCTCAAATCATTTAATGAATCACTAACAAACTAGAATTGTTACAAGAAATCTCAATATGTCTTACAATTCCCATCCCTATTTGTCCCCACTTGCCGACTCACTCTTTAAGCATTATGTGACTAAGGTAGGAAGTCGAGGTGAAAGGATGGGGGTTCTGCATGAAGGCCACCACCAAACACTGCATCCATCAGGCCTACAGCCAGTGACGGACAGATAGACCGGAGCATCCGTTCCGGCTAATGTGGACCACCCAGTGCAGATGGCCACTTGCACCAGGACATGGACAGGATGCCTTCAAAACTCAAAATCAAACCAATTTTGATTTGAAACTCAGCTTTAATGGCTCACATACAGCCCAATTCAACCAAAACAATATGGGAAGACATCGCTAAAGTGCCACCTTGGATTGACATTCATATTTCAGCAGTCCTGAAAAATCGTCCCACAAATGTTTTGGCCAGAGAAGGAACGTACATTGTATAAAGTACACTGAAACTGTGCCCGAAGAGTGAAATTGGTTTTATTGCTTTTTGGAAATGAAAGACTATCTTAATAATAATACATATTCCATTGATGAATCTGTATACCCTCATGGGCCAAAGGATCAAGGCCATCAGATAAAATCCCCCAAAAATTTTAACCGTAAAACAACTCAGAGCTAAAACTAATTCACAAGCAAGCTCTAACTCCAAGCCACTAAAACCAACAAAATTCACAAATAAACAGGCCACAGTAGTTACCTGTGTTAAATATCACAACAGCATGAATGGTGCCATCATGCTTGTTTTGCCCTAATTATTTAAGCTCCGTTGAAGAAAATTACACTTCAGTGGCTCTGAGGGACCGCAATTACATTTCTCCACTCCATTTGCAAAGTTGCTTTCTTTAGTAAACTGATGGTGCATTGGGTCAGGCGTCCCTGAGGTATTGTAGAGCACAAAAGAATGCTGATTCCCTTGATGAAGAGATTTTGAAACGCTTTTACTCATGTTACTGGAATTTTGTTGTGAAAAACAAAAAGTGGCCCTGTAAGATGGAATAGCACTGCCACCTAGCGGTAATAATGTGAACACAAGATAGTATCATACCTGGTCTTTAGACTTTGTGGATGGAGATGATTCATAGTCTTTCTTTGTCTCTAGGATTTTTTTCACAAGTCCACCTATGAACAAATAATTAAATGATTAATTCACATAGTTCATCATTTATACCAGAATTTCCATTTCAGAATGAATTATTAAAGCACATGGCTCACCATGTTTCTCATTCCCTTGCAGTTCAAGTGAATTACGCTGTAATGAAACACAAGTCAATTAGTCCAAATCATGCTGTTTTTTTAATCTGAATACTACATATGCATATAGTGCATCTACACTACCTCAATTTCAGGTATGTCAGGCTGAGGAACAGCTGCCTCCTCCACCACAAATTGCCCATCTTCATCATCCTCATCTTCAGAGAGCTTCTTACCATCCAAAATGACAGTCGCAGGGGTCTTGCCACTGCCAAGCCTGAGAAAAACCCAGTTATGCTTAAATACATCTTTTTACAATTACTTTTTACTGAACAATGATATCTTTTAAAGGATTAGTTCACTTCCAGAATAGAAATCTCCTGATAATTTACTTACCCCCATGTAATCCAAGATGCTCATGTCTTTCTTTCTTCAGTCAAAAAGAAATTAAGGTTTTTGAGGAAAACATTCCAGGATTTTACTTCATATTGTGGACTTCAAAGGGAGACAACAGGTTGAAGGCCCAAATTGCAGTTTCATTGCAGCTTCAAAAGGCTATTCACAATTCCAGCTGAGGAATAAGGGTCTTATGTAGCGAAACGACCTGTCATTTTCTTAAAAAATGAAATATATATATATACTTCCACAACCACAAGTACTGGTCTTGCCCTAGCATTTGTGGTACTGACCCAGTGTTTACAAAGCGAACGGCAAACAAAGTCAAATGCCCTTCACCAAAAAACGGAAAACAACGTTGCTGGATGATTTTAGAAGTTGGAGGAGAAAATGAGATGGAGTATTTCGCTTTACCCTAAACTTTTTAAACTGGAGTACACAGTCACGGACGCGCATCACAGAGCTAGTACAAGATAAGCATTTGTAGTTAAAAATAAATTAATTTGTATTTTTTATTTTTTTTTAAATGACTGATCGTTTTGCTTAGGGCTGCCCCCTAATAGTTGATGAGAAGAGACCTGATTGAACAAAAACTAAAACTAAAACTAAAAA
This sequence comes from Garra rufa, assembly GCF_049309525.1. Classification (NCBI taxonomy): domain Eukaryota; kingdom Metazoa; phylum Chordata; class Actinopteri; order Cypriniformes; family Cyprinidae; genus Garra; species Garra rufa. The sequence goes on along the minus strand of NC_133368.1, from coordinate 41,761,814 downwards.
ACGAATTGCACAGGAAGTGGCAAAGTCACGCAGTCCGCGACAGACAGATCGTTGATGGCTGGTCTATGTTGTAATATAGTACATCGGGCAGGATATCCAAATGCTCATTTGTCATTCAATCGCCCTCAAATATGGCTTTTCATCTGAAATATGTAAGTAGTAGCAATTTTACATGGCCGCTCAATCTAATATTAACCTAGAAAAATGTGCGCTATTTAAGCTTCTGTACTCACCGCATGACAGATGGAGGCGCCGGTGTGATCACTTGCTCTTAAAATACTCAATTTTTGGTCATATATATACAGAAAGTAATTCATCCTTTGAATCTGTTAAGACTAAGGTTATTTGTGTGCACTCATAATGACAACGAAACGTTGTGCTTTTGTAAAATAATGAAAGCAAACAGGATGTGCTTTCTGCCGTCTCTGCCTCTGTTAACTTATGCGTGAAACTTCAAAACTGTATACTTGCCTTACAGACATGAAAAGTCTTTATAGAGTGAAATGCACTGTGGGAAGCTTTTTTGCGTGAGTTTGAGCGCTTATTAGGCTATGTAGACAGTTAAATGCTCATTATTATGATTTATGTGGTTTATTAAAAAACGTGCGACTAATAATCGACTAATGCTTAAAAAGAACAACTACTAGTTGAGCAGATAAATCTTTAGTCGATGACAGCGCTAGTTTTGCTAGATAAGACTCTTCTTCCTCGGGTGGGATCATGTTTAGCCCTTTGAAGCTGCATTGTAACTGCAATTTGGACCTTCAACCCGTTGACTCTCATTGAAGTCCACTATATGGAGAAAAATCCTGGAATGTTTTCCTCAAAAAACCTTAATTTCTTTTTCACTAAAGAAAAAGACATGAACATCTTGGATGCCATGGGGGTGAATAATTATCAGAATATTTTGTATTCTGGAAGTGAACTGATCGCTTAAGCAGCACAACTGTTTTCAACATTGAAAATACTAAGAAATTAAAACTGAATTACTCATTTAAAAAATTCATTTTAAAAAATGATTCCTGTAGGATCGTGCGACATTGAAAACATAATTATTTTAAATTGTAATAATATTTCACAATATTACAGTTATAACTGTATTTTTGATCAAATAAATCAAGCCTGGGTGAAAATAAGAGACTTCTTTCTAAAACATAGAAAATTTTTACCATGCCCAAACTCTGAATGGTAATGTATATCCTTAGCACAAACTGTAACACAGCCTACTTGTGGCTTACTCCTTCAATATAAAGTGAGAAACTGAGAGCCTGATGAGCAAGATCTCTCACCTCTCTGCTGGAGTCACATCAGCGTAGCTCTCCTGTCGTTTAACGCGGGGGGCTGCCGGTCGAGCGCTGCTGGGCCGTGGTAATCGTCTACTCACATAAACATTCAAACAAAAGAAGAACAAATACGTTCACACAGGAAATACCCAGGCACTTTTTGTAAAGTATGCATGCGATTTTATGCGTGGGGAGTTTAAGTAACAGAAAGTTCCTATATGGACAAATGCTTACAAAAACACTCTTGAGAACTAAGAGTAATGATCTGGATGAGAGTGATATCTTGTGGTTAGATCTTGCGGTACAGTGCAGAGAAAGCAAGGGATTTGCATCAGTGGCTTCCACTGCCAGGCAATCTCTCATGGGGGCATATATGATACACTCCATCCACCCACAAACACCTCAGCACATTATCACAATGGCTTACTTTGTTATCATTGGACAGAAACGTAGCCATTTTTCTATCTTTGAATCAACACACTTATGGGATCATTACCACTAATTAAGAGAGAAAAAATAAAGAAAGCACAAACCTGTGTGTTGTTTGAGGTGGCACAGAATCCGTTGTGTCTCCATTCTCAATGAGGACTGCTTTCTCTGCTGAAGGGGCTTCCCCTTCTGGAAGAAATAAAATTACTGGAATAGATGTATACAGAAATACATTTTTGAATCAAGGAAATCCTATATATTTAGCTGTTTTTTTCCTGCCAACAGTAGAGGTGTTCCTGATCATTTACTAACCCCTATGTCATCCACGATGTTCATGTCTTTCTTTCTTCAGTAAAAAAGAAATTAAGGTTTTTGAGGAAAACATTCCAGGATTTTTCTCCATATAGTGGACTTCAATGGGAACCAACGGGTTGAAGGTCCAAATTGCAGTTTCACTGCAGCTTCAAAGGGCTCTACACAATCCCAGCTGAGGAATAAGGGTCTTAGCAAAACCATCTGACATTTTCTATAAAACAAACAAACAAAAAAAAAAAAAAAAAAATTATATACTTTTTAACCTTAAATGCTCAGCATGTGCGTCTTCTCGCATTGCGTAATCACGTTGAAAAAGTCACGCACGGTTAGTTCTTCGTCTGTATACTTCAGTTCAAAAAGTTAGGGTAGGCCAAAAAACTCTGTCTCATTTTCTCCTCCAACTTCAAAACTGTCTGACATCGTTGTCTTATCTTTTTTTGTAAAGGGCGTCTGACTTTCTTTGCATGTTCGCTTTGTAAACACTGGGTCGGTACTTCCACCTACGTCACGTGTGCATGATTTTGCAATGCTTGAGATTTAGCTAGTGCAAGATGAGCATCAGTGGTTAAAAAAAATATAAAATTTTTATTTTTTTTAAATGGTTGATCGTTTCACTAGATTAAAAAACGTGCAACTAATAGTCGCCTAATACTTTAAATGAACGAATACTAGTCGACCAGATAAATCTTTAGTTGAGGGCATCTCTTGTTTTGCAAGATAAGACCCTTGTTCCTTGGCTGGGATCGTGTAGAGCCCTTTAAAGCTGCACTGAAACTGAAATTTGGACCTTCAACCCATTGGGCACCATTGAAGCCCACTATATGGAGAAAAATCCTTGAATGTTTTCCTCAAAAACCTTAATTTCTTTTTGACTGAAGAAAAAAAGACATGGGGGTGAGAAAATTATGAGGACATTTTTTATTCTGGAAGCAGTGTTGTTTTCGTCGACGATGACGAAATCATTTCGTTGACGCCACTTTTTTCCATGACGATAACAAGACGTTGACGAGATAAAAATGGCTCGTTGATGACTAAAACATGACGAGACGTGTGTGAGTTTTCGTTGATGAGACGAGAATAGACGAAAATGTTAGTGGGTGGTCCGTCAGGCGTTTAAAATGCATGACATTTCTGCTTATTGTGCATGCCAATTAAAACCGAAAAATATCTGCCGCTATGGCAAGCCGTTTTAGCATTAAATACTCTTTGCCATACTACTATGGCAAGCCGTTTTAGCATTCCATCCTTGTTTGTCTTTTATGTTTTAAAACATTCCTTCATTATTGGAAGTTAACTAATTCTTTAACACTCTGCAAACACCAAATGCGAGAAAAAATAGCACTGGTGAATATATAAAATAATGTTACTTGCCAGTTTGTAGGAAATTCTTTAATATGCAATTCTAACAATGCACAGTTATGACAACACAATTCAAGTTTAATTATCAAATTGCAAATAGTTTAAAAATACCTATGGATAGTACATTTTCACTAACCATTGGCAGGTGTAGCAAAAACTAAATTTTGGATCTTCTAAGGGGTGTTTACTGAAGAGAACAACACTCACCTCCTTCACTGTCAGTCTCGTCTGAAAGAGAGATAAACAATTCATGTAATCATTTAAGGCTAATCACATTAAATCTGCTGTGCTGCTAGTAACAACTAAACAGATTAAGATGGACATGCAAAATGCATTACTGCACAGAACATCAATAATTAATAGTCTGTTAAGAAAGACACGTTCAGCACCTTGACCTCCTGTTTTGGGCCACCGCCGCTGTCCTTTAGCCGATGAGGGCCTTGGGATCCGAGAAGGACTCTCAGCCTGAAAGGAATGAGGAAAGACATTAGTTTCCATGTATTTTCACTAGGAGTTCCTCTCCTGTGGAGCACTTAAATTGACATTAGTCAAGAAACACGCAAACCCTCTTCTGGGTTGTTGTTGCACACATATGGTGAAATATCACCATTGAGTGGGACAATAAAAAAAATTCAGGAGAAAACAGATTTGCTTGGGACAAACAGGAATTACCTGGATTTCAGAGAGATCTGTAGGCTGAATGAAGACAAAACAAAAGGCAACAAAGAGCCTTAAGACTTTAACATTTATATTTATAGTACACTTACAGCCACCAGCCAAATCCAAAAAGCTCACTACTTTAAATCTAAGCTACTGAAGCTTCAAAGACGCATGGACATGAAGTGACAAAACTACAGTATAGTCAGGAAATAATACATGAAGCTACAATTTCAGACAGTCAGAGGGTATTGTAAGGGCACTTGCTAAAGCAAAACACTTAGGCTTGGGAATTTTGAACAAACCCTTAAAACAGACAAAAAAAAAAAAAAAAAAAAAAACTGTGAGAAGCCAGGTAACCAAAGATGTTCATCTGACTTAAAAAAAAAAAAAAAAAAAAATAGCAGGATTATGTAAGCAAGCATCTTGCTTTCTATTGCCTATGCACAAAAAGTTCCACATAAGTTAACATCTTTTAGAAATGCAATATCCCAGTAAGTGATGCATTGTTTTCTGTGGTTATTTTTATTTACAGTGTTTTACAACAAAATATAAATGCACAAATACTGCCTCTTATGACATAAAACATCTGTTTTTGTGTATAAACGCTGTTTTTCCATATACTTTAATTTTGAACACTTTGTTCCACTAGACACATCAAATGTAGCTTCTGTGTACAAAATGCTGGAGGTCCAGAAGTTTTGTGAATTTATGCTTGATAATGGTCCTGTGAATAGTTATACTGACACTTCATTTGTCTATAAAAATGTCTATTTAAAATGTACTTGCTTCTCATATCCACTCCTATTCAAATGTCTACTATTAAAAATGTAATACTTTCATTCAGGAAGGATGTGTTAATTTGATAAAAAATAAAAGAGTAAAGACTTATATTGTTAGAAAAGAATTCTATTTGTTCTTTTTAATATTTTATTCATCAAATATTCAACTTAACATATTAGAATGATTTCTGATCATGTGACACCTAAGACTGGAGTACGGTCTGATAAAAATTCAGCTTTGCATCACAGGCATAAATTATAACATTACAAGTCTTACTGATTCCAAACTTCTGAATGGCAGTGTATCTTAAGCACCAAACCAGCATATTAAAATGATTTCTGAAGGATCATGTAATACTGAAGTACTGACTCCAAACATAAGAACAGTAGTGTATTTTGACACTTAAAACTTTTTCAAATAAAAATTTTTTACATTTCATCTCAGGACCAGAGAAAATGTTACTACGGCAGGTAAAATTCTTAACTAATGTCTCAACCTGGGTGTCAGAGCTAAATCCTAATTGTTGAGACGTGATAAGACAACCTCCACCATCAAGTCTGTCCTTGCGCAACACCAAATATGCAAAACACCCATTATTCTACAGCCAAGCAAAGCAGGCACTAACATCACAACAGACTCGTACCTCCAGTTCACCGCCCTCGGCCTCCAATTCAAAGGAACAAAGAAAAGAACAATAACTATGAAGATTACGTCAACAAACCTTCATGATGGCCCATACCTGCAGATCAAACATTAAGGGCGTAAACAGAGGTTTTGAGAGAAATCAATCTCACCTCATTTGCTTCGGCTTCATGTGTTTTACTCGCAACCTCTGGGTAAGGCTTTGACTTGCTGATCTCCTCTGCTGCCTTAATCTATGGAAGAAGACAAGCTGTTATTAAAGGGGCCATATGATGTTGCTAAAAAGAACAATATTTTGTATTTGGTTCAGTGCAATGTGTTCACAAACTTATTTTCCACATACTGTACATTATTGTTGCTCCTCCTGCCCCGCCTTTCTGAAACACGCACATTTTTATAAAACTCATTCTCTGATTAGTCAGTTATCCGGTGCGTTGTGATTGGCCGAATACCTCAAGTGTGTGATGGAAATGTTATGCCCATTACCATGTTGTGATGGCGTGTCTCAACACGATGAGACAAAAACAATAAAACCCATTATAAATTAGGCATTTGTTGCATCCAGTGAGGACATAGTTACTACTAATTATAATGACTCATACTAGGGCTGCTCGATTTTGGCAAAAATCATAATCACGATTATTTTGGTCAATATTGTAATCACGATTATTTAAACGATTATGACAGGCTCCAAAACTTTACACAGTGATTAATTTAAAGATAGCAATACAGCTAGAAAAAGATACAAATAAAACAAACAGTGCTTTAAAAATACTGAATACTGAATAAAGTAGTCTAACAATACTACAGAAATTGAATTTGAATGTAAAATAAAACAATGTCTTCACTCTTCATTTTTACGTTTTATTCATATTAGGCACTGAGACACCAAAAGGAATATTATGTGTTGCCACTTTAACCACACGGACCCAATTATACTGTTACGCACGGATTTTCATTCTCAACTGTTTATGTTCATTTAAGACATAACTGACAAGAGTTTACATGAATAATCACCAAGCCCCTCATTTTGAAATATTTTTGCATGTATTTGACCGTTTAGGTGCGCACTTTGAGCTAAAAGATAACTTTCATGTCTGTGTTCCGCTCCGTCTCTGAGCACATTAACAAAGGACAGCGCAAGTTTTCTTACGTGCTATTAAAAACACAACATCAAAGAAACATTAATAAATCAACCACGTCCCATTTTATGAAAGCCACCTTACATGATTTAGCTGATTTGCATGTGAAATATGGCTTTTATGGAGGAGCGAAAGCGCACCACTGGTAAAACGGCAGAATGGGGCGCAATAATCGTTTCATCTCGATTACTGCATTTTCATGATCGTTTGAAGCAGAAATCGAAATCGAAACCGAATTTCGATTAATTGCACAGCCCTAACTCATACTGTCATTTTACGCATTGAGTTGCACCGTGTAAACATAACACCACCCTGCATTTGTGATCGTAGAAACGACAAACAAGCAGCACTACTATACACTGCTCAAAACTCGCATTTGAATAGCCGGTATATGAAAACCTACTTACGAGCAGTGTTGTTTTTGACAACCATCTTAGATTTAGTCTTAGTCTTAGTCTTTTGGAGTAAAATGCTTATTAGTTTTAGTCAAATTTTAGTCACTTCTATATGTGATAGTATTAGTCCAATTTTAGTCGACGAAAAGTCAAAAAGGTTTTAGTCTAGTTTTAGTCAAAAAAAAGGGGAAAAAAGTCTTTTAACAAATTAATGTAGGTCAGTAAGTATTTTGCTGTTGGGTAGTGTCACTTATAAGTTGTGAAAATAGCAGATCTATAGTTCAACACAATGTGAGCTTCCGGATCGACTATTTTCACCAATAATTACAATAATGAAGGAATGGTTTTAGACATAAAAGACATATATTTGACCCATAGGTCCTCTCACCGTTTGTGACCACCCTGTGTGCAAACTGCCGCCATCATGGTTAATCGTCTGTCTGTCTGAGTGACAACAATGTGACGTGTTGAGCGTAACCAAACAAGGACAGAATGCTAAAACGGCTTGCCATACTAGTATGGCAAAGAGTATTTAATGCTAAAACGGCTTGCCATAGTGGCAGATACTTTTTCGGTTTTAATTGGCATGCACAATAAGCAGAAATGTCATGCATTTTAAACATCTGACGGACCACCCACTAACATTTTCGTCTATTCTCATCTCGTCAACGAAAACTCACACACGTCTCGTCATGTTTTAGTCATCAACGAGCCATTTTTATCTCGTCATCGTCTCATTATCGTCATGAAAAAAAAGTGGCGTCAACAAAATGATTTCTACGAGGCTGTGAGCCAGATGAGCCAGACTGTCCCTGCAAGGTTGGAATTGCCCCACTTTATAGTGTGCACAGCCAGCTTTGTAGGCTACTCTTCCAGGTACAGGAAACTAGAGTTGTGACGTTCGCGAACGAACCGATTCTTTTGAACGGCTCATAAACATGAACGATGGGAGCCGAGTCGCGGCTGGGGGGGAGCCGTTCTTTCTGTCGTTCTTTTTTCCTATGCGTGTTTCACACAGATGCACACAAATTATTCCCGGATGGTCTACTACTTAACTTAAGAATTCGAAGTGCGGATCAATGCACGCTCTAACGGCTAATATTGCCCACAACACATTGCGCGGTGAACGAGAATCCGATTAGAACTACAAACACGCATAAAAATTGTTTAAAAAAACTACAAACATGGCGGATACGCGCTACCAGGGACAGGTAGAGAAAGGGGTTTTTGAGATAACTAATCAATGTGTAACCTAATAAATAATATTTAAATAATGTTATCCATGGTATATTTCATGTGCAGCAACATTATGAACTTTTATAATGATAGGTTTGGTCATTAACTTTTAAATGCATCATTATGCAAACACGAGCAAAGTTCTCGGCATAAAAGACTAGTATAAGAATGTGCCTCTTCATTTTTCTCTAATACGGTAGGAAATCAAATTAAACGAAATGTAGATGATATTAACTGACAAGGCAGTTTAAACAGTGACAGGATTTAGGTAACTAAGCAACAGACGAAGTAGTATGTCCCAAAGCTTGCCTACTTTTCTGCTACATACTCAAAAGTATGTACTTTTTCTTCACAAAAAGAGTACATACTTTAAAGGCATAGTATAAGTATGCGAATTGGGACGCAGCAACATACTTTGTACTAAAGGTAAATCCAAAATAGTGATGCCACTGTCTAAGCAGAGGGATGTTGTGCAACCCTATGAAATATAGTGCACACATAACAAATGAAATAATAATAAATATTTCAGAATAATTCAAACTCAGATATTGGTGTGTGATATCTGAGTTTTAATTATTTGACTACAAATCTCACCTCATAATTCCTCCCAGTGATTATTTCCAGGATAAACTGAGATGCCCCCAAACTGGCTTCTTAAAACTGACTAAATATTTAAAAAGAGCCAAAAGAGCCGTTCTTTTGAACGGCTCTTTGAAAGGAACGGATCGCCAAGATCCGGATCCCCTCAAAGAGCCATAAATCCCATCACTACAGGAAACAGTCCTCCATAAAATGGGATGCACATACTCAAATATTTGCATTGTAATTCTTCTGGAATTGTGTTGTAAATACAGCTTAACCACTGATTTCTAGTTGTGTACTTATTAGGAAGACCAAACAAAGTACTTTCACTTTCGCAATGAAACATGGTTGCGGCTGCAACATTACTACAGAACATAAGTTAGGCTTTTTTCCTTTGCGTATACATTTGGGAGGAGTTATGCAAATCGCCATGCGGGGGCGTGTGTGAAAGAGCCGTTTTAGTAAGGCATGGCTGAGACTTTTATAAAGATTATCTCTTTGGGTTTGAGATTTTTAACTTCACAACTTTACAGATCTTAGGCTGTATCCGAAATCGCCCCCTATACCCTCATTCACTATTCCCTACATTAGTCCACTCATTCAGTCCACTTGAAGGAGTGAGTGAAAACGAGTGAGTGAATTCGGACACTGAGTGCACCGGAAGGACTGCCGCTTTTGCATCTATTGCTTACTGTTTAACACTCATTTAAAACGGACAGTTCGAGTAGTAAGATTGAAGGATTTATCTTGAACTATGTCAAGGAGTTTACATATAAACCCTGGTTAAACAATTTAATAATCAATTTACAACGAATTTGTACCCGTGTTGTATGCTGTATTACGCAGTGGACAAGCGAATGGATGGATGATTCAGCTGCGGGCGCCATCGTCTGGCGAGACGCGGGAATTCAGTCAGCGCGCGACTCTCACAGTGCATTTTGGGTTATCTCTAGCTGTTGAGCGTACATCGGTTGTACACTCGTTTTTGCGGTGCATTGTGGGATTGAATGAGTGCACTCGGGAACGTTCACTTTGGTTTCGAACACCACTTAAAATGGCTGTCCCCTCAAATAGTGCACTATTTGAGGGTATAGGGGGCGATTTCGGATACAGCCTTATAGACCATTTCAAGCGCTATTCTGCGGCTTAAGGAAATGACGTCGTTGGTCCCAGGACGTTTCCGGTTAGTGGTCCAGCGCATTCAAAACAATGGCGAGAAGCGCTTTATGAACAGTGGGATTGCGGTCATATATATACAAACATCCTGCTTAAATGTCTAAATTAAAATTAGATCCTTGTCGTTCGGTGGTTGTGTGCTCCCTCTGGGGCGGTACTAACATTCTGAGACGTGTTTAACGGTAGATTTCCGCGAAACGTACCCGTGTTGCGGCAGTGAAGGAGAAGGCTGGATAACAACAAGCAACTCTAGGATATACAGCGCACATTTCGATTCAGGCAAGTAAATATCGTTTTTAATTAATCAGTTTATTTGTATATCTTTACGTTAACTCTTCAAGTATGATGCCGTATAATTTAAAGTAGCATTTTGTCATTGTTTACATATGCATCTAGCTTTCGTGTGTAACGTTAATGAAAAAAGGCAAGTTTTTTTATTTCTGTTTTATTGCTAAGTGTTATGTGGGTTAAATTCATATTAGTCGTCTAGTTATTTTGTCAGTTGACAAATGCAGTGAGTAACATGAAAGTACGTGAATGTCGTATTGTGTAACAGTTAACGGCAGTAGTTTACAAAACGTAATGTTTATGGTAAATATTATTTTCCATCACATAAGCTTTGGTAATGTTAATTCCAAGATGTACTGACGTATTAAGCAATAATAGCATTTTTTTTTTTTTTTATATTGTGCATTAGATTAAATAATTGTTTTTCTACTTTTATCCTTATATAATGTAAACAAAATGTATACAGGTGATTTCTAATATCATTTGTTTCTTAGTCAAGGAAGCATTTTGATGTAAGCAGTTGTAAATATGCAGCAGGGTCACTAAATCTGACAATACAGTGTAATACTGAAATTTGTTAGCTCCCTGTAATTCCCATAGAATTGGTTAAATGTTATATACATTTTCATAATGATGGCTAATATCCTTTGTTTTGTTTTCTAGAAAGTATTCTAAATTGATGTAAACAGTTGCAGAAATACAGAGGGTCACCAAATCTGAGAAGGCAGTGTAAGGAGAGCCATCATCTGTAGACACCCAAGGACAGCTGATCATCCTGCAGTGACAAACCACATCTGACCATATCAACACCCAGATGTGATTGAGAACTTGAGTGTAGTATTCAGTAATTTAGTGTAGTACTTAAAGCGACTGATGACCAGGCCGGATACAGACTGCTGCTTTTGACATTTGTTCCCCCTTTGTACTCCGTTTCAGTTGTTGTTGTTTCATTTGTTGAAGCATTTTATGTTCATACAAATATTTACATATCAATACATGTGCTGGAAATAAAAACAGTTGAAAGTGAGAGAATGCTTTTTGTTTATATACAGTACTGGTCAAAAGTTTGGACAAAGTATTTTTTTTATGTTTTTGAAATAAGTATTTTATGTTTATTAACATGATTAATTATTTAAATGATTTCTATTATAAAAAATGTTGTGCAAAGCTGAATTAGCATCAGCCTTTACATTACACCAGTATTCATTTTCACATGAATATATATATATATATATATATATATATATATATATATATATATATATATATAAAATTTGTGTGGGTGTGAACAGTAAATACGTGCATAAAAACATATATGAATGCTTTATGTGTGTTTGTGTGTGCATTTATTAATCTGCAGATATACAGGTTTATGTAAAACACGTTAGCCAGCATTGAATTGCGACGATCTTGTTTATTTGTGATCACATGATGACTCGGAGCATTCATACCCTCCACTTGCACTGTTCCACAGCAACAAACTTGACCAAACTAACGTTGAACACATGTTGAAATGAATTCAACACGTAATAATAGCATCGAGCGCTTAGTTTTAATAGCATACATTTAGCGTTGTTTGGAACGATATGTATTGTGAAAAGTAATGTACTAATGAAAACAAATATTTAAACAGAAATACAGACTGACCACGCAATGCAAGTAAATTAATCACGAACAACCTCCGGATATCTTGGGAACAAAACATGAAGTAAGTTGCACTGCTTGCTTCAGACTGATGACATCCATTGTACGAATAAATGTTCACAATATTTCCGTTCATGTGATATGCTTTTAGCAATCTCCCGTGTACACGCACGCAGCATCGATTAGTTAATGAGCAGCTTTTTTACCTTAACTAGCTTTTTCGCTAGATTTTAAAAGAATGTGTTCGTATTGACAGATCGGAGAAATAGCGCTACCGGAAATGTTTCAGGACCGGACATGCGCAGTAACGTTCCAACGCGCTTGTTATTGTTTACATCCTTGAAATGGTCTATATATGCACAAAAAGATTGCAACACTCCAAAGACAAAGGATTAGGGATGCACCAAACGTTCAGCAACTGAAATTATTCGGCCGAAAATAGCAAAAAAAGCTCTTTCGGTGTTTGGGAAAAGGCTGAACAAATTATACCGAACAATAACGTGACGCAATCAAATAGAGGTGCGCACTAATGCAGCAAACATGTCGGCAGTGTGGAAGCATTTAAAACTGTCCGAGAAATACGGAAAATTTTCTAATACACACAAAGCGCTGTGCAAGCTTGTTAGCCAGGTTTCAAAGTCCAAAGCATGAGGAAAATCTGCGCTGAAACAGCGTAATGAGAATCATTCATAAATCTGTCAGCAGAGGTTTTCTTGCCGATTTCTAACTGTGCGTGATGTTTCCAATGTGATTGTGTAACGTGCAAAGATGCGCATGCAAGCACAACTAGTGCAAGACAAGCATTTGTGGTTCAAAAGTATATAAATTTACTTTTTTTTAGAAAATGGCAATCGTTTCGCTAGATAAGACCCTTATTCCGCAGGTGAGATCATGTAGAGGCCTTTGAAGCTGCACTAAAATGTGAAATATGAAGATGAATATTTTCCTCAAAAACCTTAATTTCTTTTCGCCTGAAGAAAGAAAGTCATGAACATCTTGGATGACATGGGGGAAAGAGTAAATGATAGGGAAATTTTTATTCTGGAAGTGAACTAATCCAATGTTACAGAAATTTGCATTAAGGTCTAGAAATAGTGTGGTTTGTGTTAAATTTTTCACAATTCTAAAACTTTATTTCTGGGTTTAAACAGGATTTTAAATGCAAGAAGTTCACTTCCAGAACAAAAATGTACAGATAATGTACTCACCTCCTTGTCATCCAAGATGTTCATGTCTTTCTTTCTTCAGTCATGAAGAAATTATGTTTTTTAAGGAAAACATTTCAGGATTTTCTCCATACAGTGGACTTCCATGGTGCCCAGAGTATGTACTTCCAAAATGCAGTTTCAATGTGGCTTCAAACGATCCCAAATGCAGTAGTAAACAATCCCAGTCGAGGATGAATGGCCTTATACCTTAAAGGTTTTAACCTTAAACACTCATCTTGTCTTGTTCTGCCTGAACTCTGCTTTTTTTCCCATTTTAAGACAGTTAGAGTATGTCGAAAAACTCCAGTCTTATTTTCTCCCTCAACTGCAAAAATCATTTCAAAATCATCCTACATCACTGCAGAAGTACCGACCCAGTGTTTGCAAAGTGAACATGCAAAGAAGATCAAACACCTTTAACAAAAAAATGTAAAACAGTGATGTAGGACAATTTAAAAGCTGGAGGAGAAAATGACAGGAGAGTTAGTTGACATACCCTAACTGTCTTAAACTGGAAAAAAAAGTTCAGGCAGAGCAAGACAGAATGATCGTTTGAGGTAAAAAAGTATATAAACTGTAATAAAAATTTAAAAAAACTCAGGGCACCATAGAAGTCCACTATATGGAGAAAAATCCTGAATCCTGAAATCCTCAAAAAACGATTTTTGTACGACTTGTTCTGGAAGTGAACTTCTCCTTTAATCTGAGCAAAAGCACTAAAGAACCATAAAATTGTGTGAGCAAACCTTTCTATCGCCTCTGTCCTTTATCTTCTCGTCAGTCTCTCTGTGTCGTTCTTTTTCTTTCTCTCTCTCCCGTCGTTTCTCACGCTCGCGATCTTTCTCCTTGTCTCGTTCTCGGTCTCTGTCTTTGTGAGATTCCCGTTCTCTTTTCTTATCCCTCTCTTTATCTCGTTCTCTCTCCTTTTCCCTGTTGCGGTCCTTATCCTTCTCCTTCTCCCGTTCCTTCTCTCTGGTCTTGTCTTTCTCCCGATCCCGGCTCTTGTCCTTGTCTTTGTCTCTGTCTTTTGTCCGATCTCTTTCGCTCTTTCCCTTGTCAGACCTCTCGGCATCTTGGCGGCGGTCCTTGTCATCTTTCTTGCTCTCTTGATCTTTCGGTTGATCTGGATCTTTCTGCTCTCGGCTCCCGCTGCTTTCCTTGATGCCCTTCCTCTCCTGGACAACAGCCAGAGAATACATCAAATTCTCACTTTTATAACAATAAACCTAATATCTTAAAAATAGATAACATGACTGAAAGTAAAAGGCCCAAGGGGGATAAGTTGATTTAGTGATTAGTGATTTTTGAAACAACAAAAAATTCTGGTGTGACTTAAAATGTCATTAGGTCAAACCCTCAAGCAGGTCTCACCTCACGGTCTCGCTGGCGCTCCCTGCCCTCTCTGTTCTCCTTGTCCTGGGATCTGGAGGTGCTGGGCTTCCCTTTCTGATCATGCTTGTCTCCTGCTAACACTCGCCTAACAGCCTCGTCACTGGAGAGCTGGAACAAGGACAGGACACAATGTTTAACAACAGCTTAGTATAATGAACAAGTCCCAAGCAACCCTCAGTTTGCTCTCAGAGCTAACTAAACTATATTCAGAAACAGATGGGGCAGCATGGTGGTTAATGATCTGGGCTGGTGACCAAAAAAATGTAGGTTGAAATCCCTGAATGAGGCAATCCACAGGGATTCTCCCTGGAATAAATGGACTATGAGTCACTTTGGATAAAAACATCAGCTAAATATGTATGCACAGAGTAAAAAGCTGCTGGGAAATTATGCATATTCTGAAAAGCACTATACAAATAAATTTTACTTTCCCTACTTGACAAATTACTGACAAAATTTCTACATATCCTCGAGAAAACATGGTGGTACTTGATACAAAATTCCCTGTTACTAATGAAGTATTGTGGGTGATTACTTGTTGTAAACTGTAAACTGTTTTAGTATTATTTAGTTATTTTTTCACTGTTACAGTATTTACATTTAACTTTAATTTAGTTTGTTTTATTTATTTTAGTACTTCAACCTGAACTTTTCTGAAATGTTAAAATTTTTTAAATGTTTTTTTAATAAGTTTTTTAAGTTGTAAACTTATTTTAGTATTATTTAGTTATTTTTTCACTACTGCAGTATTAATAGTTTATTCAGCTTTTATTTTTTATTTTCAGTTTGAATCATTTTATGGTTTTAAAATATTTACATTAAACTTTAATTTAAAGTTGAATTAATTTTAGTACTTTAAACTGAACTTTTCTGAAATTTTCTTTCAGAAAACTTTTCTTGAAGTTTTCAAATGTTTAATTTCTAATTTTAATTTCTTAATTTAATTTCTTTTTTAAGTTGTAAACAGTTAATTTAGTATTATTTAGTTATTTTCTCACTATTACAGTATTAATATTTTAATCAGCTTTTATTTCTTTATTTTCAGATTTCATTTTAGTTTGCGTTTTAATAATATGGTTTTAAAACATTTACATTGAACTTTAATTTAAAGTTTTATTAATTTTTAGTACTTCAAACTGAACTTTTCAAAAATTGTAAATGTTTTTAAACTGTTCATTTTTAAGTTGTTTAAGTTGTAAAGTGTTATTTTAGTATTATTTAGTTTCATTTTCATTTTAGTTTATGTCTTAATAATATTATGTTCTAAAGTATTTAACTTTAATTTCGTTTTATTAATTTTAGTACTTCAAACTAAACTTTTCTGAAATTTTAAATGTTTCAGAACGTTTCATTTCCAATTTTCATTTAAGTTTCTTAAGTTAAATTTTTTTTCATCTAATGTTTATATTTTTTGATTTTAGATTTATTTAATTAACAAAAATGATATTTTAGCAGTTTTTAACAGTCTTTAACAGTTTTAGTTAACAAAAACAAACACAATTACAATTCCTAGGGTGTTTATTATTGGCAAAATTCAAAAAGTCAAATACAAATCAATGGCATTTTTTTCTTTCCTTCTTTTTATTTTATTGTCCTCCAGGTTTAAAACTGAAAATGAACAGCACCTCTCCTCAACAAACCATACAATTTATGTACAGTTGTGTTTTTTTTTTTTTTTTCTTATTTTATTAATAAGATGAAGCATATTGACTGTTTTATAATACTTTTATGATAGTTTTCATCCTTTTTGGAGCTTGACAGCCTCTTGTCGTTATGTGGGATAATTGCAACAAAATACATTCTTTTGTGTTCCAAACAGAAAGTGGTGCTACCATTTAAAGCTACCAACAATCCTCCTGGGGCAACACAAAGTCAAATGTTTTGCTCAAAGACTTAAAGGTGACAAAGCAGGATTGTCAATTTTCCAGTACCTAGGTCACCCTGTAATCTAACCATCCGGTTGCTATCACTATTGTGGCACTCTCATGTCATTTTCTCTTGCAACCTATAAAATATCCCAGCAGCATAGCTGTCATTCAGCTCAATGTTTCGCACCTGCTCTTTGCCATGCAGGCATCAGTGGGTTCCCCTGATAACGCTGATGGCGATGTTCCATCACTCCTTAACCTTCAGAAAAGCTCAAGGGTGCAATTAAATGAATATGCCTATAAATTACCCCCTGCTTGGACATCATTAGTCTTGAGTCATTCACTAGTTAAATGGCTTTAAGCGAATCCTGCAGTACAGAAATACAGTAGCTGAGTGATCTTTAATAGCAGGACTGACCTTGTTGAGGCAGCACTTAGCAATGACCTGCAGCAGCTCGTTGGTCTTCTCTGGTTCGTGTCCGGCTACGATTCGAGCGGGTTTGGCGGCCAAGGGTTCTCCGCTAACCAGCATCACCACATCGATGGCCTTCTGAAGGAATGCTATTTTTGAGTCTTTGTCCTGAAGGGTATTTGAAGAGAATAGAGTAATTGAAACAGAATTGCAAGAATAAGTTTTAAACACTGCCTCAGTGTTCCATTGTTCAAACAAACAGATAGTCCCGCCCGAAACACATGCCACTGGATAAGCCAAAGTTGTTACTGCTTGTCCAGTTGGGCCACTTCAACAAACACATTGCAATTCTGCTTGGGGCCACTAAGGCTGCAGAAAACGAACATTGGACAAAGCTTCTATTATTAGAGCATATAATCTGATACATTTAGAATTCTATACATTTTTCTATACATACACTACCAGTCAAAAGTTTTTGAACAGTATTTTTTTTTTTTAAAGAAGTCTCTTCTTCTCCCCAAGCATGCATTTATTTGATCCAAAATACAGCAAAAACTGTAATACTGTAAAATATTTTTACTATTTAAAATAACTGCTTTCTATGTGAATATATTTTTAAGTGTTATTTATTTCTGTGATTTTAAAGGTGATTTTTTAGCATCATTACTCCAGTCACATGATCCTTCAGAAACTATTCTAATATTCTGATTTGCTGCTCATAAACATTTTTTATTATTATGTAGAAAACAGCTGAGGAGATTTTTTTTTTTCAGGTTTCTTTGATGAATAGAAAGAGGAACTACATTTATCTGAAACAGAAATCTTTTGTAACATTATAAATGGCTTTATCATCACATTTGATCAAATTTAAGCATCCTTGCTAAACTGCTTGCTTAATGCTTTTCCCCAAAAAATAAATAAGTAAATTAAAAAAAAAAACTCTGAAGGATCATGTGACACTGAAGACTAGAGAAATGATGCTGAAAATGTAGCTTTGATCACAGGAATAAATTACATTTTAAAATATATATAAATAGAAAGCCGATATTTTAAATAGTAAAAATATTTCACAATATTACTGCTTTTGCTGTATTTTGGATTAAAAAAATGCAGGCTTGGTAAGCAGAAGAGACTTCTTTAAAAAACATTAAAAATATTGACTGGTAGTGTATTTTTAAAGAAAATCTTATGTTTGGGGTCAGTAATATTTATTTATTTATTTTTATTTAAAAAAATGAAAACTTCTATTCAGCATGGATGCATTAAATTGACAAAAAGTGACAATAGAAAGAGGTTTGTAATATTACAAAATATTTCTACTTAAAATAAATGCTGTCCTTTTGAACTTTCTATCAACAATGGAATCCTGAGGAAAATGTATCACAGTTTCCATAAAAATATTAAGCAGCCCAACTGCTGATAATAATAGAAACTGTTTTTTGAGCACCAAATCATCATGATTTCTGAAGTAATGGTTGCTGAAAATTTAGTTTTGATCACTGGAATAAATGACATTTTAAAATATATTCAAATATATAAATATATATAATATATTCATCAATACTGAATGTGTTATTAAGTTTGCATGAATTTGTAAATGCTTTAACAAATAGAATACAACAATTAGCACTACTGAAAAATCAAGATGATCTGTAACTTTATCTTATGTGAATCATTTGTGGTGTCAGTCTCATTCTGTAAATACTTCATAAAACATGCGTGGACTTTCCGACAGAATATCAGTATCAGATTTCCTGATTACGTCAAGAAAACAATATATATTTTTCTAACTGAAATAAACTAAAAGAACAGGAATAGTTTGATCTTTTTTGCTTTTTTATTTTGGTATAGCTTAGTTATTTTAGGCTTAGGCTTAATTGCATTGTACACAGGGGACCTAAAATTATCCTGATGCTTTGAACACAACAGTACATACATCATCACCGGCAGCTTGATGATGCATTCACTCCATTAAACCCTCTTTTTCTGTATTTCTGCTTTGCTGGTTATGATGAAGTGCAACTGTCCGTATTGTCATTTAATGCTTTTATACTTCATGAGGTTCCTAATGAGGTCCCAACGGCAGAGCAACCTGTATGCTGATGTGATCTGTTATGATTTTACACACTCAGCAGTGTTTAATATCCAACTACTGGCTACACAATATCCATGCAATAAGAATGGCGAATCAGGCGGAAAAACATGTTCACATCATATAAATTGCAACATGACATAAAGAAATATATTTTGCATAAAATGAAGCCTGTTTTAGGACCATTAGGATTTTATACAATATGACATTATGACAATTAAGCATGTTTTACATTTTATATATATATATATATATTAAATATTTTGATTTTATATATATATTAATATATTTTAAAATGTAATTTATTCCTGTGATAGCAAAATTACATTTTCAGCATCATTACTCCAGTCTTCAGTGTGACATGCTCCATCAGAAATCATTTTAACATGCAAATTTCATAAAAACACATTCATTACACATGCATTTCAACACAAAACACAAAATGTACATTTTGCATAGAATAAAGCACATTTTAGGACTATTAAGATTTTATGCATTATGACATTAAAGCAAGTTTTCCCTTTGCACTTTCTTTAGCATAATGAGTCCAGACATTATTCTCTTTATTCTCAGTGGTGAAACTCATTTGCTTCTCATTAACGTAATACAATATAATTCACAATTATTCAAGAGTCAGAATCAGAGCCAGAGAGGTAATGCAAAAGTGCAAAAATTATACAATTATTATGATTATAATATATTATAATATGCCATTATAAATATTTTTTTAAATAAGACTCTTCTGCTCACCAAGCCTGCATTTATTTGATTCAAACAAAGTACAGCAAAAACAGTAAAATTTTAAAATATTTTTACTATTTAAAATAATTGCTTTCTATTTGAATAGATTTTAAAATCTAATTTATTCCTGTGATTTTAAAGCAGAATTTTCAGCATCATTACTCCAGTCACATGATCCTTCAGAAATCATTCTAATATGCTGATTTGCTGTTCAAGAAACATTTTTTATTATTATTATTAATATTTAAAACAGTTGAGTACATTTTTCAGGATTCTTTAAAGAATAGAAAGATCCAAAGATCAGCATTTATCTGAAATAAAAAGCTTTTGTAACATTATATACTACACCACTCAAAAGCTTGGAGTCAGTGTATATATATATTTATAATGTTACAAAAGATTTCTATTTTAGATCAATTCTGTTCTTCTGAAGTTTATATTCATCAAAGAAACCTAAAAAAATTCCACTCAGCTGTTTTTGAGCAGCAAATCAGAATATTACAATGATTTCTGAAGGATCATGTGACTGCAGTAATGATGCTAAAAATTCAGCTTTGAAATCACATGAATAAATTATATTTTAAAATATATTCAAATAGAAAGCAGTTATTTTAAATAGTAAAAATATTTCATTTTTTTACTGTTTTTGCTATACTTTGAATGAAATAAATGCAGGCTTGGTGAGAAGAAAAGACTTTACATTAAAGACTTTAAACATTAAAAATCTTACTGTTCAAAAACTTTTGACTGGTAGTGTAATAACTCATAAATTGTCAAGAAAACGTCACAACGCAATGCAAAAAAAAAAAAGAAAAAAAAAATTAAATGGTACCCAAAATAGCCAGTTGTTATGTATAAATGGCTATAACTAAGCTCTCCGTAGATTCCCCTGAAAAGTGTTAAAACTGTGGTGCTATAAAAACATTATAATGTCATGGTATACCATCGGGCCATCCTGCTTCGCACAGGTGTGGGGAGGTCATTTATTATGCATGCTGGGACATCAAAGGCCAGAGCTCTTTCAGACTACCCCACGTTTGGAGAAGGATCAGACGTGAACTCCTCACTTTGCACACAGAGTGCCGTGGTGAGCTAGTAACCTGCATCACTTACCGGGTCACTGATACCGATCCAAGTAAAGCTAGTTAAAGGCACGAAGCTTTTAACAGGGAGATTTATCACACCTCATGACTCACCACGACGTGGGACTCTGGCACGCTAATTAAATGGAGAGTCTTGAGTTACACTTAGTTATCTGATCAATGTCAGCACCTTAACAGCAAAAAACACTGCAGAGTGGAAGTCTGAGATACTGAATGCAAGAACACTTAATGAGGCAGAAGATCAGGCAGATACGAGAGGTCAACTGTAACATGATGTATCACTGCCAAGTAAGCGGATTAATTGGCGGGGAACATTAAACTGTCATATGACTGTAAGGTAGTACTGCAAGAAATAAGTTTGCATGTGTCTTTTGCATATGCACACATAAATATTAAGACTTGTATGACTTAATATAATGTAAATGAAGTCTCTTACTGAAACGTGGTAGAAAACCCATGAAAGATTTACGTAATTTAATAAAATCCACATTGTTTTATACATATTTTCGACTATGGGGGGTGCGATTATTTCAATGATGTGAAATGGTTGCACTCCTTGTTGCTGTTTTTACTGCAACACAACTCCGAAAATAAAACACTGATACATTGACCACAGCTATTAAAAGAGCTTACAGTTGGCAATGGACATAAGCATAGGCTTAAACCAAATGCCGTACCATCAATTTTCCTTACAACTAGTCTAAACGGCCCAGATATCAAGTGAAATCCACGCTGAGGAGCTCCTCCAGTGACTGTGGTGTAATGACAAGCGTCAACATGTTTACATCCTACAAGGATGGCATCTAGCATTTCCTGTCTCTGCTGTTTGTAAGCTCTTTCAGTAGCGGTGGTCTACTAAAAGCTTTAAAGGCATCAGGGCTAAAGTGGAGAGAACAAAGACGTGGGACTTTAGGAAGATTTACTCATCCACAGACATCTTCCCATTCTTTTCTCCTCTTCTTATCGCTAGGAAAAGCAGTGAAGAACTACAGTGAAGGCTTCTCCTTTTGCCCTCTGACTGAAAATTACAACTAAAAGCCGCACAATGCGGTATTTTATCAGTATTTTTATTTTGTATTTCGAGTTGTGTTGCAGTAGAAATAGCAACAAGTAGAGCCAGTATCTTACATAATCCAAAATATGCATTAAACTTTGTGGATTTTTTAAATAACATAAATATTTCATGGGTTTTCTGCTACATATTTGAGTAAAAGACATCATTTTTATGTTATATTTAGTTATACAAGTCTTAATACCTAGTGTTATTACCCATAACATTTTTTTAATTGAGTGTTTTAAAGTAAAGAAGTCTCTTATGCTTACCAACAATGCATATTTATTCAAAATACAGTAAAAGCAGTAATATCGTGAAATATAAATATTCATTTATTTTAAAATATAATTTATTCCTGTGATAGCAAAACTGAATTTTCTAAATTTTTACTCTGATCTTCAGTGTCCCATGATGAAATCCGAAATCATTCTAATATGCTGATTTACTGCTCAAGAAATTATTATTAATGTTTAAAGCATTTTTGCTGTTTAATATGTTTGTTGAAACCACAACATGTTTTTTTCTGTATTCTTTGATGAATGATTCAAGTTAGAAAATATAAATCTTTTGCAACGATATAACATGTTTACTGTCACTTTTGATCAATTTAAGGAATTCTTGATGAATAAAAGCGTTAATTTCTTTAAAAAAACATCTTACCAGCCCCAATACCTTTGAACGGTAGTTTAAGTCAAACACAAGACCACAGGGATGAACAAGAGCCAGCCAAATATAACTTACAAAAATTGCACCTGAACATTCCTATAAAAGTTGAAAAAATTTTATTGGTGATTTACCTTCACATTATCTGACTTCATCTCTGCTTCTCCATAAAGTCCTTTCATAAAGCCTGTGGTACGTATTACCTAAAAAAAGGGGGGGAAACAAGATTTTACAACCAAATTTTTAATCCAAAATATAAAGACACTGTTTCAAAACATAGTTAGCTCCCCTGTTGTCCACTGCCTTCTACGAGTGTCCAAACTGAAACACAACCTCATAAGTGACTGATTTGGAACACTCTACGTAGGCAGCAACAAAGTTATCATCACTTTTGTAAACTGTTCACATTAATGATAACATATAATGATGGAGAAATAATTTACAAAATATATAGTATGAAAACAAAACGTAATTTGACACAACATGGCATTAAGTATGCATACAGTGGACAGACGGTGTGATTCTATCTGTCTAGCTAATCTTAGCTGAGCTTACAACCCTTGGGTCTATCTCTGGATACAAACACACCCACTTCAGCCTTAACTGTCCTGTACCTTTACCTAATAGTGTCTAGAACCAAAACACCTGTACAGTGCTATAACCGTATGACTAAAAGTCTGGACACATGTGACTACAGTTCTGTTGAACACCTTGGTTTTTGATTTGTAGACAAATAGAAATTGTGCATGCATATTCATTTCTGCACAAAACTACAATCTTAAATAAAATATAAACACTACCAGTCAAAAGTTTTTGAACTGTAAGATTTTTAATGTGTTGAAGTGTCTTCTGCTCACCAAGCCTACATTTTATTTGATACGAAATACAGCAAAAGCAGTAATATTGTGAAATAGTTTTACTATATAAAATAACTGCTTTCTATGTGAATATATTTTAAAACTTAATATATTCCTGTGATCAAAGCTAATTTTTCAGCATCATTACTCCATTCAACAGTGTCACATGATACTTCAGAAATCTTGGCTTGGTGAGTAGAAGAGTAGAAGAGACTAAGAGATAAACAAAAATAAAACAACTCAAGCAAATGACATTAAATTACTAATCATCATCACTACTCTACTAAAAATTACATTACATCTCCACTCTACTAAAAATGAAATGAACAACTGTCTTATAATGGTGTTTGCTGGCAACTGTTGCTGTTTATGGAGAAATATACTCTTAATTACAATCAACAGCACAAAAAGTTGCCATACAGTTTGTTTTTTCGATCTTCTGCCATTAGATTGAGAAGTATATCTCTGTTTTATCCCATGGCATGAATATGTCAAGATCTACATGGACACTTAGATTGCAAACCCTTGAGTTTTGTTTGCATAACCATGTGGAGCTATGCCTAGTAACCAGGTAAACAGCTCAACAAGAGCTCTGAATGTCCTGACAGCAAACCTAGACAGAAGAAAGATGATATTGCTAAAACTGTTGTAACAGTTATTGTATTAGTAATATATTAGTATCAAAACACCAACATCATCTAAACCCTGAAACTAAAGCAGAGCTCTAGGGATTCAAATATTAGAGCTAATGAGATATTTACACACCAGGTAAACACATATTGAGATTTCTCCATCATGTTTTGAAGACTATACGCAGGCTACATTAGCCGGCTAACGTTTTGAGATCTATAAACTGGATTTGAAGCGTATAAATGTTAATATGTAAACGGTGAGCGAAATAAAACAGCACTTATGTCATAATAGTACTGTGTTTGATAACTCACCTCACTGAAGATATCGTGCAGGTATCGAAACGGCGGTTTGCTGAGCAGTTTTTCTGTCAGTGGAGGCTTTTTGATCACTTTTCCCAGGGTCTCCTGGGTCTTTTTGGCTACAGATTCGTTCATGGCAACAAACTAACACGGTATTTGGTGTAAAAGATGTTTCTTTAATAATTAAACGCCGTTACTGGTCTGCTAGCAGCAGATTTCCGCTCGCTAAACTCTGCTGTTGCCCTGGCGATAGCTTTCTGTCCCACAATCCTCCGCTCGCTGTGTGGGTTCTGCGCTTGCGCGGAACCTAGGCGGTCGACAAGGGCTACAGGTGTCCATGACAACAACAAACAACAGTAGAACACTGTAGCAGTACAAATTTATGTCAGGTCTTTCTTCGTGGTCTTGTTTCAGACCAACTGGAACAAATAGCATTTTAGAAACAAATACATGATAACTAAAAAAAAAAAAAAAAAAAAAAAAAACATACAGATTAGATTACAGAATCCAGATTAGATTAATATATTGATAACCTTTTTAATGCATTAGTTAAGAAAATAATACATTTTTAAAAGATTATAATTTTAATAGTAAATGTAGCTACTCAAAAACGAACCAAAACAAAAATAAATTAAAATGCAATTAAATTATATGATAATACAATTTAATAATTTATAACGAATAATAATAAAACATTTAAAATAAAAACAATACTTTTAAAATAATAATATTAAAATAAAAACAAAATAAAAAAATAACACTTTTTACTGTATAAGATTTAAAAATCAAATAATAATAATAAATAATGTGTTTAAATTGTACAAATAAATAAATAATTCAAAATAAGAGAAAGAAAAAAGGAAGAAAGAAAGAAATTATAATTATATAGGCCTAACTAAAATAAAAATATAGCTATACAAATTACATTACATAATTAAAAAATGAAAACAATAATTTTCAAATAAAACTACAATTTTAAAATACAACTAATAATAGTAAAATAAAAATAAAATGTAAAAAAGAAACACTTTTTAGAGAAAAATGTATAAAAATGTAAAAATAAATATATAATAAGAAAGAAAAAAGAAAGAAATTATAATTATATAACTAAAATATAAAATATAGAGCTACAAATTACATTACATAATTAAAAAAATAATGTAAAATAGTTTAAAAAGTTAAAAATAAATAAATAATTTAAAATAAGAAAGAAAGAAATATAATTGTATAACTAAAATAGAAAAAAATATAGACCTACAATTTACATTACATAATTAAAAAAATAAAAAAATCTAAGAACAATAATATTAAAATAGCATGTAAAAATAATAAAAATAACGTGTAAAATGAACACTGTATGACATTTTATAAAAAGGTAAAAATAAATAAATAATTAAAAATAAGAAAGAAAGAAAGAAAATAATAAAAAAATGTAAGATTAAAATAAAAAATAAACACTTTTTAGAGTGCATAAAAATGTAAAAATAAATAATTAAAAATATTATTTAAAATTATCATTATATAATTAAAATAAAATATTCTTTTCATTCTTTTCAAACTACATCACAGAAAACATATTATTATTATTACTATTCCAGGAATGAGCTTTGAAATCACATATGGGTTATACAACCTGTATCTATATAATATTATCGTTGTGACGTATTATCAAGTACGGTGACCCATACTCGAAATTGTCCCTCTGCATTTAACCCATCCAAGTGCACACACACAGCAGTGAGAAGTGAACAAACACACACACACTGTGAACACACACACACACACCGGAGAAGTGGGCAGCCATTGCTCCAGTCCCCGGGAGCAACTTGGGGTTCAGTGCCTTCAGTCATGGTATTGAAGGTGGAAAGAGCGCTGTTCATTCCTGCCGGTTACAAGCCCAACTCTCTCACCATTAGGCCACGGCTGCCCCGTTATTGCTATAATAGCATTTTTACCTGCACAAACTGACTAGATAGAAACAAATACATGATAAAAAAAAAAAAAAAAAACATACAGATTAGATTACAGAATCCAGATTTATATTATTTTCGACTAATATATTGATAACTAATATATTGATTTTTAATGCATTAGTTAAAAAATATAATTTAAAAGGATTATAGTTTTAATAGTTAACATTAAAATGTATTAAAAAACGATCCAAAACAAAAATAAATGAAAATGCAATTAAATTATATAATAATAGAATTTAATCATTTATAATAAAGAATTTATAATTTAAGAATTAAAATAATAATATTAAAATTAAAATAACAAATGAACACTTTTTAGAGAATGTAGTTTAAAAATGTAAAATAAATAAATAATTAAAAATAAGAAAGAACATACATTACAGAAAACAGATAAAATAATAAATATATTAATACATGAGTTAAAAATAACAATATGAAGGGATTAACAATTTAATAGTAAATGTACTTAAAAAAAACAGCCAACACAAAATAAATTAAATGACAATAAAATACCTCAAATAAATACATTAAAATATAATAAGAAGAAAGAAAGAAAGAAAGAAAGAAAGATAGAAATGATAATTGTATAACTAAATAAAAGAACTGATAAACAAATCACATTACAGAATACAGATTATATTATTTTAAATTAATTATTTATTAATATATTAGTTAAGACTAACATGAAGGGATTACCATTTTAATAGACAATGTACTTAAAAAACAAAGCAAAATAAATTAAATGACAATAAAATACCTCAAATAAATATAATAATAATAATAATAATAATAATAATAATAATAATAATAATAATAATAATAATAATAATAATAATAATAATAATAATAATAAACAAACACTTTTCTGACTTGGCATTTTAATTTGCTCACAATAGGGCAGGAGTTTTCAAACTGGTGGCCTAAAGGGAGTTCTAGGGGGTCCGTAGAAAAGTTTAGAGAAAAACTGTGTAAAAATTGCTAAATAAATTAAAAATGTTTCAAACATATACCTACCATATACCTTCTTGTATTCTTTTCCTTTCTTCAGAGAGATTAAAATTGTTTATGTACACTCTCAGTCTGATAGCACTAGGCCTCTATTATTAATATCAAATCACAAAAATACAGATACAGGTTAATGATTAGGTATACAGGACTCCACCTAAAACAGGTTGCTGAGCTTGTTGCATAACCATGTGCATATGTGATTTCAAAGCTCATTCCTGGTATAGTAAAAGAGCATGTGGCAAACATTATTTTCTACAATGAAATGACTTAAGAAAGCACAGAGATCTTCAGTTAAAAAAATAAATCTGTTTACATACTACACACTCTACAAAAATGTCCACTGAGGTGCTGTGATTGGCTAAACAAACCTGAGAGGAATTCTGTATTTCCTGCATGCAAAACCTGTTTGGGAGGTTACATATAGCGTGACTATAAAAATGCCTAACACAAAACGTAGTAGCTACTGTCAGCTTAGAGAGAGGGACAATAAATCTGGTTCACCTGTTTCACTCCTGGTAGGTTCACCTTTACTTGCTATTTTGAAACCATTTAAGATTTGATCTGAATCTGAATTAATTATCCACATATAAATACCGGTTTGTTTGTTGGAGCACTTGAGAACTATTTTAATTTCACATCACTCTCATTTGACATGCTTAAGTTTCTCTTTTTCATTTGAAATTTGCCAGCATGAAAGTATGTTGTTTTAGACACTGCTAAACTGTAGTTATTATAAGAATAGCAAGGGAAAGCTTTACTTTCAATTTGTAATTGCATTTTATATATGACAAGGTATGTGTACATTATTTGTAAGTGAAATTACTGATCATACTTTTCATTAAAATCATCAAGTTAAATTATAAAACTGATTATAGATGCTGTTGTAATAGTCAAATGAACATTTGTTACACGTTGCTTTTAGAACAAGGTTTCACAAGCACGTTTGTCCAGTTTGACAGCTCTCGTCATCTTTTTAAGAGTATGTCAAGTAGGTGGACCCAACCTTAAAAACAGTCAACTAAAACAATGCATTAGTCACGTTTGACTTTCTTTTTTATCTTCTATCTTTTTTTCTCAGGTCACATCGCACATACTATAATCATGCAACACGGGATAGTCTGTGTATTACTTTTATTCCTTGTGTTCTGTGATGTCTCTACGCAAAGGAAAAAGAAGACAGTCCAAACTCTCTCAAGAGGTATGAATGAATTTCATATAAGCTCATTTTGATCTATACTACACTAATAAAAATAAAGGTGCTTCACAATGCAAATAAAAGAACCTTTTTTGTCTAAATGGTTCCATAAAGAACCTTTAACTTCTGAGGAACCTTGTTTCACAAAAGGTTCTTTGTGGTGAAAGAAAGGTAAACCTTTGATTGAATGGTTCTTTGTGGAACCAAAAATGATTCTTCTATGGCATCGCTGTGAAGAACCTTTTAAGCACCTTTATTTTTAAGAGTGTATCAAATTGATCATAGAAATTTATTAAATGTGTTTTTTTTCAGGTTGGGGCGATGACATTACCTGGGTTCAGACGTATGAAGAAGGACTGTCTAAAGCGGTCGATAGGTACCGTGAATTATGCAATGAATCACAATAAACAGCTCTCTCACTTGTATGTTAAATATAATGAGATTTTAAATGTCTGTTTTATCACAGTAACAAGCCTCTGATGATCATTCATCATATCGAGGATTGTCCGCACAGTAAAGGTTTGCATCTTTTGCATTCTGCATCAAACAGTTTATATAATCTGTAATTAAATACAAATACAAAATAACGAACTGACGTTGAGTTGCTTCATTAAAAAGCTTATTCTGTATTAAAACCTTGCTATATTATGTGGAGTAGCGTTTAATGTGAGATAGATCGACTGAGCAAATGTGATTACCTGAATCTGATGCAGCATTTATTCTTCAGCTCAATCTCATATTCACAATAAAACATTAGTCTGAATGTCCGCTTAGGAAAGCGTTATCTTTGTCGTAATGTTAATATCTTTTCATCTGTTAAGAGTGATTTCTGATAACAGCGCTGCTCAGTGCATTTGTTAGCTGCATCAAGCTGTTGTTAAAAGTAAAAATAATTTCTGTTTATTAGCATTTATTTTTCCAATATAAAAGTCTTTATTGCTGACTTAGCCAAAACTATTGGCCGAGTGACGTAGTTAATCAAAGTGTGCCGATATACAGCCATATCTCATATCTACGAGTGTGATACTGCATTTATACAACAGTTAGACAGAACTACTTTCTTCCGCCATGGATTCAAATCTCAGTTTTACAGTTTAACAGCTGAGCCCAAGCCTATGTAACTAATTCGAAAACATCACTTTAGAACTAGTAACGAAGGAACGTTGAGTTGCTTCATTAAAAAGCATGTTGTATTACTGTATTAAAAAGCTTGCTATATTATGTGGAGTAGAGTTTAAGTTGAATCTGACACAGCATTTATTCTTCAGCTCAATCTCATATTCACAATAAAACATTAGTCTGAATGTCCGCTTAGGAAAGCGTTATCTTTGTCATAATGTTAATATCTTTTCATCTGTTAAGAGCGATTTCCGATGACAGCACTGCTCAGTGCATTTGTTAGCTGCATCAAGCTGTCGTTAAAAGTAAAAATAACTTCTGTTTATTAGCGTTTATTTTTCCTATTTAAAAGTCTTGATTGCTGACTCAGCCAAAACTATTTGCTTTGGAACAAATAGATTAATGAGACCATGACTGCCCGTTAGATTTACCCAAAACAGATTATATCATGTTTAACCACTATAGAGACCTCAGAGCCAGTGGTAAATAAAGATCTGATGGGTTCATGAGCGCTGAATGGCTGCTGAGGCCCTGGAGCTCACTTGTCCAAAAACGGTGATACAAATTTTTAAATAGACATTATATTTATTAACAAACTGCAAATTTGAACTATAAAATATACAGTGCATTTTTACCTGATAACCTCTTAAAACTACATTCTGTGACACAAAAACAGTAATATTTATGTAGCGGATTTGGGCGTCCGCTGTGAGAAGTACCACAAGCAGACTAATACAATTACAAACAGTGAAACGGCTGTGTGTAGTTCGGTTGGATTCTAATATCACACTCTTATTAGCCAATCAGATTCGAGGCCCAGAAAGAACTGTCGTATGAATAAATACACAACAGTTCTTTCCGGTCCTCCAATCTGATTGGCTGAGAGGAGTGCTATATTTTGATGATATTGGAACTACAACCATTTCACTGTTTGTATCACTCCGCTTGCAGTATTTCTCACAGCGAGTGTAATGGTGGCCGTCCAAATCCACTATAATAGTATAAATTATATAAGAATGTACTTGTTTGACTTCAGATATGTAGAGCAAATAGTTTTAACTGAGAGAAAAATCTGATCATGTTATATTTTTTGTAAATTTAATGCTGTATATCAGAGCACTGCCTTTGTACTTTTAACTGAACTGCCTAACACTTTTTATGATGGCTGTTTATTAAATATTATTATTCAAATTTAATAATAGTATTTTAGTATTGGGAAATGCTGTGTGTGTTCGTGATGGTGATTTTGTTACATTATTCCGGCATAATATGGCGACAGAGACTGTTTTAATGAGTGAGTCAGCCGTGAATACTGAAGCGGTCGTAGACAAGGAAGTTATTTTTACTTTAAACAACACCTTGTAAGATGCAACTAACAAATGCACAGGGTGTTAACATTAGGACAAAGATAACACTTTCCTCAGCGGACATTCAAACTAAAGTTTAATTGTGAATATGAGATTGAGCTGAAGAATGAATGCTGTATCACATGCAGGTAATCACACTCGCCCAGTCCATCTCTCTCTCATAATACTCTACATAACACAATGAGCTTTTATTGCAGTAATATAAGTTTTCAACTCAACAATCATTAGCTGCTAGTTCTAAAGTGACGTTTTGGAATTAGTAACGGAGGCTTGGTTTCAGCCGTTAGACTGGCAACTGAGATTTGAATCCATGGTGGAAGGAAGTAGTTCTGCACAAAAGAAGGTTTCTTATGTATTTACACACTCATGCCATCAAATTGTTGTATAAAGGCAATATTACATGAATAGCAGTGCGATATGTCTGTATATCAGCACACTGTGATTACCTGCAGCACTAGTCCTGCAGCCTCGTCTGATATTGCTCATATATATTTCATTTAAAATTCATCAATTTATTAATTATTTATTTATTTTTACATTTCTTTTTACATGTTTTTGAACCCTAGTTTGAAAACCCCTCATTTAAATCACAATCTGAAAGCAACAAGTGTTTCACCTGAATTGCATTTGGTACAAAATGCTATTGCATGTCAATGTATTAATCTCTTTCTGCACTCCATTTGCTTCTTTTTAGCTCTGAAAAAGGCTTTTTCTGAACATCAATCTATTCAAAGGATGGCCAAAGCAGATTTCGTCATGCTCAATTTAGTGGTAAAGTACAAATATTGTCAAATACTCAACAAACATTGGAAGGAGTAATAAATGCATCTGAAACTGCAAGAATAAGCTACTGATCCCAATGACTGTGATTTTCAGCATGAGACCACTGATGCCAACTTGGCTCCTGATGGTTTCTATGTGCCCAGGATCTTGTTTGTTGGTGAGTTTTCACATAATATTTCCTATAAAACGGTTCAATGTAATGACTTACACAGTTGAGATCATCTGATAATCATTATTCTGTAATTAATTTAATTGCAAAAGTGATAAATATGTTTGTGTCATAGATCAGTGCACAGTCACTGGTGGAGCAAAAACAACATACACTGGTGGTCAAAAGTCTGAAATAATTCAAATTTGTATTGTTTGTTGAAGAAAGGGTAACACTTTACAAGAAGGCGTCAAGACTAATTTGTTAACATTATTAACAAAGTTATGTAATGTATTATTTAACATAAATGAAAAATGAATCCTTTTATGTTAGTTAATAAAAATACAGTTGTTTATTGTTAGTTCACAGTGCATTAACTAATGTTAACAAACAACTTTTGAGTTTAATAATGCATTAGTAAATGCTAAAATTAACTAAGATTAATAAATGCTGTAGAAGTATTGTTCATTCTTAGTTCATGTTAACTAATGTAGTTAATTAATGTTAACTAATGATCCTTATTGTTGTAAAGTGTTACCGAAGCTGCATTTATTTGATCAAAAATATAGCAAACGGTAATATTGCAAAAGATTATTACAATTTAAAATCTTTCCTTTTTAATAAATTATTTTAAAGTGTAATTTATTCCTAGGATGGCAACACTGAATTTTCATCAATCATTACTCCAGTCTTCAGTCTCAAATGAAAGAAATTTATATTTTTATTCAACAAGGACACATTAAATTGATCCAAAGAGGGAACTCATGAATTATTATAATTGCATTAGCCAACATTAATTGACAATGAACAATACACTGTTACAGTATATTTATTCATCTTTGTTAACATTAGTTAATAAAATACAACTGTTCATTGTTAGTCTATGTTAGTTCAGGTCCATTAAATAACAGGGTAACACTTTATAATAAGGATAATTGGTTAACTTTAGTTACCTACATTAGTTATGAACTAATGTAGTTAACTAAAATGTAGGAATCAACAATAATAATAAATGCTATATGAGTATTTTAATTGTTAATGGTATTTTAATGTTAACTAATGAACCTTATTGTAAAGTGTTACTAATTTTTATTTATGATAAAAGTTGAAAAAAAAAATGCATCATTGTTTGAACAAAAATATTAAGCACCACAACTGTTTTCAACATTAATAATAATTCAACATTGATTAGAATGATTTCTGAAGGATCATGTAACACTGAAGACTGGAGAATTGATGCTGAAAATTCAGCTTTGCATCACAGGAATAAATTATTATTGAAAATATATTCAGAATATAAAATGGTTCTTTTTAATTGCAATAATATTTCACAATTTTACTGTTTTTACTGTATTTTTTATCAAATAAATGCAGCCTTGGTGAGCATAAGTGACTTTTTTCAAAAACAATAAATCTTAATTATGCCAAACTTTGACCTTGACTGTAACTAGTATTATATTATATTATATTATTTCTAAATGTTTACATTTTAAAGTGTTTATGTATCATATGTGACCCTGGAGCACAAAACCAGTTCTAAGTAGCATGGGTATATTTGTAACAATAGCCAAAAATACATTGTATGGTTCAAAACGATCAATTTTTCTTTTATGCCAAAAAATCATTAGGATATTAAATAAAGGTATTTTGTAAATGTCCTACCGAAAATATGTCAAAAATATAAATTTTAATACGTTTGCCAAGAACTTCATTTGGACAAATTTAAAGGTGATTTTCTCAATATTTTGATTTTTTTTGCACCCTCAGATTTTCAAATAGTTATATCTCAGTCAAATAATGTCCTATCCTAACAAACCATACACCAATAGAAACCTTATTTATTCAGCTTTCAATGAAAAAAATGACCCTTATGACTGGTTTTGTGGTCTAGGGTTTATGCAAAATATTTAAATTATTTTTGGCTTTGATTTTGGCCTGCCTATGTTTTCATGAGATTCACTTTTCTCCATCTTCCAGATCCTACACTGACTGTGCGAGCTGACATTGTCGGAAAATACGCCAACCGAATGTACACGTACGAGCCGAACGACATGGACTTCTGTGAGTGTCTTTCTGCTGTCTAATGAGCTCCACTGAGAGACTCCAGCTCTATGCTGTCAATTGCTTTCCGACTCCCAACAGCAGACACCGAGCCGTTCATTTGTTTATTCACACTCATCCGTAACACATTCTTTCCTACTCCATGTGCATGTGAATGTGCTAATGTTGAAAATTAATATTTGATTTACTAAAGTCATTAGTTAATCGTGCATTAATCATATCCCTTGTCTGTATCTTTGTTTGCGCGCAGTGGCAGAGAACATGATGAAAGCCAAGATCCTGCTCAAGGAAGAACACGAGGATCATAGTGATCTGTGATAAATAGACTTGAACACAATATACAGATTTCTTTGTGCAACTAGCAATATTCAACATTGAATAAAGTCTGTTAGTTGTAGTAATGTTTCTGTGTGCATTCCTTTAACAACAGAAAAAATGCAAAGGTAAGAAGGAGGAGGGAAACTATGCAAAACACTCTGGGTTTATTTTGCCTCCGGCTTCATTTGACCTTTAGGCAGAGCAAAGTGAGCTACTTGACTAAGAGCAACAGGAGTAAACAGTTGAAGGTTGAAGGATGCAAAATAAAAATCTATGTGAAAGTCGCAATGAGGAAGAATGCAATCATCGTCTATTATGCAGTGACACAGAGTAAACACTAGATGGCAGAACACACTATGTATAGAAGCCTGTGTCATAAGCATTCATTTAATGCTCTAAATCAGGGGTCTTCAACTAAAACGGCTCGAGGTCCAGTAATGAACCCTGCTCACCAGCCGAGGTCCGGACAATTGTATATAAAAAACTATTTATGTTTTTTGCGAGACCAGAGTTTCTGCAGTATATTTTAGCTTAAATTCTAGACATTTAAATACCTTTTTAAAGACCTGAACAAAAAAAAAAAAAAAATAAATAAATAAATAAAATGACTGTAAAAAGCATGATTTACAATTCAGATGCAGGTTTCACAAAACAAAAAAGATTTCTTAAATTATAAACTTCATATTCCAGGCTTCAAGAGTCAAAAGTATCAATTCGTATATTATTTTAAACAATTATTGTCAATCAAGTATTATATTAATTAACATGTACATATTTTACTGCCTTAATTGTTTAAATTTGTATAACACATGATCTTGTCGATCCATCAGTTCACATTTACAACTCTACGTGTTTGCTGCCTAAAACTAGGACTGATTTTCACATTGGTCTTTTTGTCAACAGAAGATTGATACGAGCTGATTAAAAATGGCAGATCATTCTCTTCCAGCAGGAGGCGCTATAAGAATGGTACGGTGCCCGCCAGGGGACACCTTCGGTTCACTTATGTTTGTCGTGGCCACGAGATATCAATTCGTGGGAACGTAATATTATGTCGTGGCCACGAGATATTAATTCGTGGGAACCTCATATTAACTCGTGGGAACGTCATATTATGTCGTGGCCACGAGATCATTTTGTCGAGGTAACGACATCCTTATGTCGTGGCCACAAGATGCGATGATGAGGGAACGAGATCCATTTCTCGTGGCCACGACTTCTTATGTTGAGGAAACAACATGCATTTCTCGAGGCCACGAGTTTAACACATAAACAAACCTGCGTGACCATAGTAACCCAGGATTATCAGAGTTTATTCATATTTTATTTTTAATTAAGAAATTATTATATTAATTGTTACAGAAATTAATACAATATTAAATTATTATATTAACAATGGGCGAAGCTGTATATGCCAGTGCTGTCTGTGTGCGATGTAGACTATATAGACCTATTTTAAAAAGTTTATCATGAATAAATATTACATAAAGTACATCAAATAAAATAGTCCTACAGGAAACATTTTATCCCACAGTCTTGTCCATTAACTGATCCTCCTCTTTCCGTAATATTTTTATTATTCGTTTATATTCGTTATTTTCCCCTTCATTTCGATCTCCTTAACGTTATGAATGTAGGTTCTATGACTGGGATTTTTACAGTTCAAAGGCTGAATTTAACATTATATACTGTATTTTATTTAGTCTAATTAATAGACAAATATAGTGTTTCAGTGAAGAGTGAATTATTCACGTAGTTTCATTTGGAAATCATATATCGTCACACCATAAAATAGGCCTACATGACATTCCTTCTATTAACTGATCGTCTTTTTTCCGTATTTGTATTATTATTATCGTCATCATTATTATAATTATTATTAATTATTATAATTAGCCTATTATTGTAGGCCTATATATTTTTTTATTTTCGTTTATATTCGTTTTCCCCCTTCATTTTCATCTCTTTACTTAACGTATATGGAAATGATACTGTAAATGCTTGACATGCTATGACTGATTTTGACTGGAATGTGTCACGTGGGAAAGGGGAGGTCTGGGTCCAGATGCAGGTAAGTAAAGATTTTAATGAAAATAACAAAACAAACAAAGCAAAGGCCAACACGGCACAAAACTAATAGACTTTAAACACAAAAACTGAACAAAACAAGAAACACGATCAAGAGCACGGGTCAGGATAATCAAGAACACAGAGACAGACATCCAGAGACATAAGACAATGCAGCCAGAATGAGTAGTGGGAAATGAGAGTTCTTATAGACCAGATAATTGTGAGCAGGTGTGAGTGTAATCAGTGCTAATGACAAGACAGGAGTGTACAATTAGGTTAAGTGCAGTGGAGGGAAGGGAAAACAGCGACCTCAGGAGGCTGAGGGAAACCCCACAGCCCAGATCATGACAGAATGTAGTTTAAAGGTTGGATTAAACATATTTTTATTTTGTTTCATCTAATAGACTAGACTATATAATACTGTTCACTGACGAATGAATCATTCACGTAGTGAAACGAATATAAATGAAAATAAAAATATATACAATAATAATAATAATAATAATAATAATAATGACGATAATAATAATAATACTAATACGGAAAAAAAACGATCAGTTAATAGAAGGAATGTCATGTAGGCCTATTTTATGGTGTGACGATAAATGATTTCCAAATGAAACTATGTGAATAATTCACTCTCACTGAAACACTATATTTGTCTATTAATTAGACTAAATAAAATACAATATATGTTCAATTCAGCCTTTGAACTGCATTCCAGTAAAAAATCCCAGGTATAGAACCTACATTCAGAACGTTGTTAAGAGATCGAAATGAATGGGAAAATAACGAATATAAACTAATAATAGCCTACAAATATTACAGAAAGAGGAGATAATGGATAAGACTGGGATGCATAAAATGTCTACATGGCGCACAGACAGCATCAGTATTTGCATATACAGCTTCGCCCATTGTTAATATAATAATTTAATATTGTAACAATTTCTGTAACAATTAATATAATAATTTCTTAATTAAAAATAAAATATGAATAAACCTATCTCTGATAGGCTAATCCTGGGTTACTATGGTCACGCAGGTTTGTTTAAGTATTAAACTCGTGGCCTCGAGAAATGCATGTTGTTTCCTCAACATAAGAAGTCGTGGCCACGAGAAATGGATCTTGTTCCCTCATCATCGCATCTTGTGGCCACGACATAAGGATGTCGTTACCTCGACAAAATGATCTCGTGGCCACGACATAATATGACGTTCCCACGAGTTAATATGACGTTCCCACGAATTAATATCTCGTGGCCACGACATAATATCACGTTCCCACGAATTAATATCTCGTGGCCACGACAAACATAAGTGAACCGAAGGTGTCCCCTGGCGGGCACCGTAGAATGGTACACAAAGCAGCGCCGCAGCTGACTTTGAAACGTGCAGTGCTCATATTTATTCAATGGATAGCCTTATAAAGTTTCATCGCAATTCTTGCCTTTTAGTCCCCACATTTAAGACAACCTGAAATCATAATTAAGACTTTCTTAACCCCTAATAATACTGCAGTCATCAATGAAAATTAATTATTTTAAACACAGACTTTTAAAAACAACCCTTAGCCTACACAAAATACGTTCTTTTTATTTTTTCCCCACTGTGTTCGGCGCACAAGAGAAATATTAGGGAAGTAAATTAATATCAGCATATTAAGTATATTCGTCTATCATTGTCTCATTGAAAGAATGTGCACGTCAGTTACTGAAAGCACTGTTTTTACTTTCACTTTAACATATTGCGTAGCTGAATAACAGTGAAAGCTACATCTGTCTGTATGCAGTGTGCCGATCTCTGCTCTCATGACTGCACGGAAGATTGCACCCAAACGCTGACCCTGGTGTGCTTGATATAAATTTATTTATTAGAAATTAGCGTTTGGCATTTTTTTATTTAAATATGTCAAAAGCTTTCACGGTCCGCATGGACGCATATAAAATAAAATAAAATAAAATAAATAATAAAATAAAATAAAATAAAATAAAATAAAATAAAATAAAATAAAATAAAATAAAATAAAATAAAATAAAATAAAATAAAATAAAATAAAATAAAATAAAATAAAATAAAATAAAATAAAATAAAATAAAATAAAATAAAATAAAAATAAAATTATAAATAAAAATCAACTAAAAATAAAATAAATAGTAAATAAACCTGTAAAATGAATTTATAATAAATGATTACAAAAATTCAAACTGTGGCTGCCTTATTTCTAAAAATAAATAAATAAATAAATAAAATAAAATAAAATGTGAGTTTTTATGAGTGAATAAACCCATAACTTGAATTACTTTTAATTATTATTAAATGATTATGAACATTCAAATCGCAGCTGCCTTATTTCTGGAAAAATAAAATAAAATAAAACTAAAAATAACATGAAATAAAATAAAATAAAATAAAAAAGTGTGAGTTTTATAAGTGAACAAACTTATATGTAGAATTATTACAAATGATTATGAACATTTGAGTCACAGCTGCCTTAATTTTGGATAAAAATAAAATAATATAAAATAATATAAAATAAAATAAAATAAAACAACCCATAACTTGAATTATTACAAATGATTACGAAAACATTTGAGTTGCAGCTGCCTTATTTTTGAAATAAAAAAAAATAAAAAAATAAAAAAATAAAATAAAATAAAATAAGGATAGTTTTTTGTGACCGTATGAACCCATAACTTGAATTATTATAAATGAAATTTGAATTGCATCTGCCTTATTTCTGGAACAATAAATCAAATAAAACAAAATAATAAAATAAAATAAAAAACTGTGAGTTTTATAAATAAACAAAATCATAACATGAAATTGCAGCTGCCTTTTTTTGGATCAAATAATAATAATAATAAAAATCAAATGAAATAAATAATATTAAAATAAATAGTGAGTTTTTATGAGTGAATGAACCCATAAATTATTATAAATGACTAAGAAAATTTGAATTGCATCTGCCTTATTTCTGGAACAATAAAAATAATAATAATAATAATAATAATAATAAAATAAATAAACTGAGTTTTTATGAGTGAACAAACTCATAACATGAATTATTATAAATGATTATAAACATTGAAATTGCATCTGCCTTATTTCTGGAAAAAAATAAAAAAATAAAATCAAACAATAAAATAAAATAAAAAAAAACTGTGAGTTTTATAAATAAACGAACTCATAACATGAAATTGCAGCTGCCTTTTTTTGGATCAAATAATAATAATAAAAAAAAAAATCAAATGAAATAAATAATATTAAAATAAATAGTGAGTTTTTATGAGTGAATGAACCCATAACTTAAATTATTATAAATGACTACGAAAATTTGAATTGCATCTGCCTTATTTCTGGAAAAGTAAATAAAAAAAAAAAATAAAAAAAATAAAAAAATAATAATATTAAAATAAATAGTCAGTTTTTATGAG
Source organism: Garra rufa (assembly GCF_049309525.1). Classification (NCBI taxonomy): domain Eukaryota; kingdom Metazoa; phylum Chordata; class Actinopteri; order Cypriniformes; family Cyprinidae; genus Garra; species Garra rufa. The sequence goes on along the minus strand of NC_133368.1, from coordinate 41,722,082 downwards.
TGAATGAACCCATAACTTGAATTATTCTAAATGATTAAGAAAACTTTAATTGCGTCTGCCTTATTTCTGGAAAAGTAAAGTGAAGTAAAGTAAAGTAAAGTAAAGTAAAGTAAAGTAAAGTAAAGTAAAGTAAAGTAAAGTAAAGTAAAGTAAAGTAAAGTAAAATAAAATAAAATAAAATAAAATAAAATAAAAAGTGAGTTTTCTGCGAGTGAACAAACTCATAACATGAATTGTCATAAATGAATGGCAGCTGCCTTATTTCTGGAAAACCAAATAGTCAGTTTTTATTTTAATTTAATTTAATTTATGAACCCATAAATTATTATGAATTATTAAGAACATTTGAATTGCATCTGCCTTACTTCTGGTAAAAAAAATTAAATAGAATAAAATAAAAGTGAGTGTTTATGAGTAAACAAACCCGGAACAAGAATTACTATAAATGATTACAAAAATTCAAATGAAATATATACTTAAAAATACATTATTTTATAAGATACCACAAGTGCATTTCTAAAATATTTAAACAAACAGACAATAAAAAAAGAAAAGAAAAATAACATCCTATGGAAGCATATATCATCACTTAACAACCACAATTAGTCACTAAAAATCTATTGCTTTATGTTGAAAAATAATTGCAATTTATTTTCTTTATGATCGGCACTGTATTTTTTAACATAACCCTTCACAAACAAACTGTACAGTAACTGTACATGTGGGTCATGGTGTCTAAATAGGTTCAAAAGTCTGGAAATGTTAGACTGTAAATATAATTATTTTGGAGCATTTATTAGCACCTTGAACAGTAGAGCATGGTGTTAAAAACACCAAGATCTGCGAAAAGAGGCATCTGCCAAATGCATTGATGCATTGCAGTCTGTCTGCAAGAGGTTTTGCTAAAGAGATGGCCTGAAGCTCAGAAAGCACTGGAAAAATTTCAACAAGATTTGAAAAAGCAGCTTTATGACTATGAGTCAGGAGTTGCTGAGTGTGCTGAATGAAGGGGAGGTGAGGTGACAGACTTTAATCCCGCGGCCATCCTCCTCCGGCCCAGGGTCACAGAGAGTAATGGAGCGGAGCAGGATGGTCATTCCTCCGTCGACAGAGTGAATTAATGCTGTACGCCTGGTTACGGCTCTGACTGACAGACGCACGCTGCTCACACACAGGCGCAGGAACAGTCTTATTAACGCCACAGATGAGCACACCCTCTCACCTCACCAATAAGACTGCCGCTGTCAATACACACACACACACACACACACACACACACACACACACACACACACACACACACACACGCAGAGTAAGCCCTTGACAAAGGACAGCAAGGATGGTCACCGTCAAACCAAAGAAATATGTACTAATAATAATGTGTTCAGAGCTTACTTTCTGAAGCAACACACACATGCAAATACGTAGAGAGACTCTAGTTGAAATAAAATGTTTACTTTAAAATGATTACTTTACAAAATGTTTTGTAAGAAAAAAATTATTACTTTTATTCAGGAGGGATACATTTCATTTATTAAAAAGTGACATTAAAGACATTTATAATTAATATATAATAAAAGAATATTATATATTATATATATTATATTTCATTCACTTCTTTCATAAACATTAAAGACCCCAAACTTTTGAATAGTGAAAAAATAAAAAAATAAAATAAAATAAAATAAAATAAAACTTTTCTTAGACAAAAAATGTGGGTAAGTCATGAATATTTTTAGTCTGTTATCCCAAAAAATGGCAAATTTTTAATGTCTTAATATAGAATAATAAAAAACTTTAATCTTTACAAAAAAATGTTAAAATAACAAAGAAAAAAAAAAAAGAATTGACCAAAATAAAATAAAATTTTTATTAGACAAAAATGTGGGTTAGTTATGAATATTTTTAGTCTGTTGTCCCAGAAGATGGTACATTTTAAATGTCTTAATTTAGAGTAAAAAAAAATAAATTCAATTAAAATAATTTCAAATTCTTATTATACAAGTCATGAATATTTTTAGTCTGTTATCCAAGAAGATGGTACATTTTAAATGTCTTAATTTAGAATAAATTAAATTAAATTAAATTAAACTGAAAAGAAAAGAAAAGAAAAGAAAAGAAGAAAAGAAAAAAGAAAAGAAAATCTTTAAAAATGTAAAAAATTATAAAATCTGAAAAATGAAGTTTTAAACAAAAAAAAATATATTATTTTAAAATTTAAAATGATCATACCGTTTTGTTTTGTAAGAAATAGATTATTACTTTTATTCAGGAGGGACACATTTCATTTATCAAAAAATGATATTAAAGGCATTTATAATATTACAAAATAATATTATATTTTAATATTCTATATTCTATATTTTAATGTTTTATTATATTTTATATTTTATACTTTCCTTCAAAAACATTCAGACCCCAAACTTTTAAACAGTGGCTTAATGGACCAAAAATAAAATAAAATTCTTATTAGACAAAAATGTGGGCTAGTCATGAACATTTTTAGTCTGTTATCCCAGAAGATGGTACATTTTAAATGTCTTAATTTAGAGGGGGAAAAAAATAATTAAATTAAATTAAATTAAAAAAATTAAATATAAAAAATAAATAAAATAAAATATAATATATCATTTATATTAAACAAAAATATGGGTAAGTCTTAAATATTTTGGTCTGTTAACCAAGAAGATGGTACATTTTAAATGTCTTAATTTAGAATTATATTAAATTAAATTAAATTAAATTAAAAAATACAATAAAATTGTTATTAGGCAAAAATGAATATTTTTAGTCTGTTATAACAGAAGACGGTACATTTTTAATGTCTTCATTTAAAAAAGCTAAAAAACATGCACTAAAAGCCATAAAATGGCAATTTTGATGATCTCAAGAAGAGGTATTTAATATTCCCTGATATTTCCAGGTTTTCTTTTAATGTAGGAAACCCCACATTTGTTCCTTAAAGTATCCTGAATGCGCATGAATTAAAATAACAACAAGTGAAACAATAACATGTTAGACAGAGAAAACCCACATTCAGCAAGTCTGCCTTTCTCAAAGCACATCCTCACAGAAATATGATTGATGTTTGTGATACAGTTAGATGTTCTCCTTTCCTCAGTGCCTCATACAAAACACACAGGCTCTTGTGACTTGCCATATGCATCACAACAGAAAGCCACTCTTCAAAAATGAATGTCTCAAACAACAGCACATCCAGCACAGCGCTTCAAGACAAATCCCATTCGTCATATTCTCTGGCAGCTGCTTTCACTCGGCTCCGCTGTGATATCAAGTACAGCACAACTCAGAAAAACTCTTGTATCTACTGTAGAAATATTCTTCCTGAAGGCCATATCATATTATCAATTATCTGCTGTAAACTCTTCATTTCACGGTGAGAGACCAGTATATGCACTGAGAAGAATCAATACCACGCGGTTGCCTATATTAAGTTATTTTAGCGGGCGAATGCAGTGGTCGTGGATTGTGGAGGATGTTTTTGAGAGCTCTGCTGTTACTCAAGGACAGATGTGAGACGGTCATGCACGAAATCTGAAGGCCAGTTTAACATTTCAAAGGCTGAGGGTTTCGAGGGCTTTACACTTACTCAAGGTTGACTTTATTATAATTAAAAAATTATGAGATGGTGTGAAAATATTAATGCAAGAGTTAAAAAATTAATACTAAATAAAATACTTGTATAACAAAAAATAATAAACATAGTAAATGAATAACAATAAATTAAGTTAATGCTAATTACTTATTTTAATCCTTGGATTTATGTATTTATTTATTTTCTTTTGTTTTAAACCAAAAAATATATATATATGTATATATTGTTTTAAAATGATCTTACTGTTTTATTACTGTTTGCTGTTACTGTTTTGTAAGAAATAAATTATTACTTTTATTCAGGAGGGACACATTTCATTTATCAAAAAGTGATATTGAAGACATTTATAAGATATTTAGAATACCCAAACTTTTAAAAAGTGGCTTAATGGACCAAAAATAAAATAAAACAAAATATTTAATATTTTTATTAGACAAAAATGTGGGTAAGTTATGAATATTTATAGTCTGTTATCCCAGAAGATGGTACATTTTAAATGTCTGAATTTAAAATAAAATAAAATTAAATTAAAATCTTTAATCTTTAAAAAATGAAAAAAAAAGGAAAGAGAATGGAATAGAAAAAAAGTGATATTAAAGACATTTATAATATTACACAAGAATATTATGTATTTTTGAACAGTGGCTTAATGGGCCAAAATAATAAAAAAATAAAATAAAATAAAATAAAATAAAATAAAATAAAATAAAATAAAATAAAGTTAGTTTCTTTCACATTTATTTACATTTTTATTTTGTTTTAATAACATTTTTTTATTTTAACTTGTTTATATTTATATATTTGATTATTTATTTGTACATGTATTTTTGTAATTATTAGTTTTATTCTCATTTATTCTTTTCAATTTATTTTACACTTATTTTTACTCTTTATTTTGTTTTATTTATTCTTACATATACTAATTGTTATTATTTCGTACTTTTTTCTTTTTTTACATTAATCCAAGTTATTTATTCTAATTAATCTAATCTCATTGTTTGTTCATGCTAGTTCACACTGCATTAACTAATGTTAACAAGATTTTAATAACGTATTAGTAAATGTTGAAATTAACATTAACAAAGATTAATAAATGCTGTATAAGTGCAGTTCATTATTAGTTCATGTTAACTAATGTGGTTAACTAATGTTAACTAAAAAACCTTATTGTAAAGAGTTACCAAAAATTCTTACTAAACAAAAATGTGAGTCTAATTTTCTACTTGTTTTTCTACATTTTTTATTTATTTATTTTAATCTGTTTTTATGTCTATCTTTTATTATTTATTTTGCATGCATTTATTTATTTTTACATGCATGGCCATTTTGGCGATACTTTGATGTAAACAACAGCATGGATTACACGGTTAATGCACTACTGAAAAAGTTGTTCTGCTAATTTATGCTGTCTGAATTTGCTGAAAAATTTGCTGATTTGCTGGTCTCCCAGCCTAGCCAGGCTGACTTTAGCTGGTGGTCACCCAGACTGACTAGCTGACCAGCCTGGGAAAGTGGCCAAACCCCTCTAAAACCAGCCTGCTGACCTGCAATGACCAGCTAAAACCAGCCAACCAGCCTAGGCTGGTTTTAGCAGTTTTTTTTTTTCAGCAGCTAATCATGTAGAGAAGGACTTAGTAAGCAGGAAAGGGTGCAATATTTTAAAAACTAAAGTTAAAGATAAAGTATGTACGAGCAGTATATTAGCCTATAATATTTCACCTACCTGACCAGAAATTATAAGAACAAACACAAATGTTGTCAAGATTCTCGCCCTAGAAATCCTGGTTCAGTTTAAACCACAAACGCCTGTTGTTCCTCACAGTTTTTTGCACTCTTCTCCTTGATTTGTTATAACTTTTGGCAATCTATACTCCAAATGTTTTTTCCCAGTCTGACCGATTAGTACAGCCCCAAACATGACAATAATTGACCATTTCAGCAGCAGTAATTAGCAAAAGTTTTGTTTGGTTCAGTGGCATTGTTTACTCTCAGTGCGGCCAAAATGGCATCATTAAAACACTCTATGGTACATTTTTGGTGAATTGCAATATTAGGTAGGTAGGTATGAGGAAGCTGCAATAAAGGTGAAATTCTGCACTCCTTTTTGACTTGCTGAAATCTGACAAGGACAAAGACCCATTAGCTGCCATTCCAGCTCCGCTCAGACAATTTAGATATTCAAATATGCCCTCGCTTTGTGGAAACTGTTTGCAATGAGAAGCTGAATAGGTAATGTGACATTAATCTCTCTCTCTCTCTCAGCATTTGTCCTGTAACGCACCTTTGCCAGAGCGAGGTCTGTGATGTCTCTTTGAGTCCACCGTGTGCCCTGGAAAGAAAGGGGCATCCGTGCCATTGAAACAGGAAGGTCAAAATGCTAATTCGCTCTCATTCTTCCTCCACGTCTCCCTCACCCATCAATAGAGGCTGGGTCGATGTTTTTAATTATTCTGTCAGCTTCAAAGAATTCCTCGTCAGAATTTTGCGGCGCTCGCGAAGGTCTGAGCTCTCAGATAACTGTTATCCATTCATGTGACGGCGTCTCTTCGCGGGCTCTCAGGTCGTACCTCAAGAGTAATTACTATAGATCAATATGCTTAGGGTTGGCAGAGGGAACGGGGCCAATTAACTCTCGGGACATTAGCTAAATGCTCGAATGAAGTGAACGGCCATGTAGTGTTTTATTTGACATCAGGAAACAATGTAATCACAGGCCGGCTCAATCTAGCGCACACAAACACCAACAGATCTCTATTGTGAGGTAAGGGCTCTGTTCTCAGCAGCGGTGGAGAAAAACTCACACGGCTGTCTGCAATAGCAAAACATGACAAAGATTTCCAAAAGATCAGAATTTGCATGTAAATACACCACATTAGATTATAACTTTCTCTAAAGAAAATGTTAGAGGTATTTGTTCATAAGAAACTCACTGCTAATCCTAAGGTTTCGTCGGGTTGTCAGATCATGTCAGAATGTTAGTTAAAGCAATAGCTCACCCAAAAATTTAAATTACCACATGATTTACTCACCCTCAAGCCGTTCTAGGTGTATATGACTTTCTTCTTTCAGACGAATACAATTGGAGTTATATTAAAAAATGTCCTGGATCTACCAAGCTTTTTAATGGCAGTGAATGGGTGTTGACATTTTGAAGTCTAATAAAGTGCATCCATCCATCATAAGAAGTGCTCCGCATGGCTCCAGGGGTTAATAAAGGCCTTCAGAAGTGAATCAATGCGTTTATGTAAGAAAATGAGGATTTGTAAAGAAAAATGTTAGCGTAAACAAGTGATTATGGTGTATAAAGTTATAAATATGGATATTTTTCTTACACAAACACATTGATTCACTCTAGAAGGCCTTTATTAACACCCTGGAGCCACAATGAGTACTTTTTATGATGGATGGATGAACTTTATTGGACTTCAAAATCTCAACAGCCATTCACTGCCATTATAAAGCTTGGAAGAGCCAGGACATTTTTAAATATAACTCAGATTGTAATCGTCTAAAAGAAGAAAGTCATATATACCTAGGATGGCTTGAGGGTGAGTAAATCATATGGTAATTTTCTTTTTAGGGTGAACTATCCCTTTAATAGCCAAAAGAGTCCAAAGAAATCTCTGATGAAGTCTCTTCATCAATGTAATTTGTTTAGTCCATATCATCTGCCAGGCTAATATCTTGCTCACTTAAATGAATTAACACATCTCCTCAACAAACTGCATAATTTGAAGTCATATTCACATATGCAACATAATCAAACAAACAAACAAACAAAATAATAATAATACATTATTAAACATTATTAAACATTATAAACATTTGTTCAAAACCATAACCCCTATTAAAATTACGTGCAACAATACAAAGGTTTTCAATCCCATGTAAAATGTAAAGGCTATATAATCTATAAAATTTCTTGTATAAAACCCAATGTATACTGTGAAAAATGAATATTAAATTTGTCTAAATTATTATTATTTGGACAATATTTAGTTTTATAATATTACATCAATACAGTACTGTACTCATTTTAATAGACTTTTTATTTAATGTTGTTTTATTTACTTATTTTAATCTTTATTTTTTTTATTTGCATTATTTTAATCTATTTTTCACTTGTTTTTTTATGTAATTATTTTAATCAGTTTTCCTCCTTATTTTTCTTATTTTTACATGCATGTTTTTTTATATTTACGTACTTAGTTGTTTTATTCTAATTTGTATTTATTTGTTTATTCTAATTTTTACATACATATTACATTTTTATTAATTTATTTTAAGCTTTATTTTAATTTATTTTTTATGATTTAATTTATTTTAATCTAATTTTTTATTTAATTAAACGTTGAAATGTATTTTAAATTTGATCTATTTATTTATTTATTTATTTATTTATTTTTTGCTACCTGAAAATGCACCTTTTTTGCAAGACACAAAATACTTACCAATAAGTACATATCACTGCAGTTTCCAACAGAAATGAACACTAGAGGTGGTAAAACAGCAAGCATTAGTAATTGTTTACACAGTTATGATTACAGCTCCATACTGTATGTTTCGCTTTCTGGAAGTAACAAGCTTTCTGAGTAGCTCAGGCGGCACAGAATTGGACTTAGAATGTGGAATCCTTGGGTACAAATCCTGTGAAAAACATGACTAACGATATAAGAGCTGAAAGATGAAAGATTGAAAAACAAGCTAAAATGGCATGCTTCCAATTGCATTTTTACATCACAATCGCTTTTGTTCATACTATCGGGAAGGTTTAGGTGTAGTGCAGATGGTACGTTGTTTTAAAACGTCACAGAACATTAGAGTTATAACAACACTCAAAGGACATTTCAATTTAGAACTGCGGTGACACGTACAAAACCAATGTCATAAAACAAAAAAAACACTTTTAACACCACTCACATTTCATATTGAATATGTCCCGAAATGTAGATGGCAGTACGTATTTCATGTCTGGCGAAATAGTTCCTACCGGTATGTTTTCGTCATGGGATCAGGTTGATTTTTTTTACTTAGCCTACTTACTTTTTGATTGATAGAATATCTCAACCAACAACCAATAACAACGTTAACCACAAAAATAATGACAACAACTACATATTGTTTGATCACATGTTCATGCAAGCATCAAAACATTCAGAAGTTAGAAAAGCACAGTGACATTTCATCATCTATCCCTGCATTCCTCTCCAGGGGAGAGTGAAAGTAAAGTTTAACCAGCAACTTGAAATGGGGCCCAGATGCAGGGTCCAGACCAAATTGAAGTGTGCTGGATTCAGATAAGTGTAATGTCCTGGGGTTTGCGGGCCGTCTCATAGCGTGCCGCTTCTCTTTGCTCTCGGTGACAGCAGGTGTGGCGTCAGCGCGCGCAGGCAGACAAGGTCACCGGGATTCCAGGCTAATAAATGGTGTGAAGATGGAACGGGCCGGTGGAGAGCGAGGCTGTGGAGCGATTCGCCACATACATCAACTCCACTGAGCAGAAAATTGAAATGGAAATCTGGGCCTTGAATGAGTGCAGATCCCATTGTCCCCAGAATGCAATCTGATGATGTATGATATCTTTTAAGGCGGCCGGTCCTGCTCGCCGCTTCATTTTGAACCACAACTGGACAGGTGAGCTCATGTGAAACTTTGCAGGCGCGTCTGAATGAGCTTCCCCAGACAGAGTATGATGACTCCTCAGTGAAAAGTGGGTAGATACATAAGCGCATTATGGATTCATGAAGATCGAGATGGATGTCTCCGGGGAGTAAACTAATTGCTGTATATATGCGGAGGAATGTGATAAACACTTGAGGTTCGATAGCCATGATGAGAAAAGCAATAAAAGCACATACATAAATCACAGACTCGACTGACACAGCAAATTTCAACACTGGATTTTACATTTAAGTGTAAACCAATGTACAGCGCTTTGCACAGGAAAATAAATCATACCCTAGCTGTGAATGTGAGTTGTTGATGTGATGCAATGCAAGACTTTAAATGCTAATGCTATTGAATTTTGCTAAAAAACAAAGAGACAATGCAGCCAGTGTAGCACGATTCCCGAATGAATGATTCTCAGGAGCCAGTTCTTTTTAATGAATCAAAATCATATAGCATGACCAGTATAGTCCAGTTTTAGAACGAACGACTCTTCAAAGCTGGTCCTTTTTAGTAAATCAAAAACATACAGCGTGCCCAGTGTAGTCTGACTTTTGAGCCGGCTCTTTTTAATGAATCACAATCATACAGTGCAACAAGTATAGTGCAATTCCAGAACGAATGACTCTTCTGAGCTGGTTCTTTTTAGTGAATCAGAAACATACAGTGCTTCCAGTATAGTCCAAATCCACAACGAATTAATCTTATCAGCAAACCTTTTTAGTAAATCAAAAACATACAGCACGCCCAGTGTAGTCTGACTTTTCTGAGCTGGTTCTTTTTAATGAATCACAATCATACAACGCAATAAGTATATTCTAATTCCAGAACTAATGACTCTTGTGAGCTGGTTCTTTTTAGTGAATCAGAAACATACAGTGCTTCCAGTATAGTCCAAATCCACAACGAATAAATCTTCTCAGCGATTCTTTTTAGTAAATCAAAAACATACAGCATGCCCAGTGTAGTCTGACTCTTCTGAGCAGGTTCTTTTTAATAAATCAAAAACATACAGCACAACCAGTGTAGTCTGACTTTTCTGAGCCAGTTCTTTTTAATGAATCACAGTCATACAGTGCAGCAATTATAGTCCAATTCCAGAACGAATGACTCTTCTGAGCCAGTTTTTTTTTTTAGTGAATCTAAAACATACAGTACAGTGTGTTCAGTATAGTTCAAATCCAGAATGAATGACTCTTCTGAGACGGTTCTTTATACTGAATCAACAACAGACAGCATGACCAGTATAGTCCAATTTCAGTATGATTGACTCTTCTGATCCAGTTCTTTTTAATGAATCACAATCATACAGCGCAACAAGTATAGTCCAATTTCAGAGCGATTGACTCTGAGGCAGTTCTTTTTAGTGAATCAAAAACATACAGTGCGACCAGTAAGGTCCATATTCAGAACAAATGAATATTCTGAGTCGGTTCTTTTTAATAAATCAAAAACATACAGTATGTTTTATGTTGGCGAACAACTTCACCCTCAAACCCTACATTTTACTGTCAACTGCTTCTTTAATCTCAGAAAGTTCAATGCAGGATTCACAAAATTCTTGCTCTTGAAAGACTGCGCCATCTGACCAATCAGAGCAGAGTACGCTCATGGAAAGACGGGCTGTATCCAAAATCGCCCCCTATACCCTCAAATAGGGCACTATTTGAGGGGACAGCCATTTTAAGAGGGGTTTGAAACCATAGTGGACGTTCTTGAGTGCACTCATTCAATCCCACATTGCACCGCAAAAACGAGTGTACAAGCGATGTACACTCAACATCTACAGATAACCCATAATGCACTGTGAGAGTCGCGCGCCGATTGAATTTCGGCGTCTCACCAGAAGATGGCGCCTGAAGGTGTGTTCACACCGGACGCGACTTGCGCGAATAAATCGTGCTATTCGCGTGTAGTTGGATGCTTGAACATTTTAAGTTTACTCGCTTCATTCACACGTGACATTTATTTCACAAAAGACACAAATTTGCGTCATGGGAGGGGTGTCTGCCACTCGTCAACAGGAAAGTAGTTGTAAAATAGGTGAATGAGCTCAATTTGCCAGCTTTAGCTTGCTTGTAGTCTCAATATGTATGTAAATGTAGGTCAAATTGAGTAAAAAATTCTACGCCAGAGCACGTTCACATGTCACGATCCGGATGATGAGCTCGTGCTCAGGACAGATGGACGTGGCTGTGTATCAAAGGTAAAAAAATGATATAAATACTGTTCAGTTTCTCACAAAAAAACGATCATTTCGTGTCTTAGGAAATTAATGTATCGTCACGAGCCGCAGGGTGTAATTTGGATTTGTCTGTGCATGTTTTTGTTTACTTTCTAAAGGTTTGGTGCCCAACCACTCATATTATTTGACTGGCAGACTGCACCAGTTTTCGTTAAAAATCTTCGTTTGTGTTCTGCTGAGGAATCAAAGTCACCTAGATCTTGGATGCCCTGGGGGTAAGCAGATAAACATCAAATTTTAATTTTTGGGTGAACTATCCCTTTAATCCCGAAAAAAACTTTCCACTGCATTTCATTGCTGTCATTAAAGGACCTGCTGAGATCATTTCAGTAATCGTCTTGTTAACTCAGGTGAGAATGTTGACAAGCACAAGGCTGGAGATCATTATGTCAGGCTGATTGGGTTAGAATGGCAGACTTGACATGTTAAAAGGAGGGTGATGCTTGAAGTCATTTTTCTTCCATTGTTAACCATGGTGACCTGCAAAGAAACGCGTGCAGCCATCATTGCGTTGCATAAAAATGGCTTCACAGGCAAGGATATTGTGGCTACTAAGATTGCACCTAAATCAACAATTTATAGGATCATCAAGAACTTCAAGGAAAGAGGTTCAATTCTTGTTAAGAAGGCTTCAGGACGTCCAAGAAAGTCCAGCAAGCGCCAGGATCGTCTCCTAAAGAGGATTCAGCTGCGGGATCGGAGTGCCACCAGTGCAGAGCTTGCTCAGGAATGGCAGCAGGCAGGTGTGAGCGCATCTGCACGCACAGTGAGGCCAAGACTTTTGGAAGATGGCATGGTGTCAAGAAGGGCAGCAAAGAAGCCACTTCTCACCAAAAAAAAACATCAGGGACAGATTGATCTTCTGCAAAAAGTATGGCGAATGGACTGCTGAGGACTGGGGCAAAGTCATATTCTCCGATGAAACCTCTTTCCGATTGTTTGGGGCATCTGGAAAAAGGCTTGTCCGGAGAAGAAAAGGTGAGCGCTACCATCAGTCCTGTGTCATGCCAACAGTAAAGCATCCTGAGACCATTCATGTGTGGGGTTGCTTCTCATCCAAGGGAGTGGGCTCACTCACAATTTTGCCCAAAAACACAGCCATGAATAAAGAATGGTACCAAAACACCCTCCAACAGCAACTTCTTCCAACAATCCAACAACAGTTTGGTGAAGAACAATGCATTTTCCAGCACGATGGAGCACCGTGCCATAAGGCAAAAGTGATAACTAAGTGGCTCGGGGACCAAAACATTGAAATTTTGGGACCATGACCTGGAAACTCCCCAGATCTTAATCCCATTGAGAACCTGTAGTCAATCCTCAAGAGGCGGGTGGACAAACAAAAACCTACTAATTCTGAAGTGATTATGAAAGGCCCAGAAGTTGATTGAGAGCATGCCCAGTCGAATTGCAGAGGTCCTGAAAAAGAAGGGCCAACACTGCAAATACTGACTCTTTGCATAAATGTCATGTAATTGTCTATAAAAGCCTTTGAAACGTATGAAGTGCTTGTAATTATATTTCAGTACATCACAGAAACAACTGAAGCAAAGATCTAAAAGCAGTTTAGCAGCAAACTTTGTGAAAACTATTATTTGTGTCATTCTCAAAACTTTTGGCCATGACTGTATATGTAGCTCAAATTGAGTAAAGATTGTTTTTTACAACTGACCAGATTGTCCGACCTCTTCACTCACTTTCTTCCAAGCAAGATCCTTTTTATTCCTGTTGTATCGTACAACTCTGGGTGTCCGCACACAGCAACCATAATTTTCTCCTCCATCTTTGTTAAAAAACACAGGTACAAGTTCGTTGTAAATTGATTATTAAATTAGTTTAACTAGGGGTTATACATAATTTCCATTACAGATTTTAAGAAAAAACTTTAATCTTACTACTGGAACTGCCCATTTTAAATTATTATTACACAGCAAGCAAACCATGCAAAAGTGGCAGTCTTTCCGGTGCTCTTAGTGTCCGAATTCACTCACTCGTTTTCTTTCACTCCTTCAAGTGGACTGTATGAGTGGACTAATGTAGGGAATAGTGAATGAGGGTATAAGGGGCGATTTCGGATACAGCCTGGGTTTAGAGGGACTCAATCTTTGAACTGCTTCGAACGAATCGTTTGAAAATTGCTGGAAAATGAGCTGATAACGCATATATTGGGAAAATGAAAGCGTTGTTTGACCTTTCATAAATGTAACCCTATTCTAGGAGACTCCCAAAGCAATATTAAGAACCTTAAAAATGGCATAACAGTTGTACTTTATTGACCGTTGGTCGTGCTGTATGTTTTTGATTCACTATCAAAAACATAGATCAGAAGAGTCATCCAGAAGAGTCATCCAGTCATGCTGTATGAATTTGATTAATTAAAAATAACCGGCTTCTGAGACTAATTCGTTCAGAAATCGCGCTTGTAGTATTCATAGGTTTTAAAGATTTTCAGATACCTTACCACAACTTTCATGCTGACAGATGAAAAAGGATGGATGAAAGAAACATCAATAAACAAGTAACCCGTTCATATTCATCTATTATATGCCCATACAAACACAAGTGCAGGTGAAAGCTCTCTGCTGGATATCAGTTTAACAAAACTGAGTCAGCAAAGGACAGAGTTCGTCCTAAGGAGACCTGGTCAAGATGGAAGAGATGAGGGCCAGCAACTCCCCAGCTCATAAACTTCTTGACAGCGCTGCTGCCATTTCAAACCAGAGGGAAGGTGAAGGTAATGATGCTTTCAGCTTTGAAAAGAACCAAACACATTTACTTAGTTATGCAAATGAGGACTACTGGGAACGTGCTTTGATGTATGTGAATATTTATGAGTCCTATTTCACCCCAAAATTCAAAAGAAATAAATTATATTTTTATTTTACTAATAATGTATATATAGTTTTGCTTAGATTTAATAATTATGAGGATTACATTTAATAATATAACTCATAATAGAGGGTTTGCACATTTTGTCAGTTACCCGGTTGTGAAGGGCTGAGACCATACTGTATCTAAATGTTTTGAAGTTCCAGTGGCTACAGTGCAAAGTATTATTAAAAAATACAAGACGTTCCGCACTGTGAAAAATCTCAGAGGACGTGCTGTGCTGGCCAGGAGGATAGTGAGAGAGGTAAAAAAGAATCAAAGAATCACCACCAAGGCCATCCTGATGAATCTGGGCTCTGCTGATGGCAACATCTCAAGGCAGACAGTCCAACGGACACTGCACACCACTGGGTTCCACGGACGCAGACCAAGGAGGACACCACTTCTCCAGATAAGGCACACAAAAGCCCACTTGGCCTTTGCAAATGCTCATCTGGACAAAGAAGAAGACTTCTGGTCTTCTGTTTTATGGCCAGATGAAACAAAAATTGAATTGTTTGGCCACAATGATGTAGCCTTCAGTTGGCGTAAAAAAGGAGAAGCCTTCAACCCTAAGAACACCATCCCCACTGTCAAACATGGTGGTGGGAACCTAATGTTTTGGGCGTGTTTTTCAGCCGGTGGACCAGGGAACCTAATCACAGTAAATGGCACCATGGAAAAAGGAGCAATACATCAAAATTCTCAACAACAACATCAGGCAGTCTGCAGAGAAACTTGGCCTTGGGCACCAGTGGACATTTCAGCATGACAACGAATCAAAACACACAGCAAAAGTGGTGAAGAAATGGTTAGCAGACAAAAACATTAACGTTTTGCAGTGGCCCAGCCAAAGTACTGACTTAAATCCAACTGAGAATCTGTTATAGGGAGCTAAAGATCAGGGTGATGGCAAGGATACCCTCCAACCTGAAATTTATCGGTAAAGATGAATGGGCAAAAATACCAGTGGAGACATGCAAAAAGCTGGTCAGCAATTATAGGAAGTGTTTGATTGCTGTAATAGCCAATAAAGGCTTTTCTATTGATTATTGAGAAGGGTATGAATAATTTTGGACATGCCACTTTTTGTTCAAATGTAAATAAAAGCTGAGAAATATTTTTTCCACGATGATGCCTCTTGTACATCGTCTTATTATCTTTTGGGAGAAGCCGGTGTCAGTTCTGGTGAAAAAAGAAAACTTGCTGGCTGAATAAAAGTAACTTTAAGTCAGTATTTGCCAGTGGTATGAATAATTTCGAGCTTGATTGTATATACTGTACATATATATAAATGGGGATGAAATGGGACCTTGACATAATTCCTTGAGATTTTCAAAGTGGGTTTCAGAGGTACCTGTGGTTTTTTACGCATATGCAAGACTACTGCAGCAGTGATGGTAGCAGGTGGAGGTGTTTAGAGGAGAATAACTCCATCTGTTGAGGAACACGGTGTCTGAACCAGCAGCTCTGGCTCCATTAAGCTGATCACTGAAGAAAATCAACAAGCCACCGCAGGGAGAAGCAAACTAATGGCCAAGGTAACTTCATTATGTATGACAAACTCTGTGGCTCTCTTCAGAGAAGTGGAGTGATCTTGAATCTGGATGTACTTTAGTCACCATAAAAGGACATCAAACCTTTAAAACCAATATCGGGCCAATTATTTCAATGACACAGATCATGCTGTTGCGTTACCTGCGTTTGCAGAAGAGAACATGATTAACGCTGTTTCTGGAAATTAGTTGGGGTTCCCACACTTCCATTACAGATGCAATTATCATGAACGACTGGAAGCATCATGGTAAAGATTTTTTTTAGAAATCATTTTTAGATTGCTTTCTCTCTTAAGTAGCAAGCTAAGTATAATTTTCATCATGAGACCATTAGATGCAGGTTTTTGTAATGTACATGGGAAGAGATTTTTCTTATTAAAGGGATAGTTCACCCAAAAATGAAAATTTGATGTTTATCTGCTCACCCCCAGGGCATCCAAGATGTAGGTGACTTTGTTTCTTCAGGAGAACACAAACGAAGATTTTTTTTTAACTCAAACCAGTGCAGTCTGTCAGTCAAATAATGGCAGTGGATGGGAACCAAACCTTTAAAAGTAAAAAAAAAAAAAAACATGCACAGACAAATCCAAAGTACACCCTGCGGATCGTGAGGATACATTGATGTCCTAAGACACAAAACGATAGTTTTTTGTGAGAAATTGAACAGTATTTATATAATTTTTTTACCTTTGTGTGCTCTGGCGTAGTATACACTAACGCCGTAAGGCAGGGGTCACCACACTCAGTCCTGGAGGGCCGGTGTCCTACAGAGTTTAGCTCCAACCCTAATCAGACACACCTGAACCAGCTTATCAAGGTCTTAATAGGTATACTTGAAACTTCTAGGCAGGGGTGTAGAGGCAAGTTGGAGCTAAACTCTGCAGGATCAAGTTTGATGACCCCTGCCGTAAGGGGAAATCGGTGAAAAGTACCGGATGAGTTTGCTTCAGTATTCCTGAAGAAACAAAGTCACCTACATATTGGATGCCCTGGGGGTAAGCAGATAAACATCAAATTTTCCTTTTTGGGTGAACTATCCCTTTAAAGGAAAAGTCACGTTTGTCCTATTACAAGTATTCGGGTATAAAAATATACATCATGTTTTATAGAATTAAAGCAATAAATCAAACCATGTCAATTATTTGTCACATAAGTGGGTGGCCAAATTTCTTTGAAGTTTCTCTGAGTGCTAGTAATGAGAAACCAACCACTCAAAGAAAATGATCAGTGTTTTTTCCCCATGAAGTTATTCATTAGAGATACTTCAGCTTCAGACAAAGGTGTGAGAACTGCTGGGAAGGAATCATGTTTAATATTTCTCTGCAACCTTCATCTAAAGACATTAATTTATAGCAGAAATTTTTTATGGAATAAATGTGGTAGAAATTGTTGGGATAGTTCACCCAAAAATAAAAATTCTTTAATTGAGTCATTAATTACTCACCCTCATGTTCTTTCAAACCCGTAAGACCTTTGTTCATCTTCTGAACACAAATTAGGATATTTTTGATGAAATCTTCGTACTGTACTTTCTGACTCTCCATAGACAGCAATGCAACCGACATGTTCAAGGCCCAGAAACCTAGTAAAGATATCATTAAAATAGTTCATGTGACATCAGTGGTTCAACCATAATTTTATGAAGATACGAAAATACTTTTTGTGTGCAAAGAAAACAAAAATAACGACTTTATTTAACAAATTCTTCTCAATGTCCTTACTACCTTTCTGGGCCTTGAACGTGTCAGTTACGTTGCTGTTTATGCAGGGTCAGAATTTCAGAAAGCTCTTGGATTTTATCAAAAATATCTTAATTTGTGTTCCGAAGATGAACGAAGGTGTTACGGGTTTGGAACGACTTGGGGGTGAGTAATTAATGACAGAATTTTCAGTTTTTGGTGAACTATCTCTTTAAGGTAACTTAAAGAAACTCTTGGTTAGGATTATGCTCCAACTACATATTTTAAATAAATGTTCCTCTTATAAAGCTCTTATAATTCTGAATATTCTCTGACTGGTTTACTGGCATTTTTAACAACGTGTATTGAAATAAGTCTATGTTTCTGTATTAGTTCCAATAATAGATTCATATTTTCTTTCAAAATGTAAAACTTTCACATATTCTAAAACTTTTCAAAGGTGGCCAAGTTGTGTCATTGGACTACTTTTTGAAAAGTCTTATTTCTACATCTGTTATAGATGTTTTTCTATTCCAGTTGATAGACATCCTGAGATATAATTTAGTTTTAGCTCTCTTGTTTCTGCTTAACTAGAGGATTTACATCATCTTTCTGTCATCATTTACTTTCCTGTCATATTGTTGCAAACTTCTGACTTCTTTTCATCTGCAAAACACAAAAGAATAATTCAGCAAGTTGGGGTTCAAACAACACAGGATTCTATACACTTTTATTTTATAAACCCCTTTTATTATATTGTACTGTTCTCTAAGGTCCCCTTATAATGTTATGAAGATTTTTACATAAAAAAAACATCATAATTTAGAAGTAAAAGGCTATTTTCTGTCCTGTTTTTACCCTCTCATCAAAACACTGTTTGAATAGGTGTGGCGGATTGTGGACTCAGAAGTAAACACCCACTGCTATACACATTAAAAACAAAGGTGCCATAGAAGAACCTTTTGGTCTAAATGGTTCTATAAAGGACCGTTAACATCTGAAGAACCTTTCTGTTTCACAAAAGGTTCTTTGTGGCGAAAGAAGGTTCTTCAGATTATAAAAAGGTCAGACAGAGATGGTTTGTTAATGAACCTTTGACTAAATGGTTCTTTGTGGAACCAAAAGTGGTTCTTTTATGGCATCACTGTGAAAAACCTTTCAAAGCACCTTTATTTTTAAGAGTGTAATTGACTAACAGTTGTGTATATTTGACAGCATACATTCCTTATAAATGGACACTGCTGTAATTTAGGTCAAAAGTGCATAAATACTCAGTACATATCAAACAATCTGTAATAAAGGACAAAGCAATAGTGACCACGTAATAAAAACAGTTACTCACACTTGTGTGTTGCGACATTACTGTAGTCGGCACAGCATTGTCTTTTAGTTTCAATCTTTCTGAAAATCCTGCATCGAATTGTTGCTTGTTTGTAAAGAATCCGCTGTAAAATGAAGTGAACAAAAGATGAAGTTCTTATTGGCGTGGAACTTCATTAAAAATATAGCTCATCCACTCTTTCCTAATGTTGGGATCAGAAGGAAGCGATCTTTATCATTTGGTTTCTCCGTAGACCTGTATTTGGCTTTTGTTATTTACACTACATCCACAAATCGGTGGGCGGGGCTAAACAGAGCGATGTAGAAGCGGGTTTATATCTTTCCTTTTTCAGGCGTAAAGAAATTATGTTTTTTGAGGAAAACATTTCAGGACCTTTCTTTAAATAGTGGACTTCTATTGTGCTCCAAATTTGAACTTCCAAAATGCAGTTTAAATGTAGCTTTAAACGATCCCTGCCGAGGAAGAAGGGTCTTATCTAGCGAAAAAAACGATTGGTTATTTTTATTTTAATTACAATTTATATACTTTTTAACCTCAAATGCTCAAATGCTTTTCTTGCTCTGCCTGAACCATTTTTTTCTGGTTCAAGACAGTTATGGGATGTCGAAAAAGGGTGTTTGATCTTCTTTGCATGTCCACTTTGCAAACACTGGGTCGGTACTTCTGCAGCGATGTAGTATAATATTGAAATGATTTTTGAAGTTGAGGGAGAACATAAGATGGGAGTTTTTCAACATACCCTAACTGTCCAGAAAAAACTGAATTCAGGCAGAGCAAGACAAGACGAGCTTTGAGGTTAAAAAGTAAACTAATTGTAATTTTTAAAAACAAAATAACCAATTATTTTACTAAATAAGACCATTCATCCTTGGCGGGGATCATTTGAAGCCGCATTTAAACTGCATTTTGGAAGTTCAAACTCGGGCACCAATAAATTCGACTATATGGAGAAAAATCCTGAAATATTTTCCTCAAAAAACAAACAAACATAATTTCTTCATGACTAAAGAAAGAAAGACATGAACATCTTGGATGACAAGGGGGTGAATACATTATCTGTACATTTTTGTTCTGGAAGTGAACTTCTCCTTTAAAGGAACACTCCACTTTTTTTGGAAATAGGCTCATTCTCCAACTCCCCCCGAGTTAATATGTTGATTTTTACCGTTTTGAAATCCATTCAGCCGTTCTCCTGTTCTGGCGATATCACTTTTAGCATAGCTTAGCATAGATCATTGAATCCTATTAGACCAGTAGCATCGCGTTCAAAAATGACCAACGAGTTTCCATATTTGTTGTATTTAAAACTTGATTCTACTGTAGTTATATCGTGTACTAAGACCAGTGGAAATGCAAAGCTGCGAGTTTCTAGGCTGATAAGATTAGGAACTACACTTCCATTCCGGCGTAATAGTCAAGGAAGTTTGCTGCCGTAATATGGCCGAAGCAGGCGGAGTATTATCAGAAATGAGTTCCCAGCTAGTTTAGCATTTGCACATGTGCTGCGTGGTATTACTGCTCCTGCTTCAGCCTTATTACAGCAGCAAACTTCCTTGACTATTACGCCGGAATGGAAGTGTAGTTCCTAATCTTATCAGCCTAGAAAATTGAAGCTTTGCATTTCCACTGGTCTTAGTACACGATATAACTACAGAAGAGTCAAGTTTTAAATAGGACAAATATGGAAACTCGTTGGTCATTTTTGAACGCGATGCTACTGGTCTAATAGGATTCAATGATCTATGCTAAGCTATGCTAAAAGTGATATCGCCAGAACAGGAGAACGGCTGAATGGATTTCAAAATGGTAAAACTCAACTTATTAACTCGGGGGGAGTTGGAGAATGAGCCTATTTCCAAAAAAAGTGGAGTGTTCCTTTAAGATATTAGCATAATATTTTACTTACCTGACCAGAAATAATGACCTGGTTCAGTTTGGCCAACCACAAACGCCTTCACTTGTCTCCTTGATTTGTTTTAACTTTTGGTAGACTATAGTACTCCAAATGTTTTTCCTGGTCTGACCGATTAATACAGCCCAAAACATGACAACAGTTGACCATTTTCAGCAGAAATACTGCCAATATGGCTGATTGATCACACGTTGTGAAAACACTCTATGGTACAATGACCTCTTATACATCAAAATATCATATATTTTGCTTTCTCAGTTCATGACCCCTGTAAAAGTTCTCTTGTGAGTAAGTTTTGCAACTGACACATTTACAGAACAAAGAGAAATATTTAGCCGTGCAATGATGCCAATTTGAAATTTCCCTGGCATTTCTAGGCTTTTCATGAGCGTGGGAACCACTATTGCAGTGAATTTACCTCCTGTTTCTCATCCCATATCAGCTGGTGAATAATTCCCTCTATTAATCCAGATGAAGGTGAAACACCCAGCACGCATGGAAGGGAAGCACGAATCTCAACGTGCTTAAGATCTCAGCAAGAGCCAAAGACTTCAGGGCTTCCCTGGACGACTGTGACTTGAGAGCGAGACCGTCTCCGAACCGAAACATCATAAGCAGATCCCAGTGTTTTTGAGCATGTCTGTGGTTACTGATTCATTATTAATAAGAGCACTATGCGTCTCATAACTCAACCTGTCTCAATATGAGACACAGATGCAGAGTAATTAAAGGGAAAGAACAACATGAGCAACACTCGTGCTGTTTTTGTCGGTTCAAGCATGCACCTAGTTTGATGACCGAAGTTGAATTCCCAGTAAGTCCGCCAGTCGAGGGACAGCTTCCATCCTTCCTAATCAGGAAGAAGTTTTGGAAGAAGTCATCCAGCACCGCTGTCCTCACAGTACCTTAACAAACTTTAGAGAACTGCGAAGGAAGTGACTATGAGGGACTGCTAAACTTGACAGCAGCAGCAGTGGGGCCTGCTCTGTTTCTGCTTGTGCGAGAAATGAAAATAGACTTTGTGCATGGCAGTGCCTACATCTGCAACAAGAGCGAGTGTCAACAGCACTGATCACAGGAAAATCACTTTGAGTTGTTGCTTTACAGTGTACAGGGACAGTTCAATGACACAAAAACACACACTGTTCCAAAACCTCCACTGCGTTCCAGATGGCATAAATGGTGCCTTCACAGGGCACTTCAAAGAGTCTTGTTGAATAGTTGTTCCAAATAGAACACGTTCAAGTACACTGTAAAAAGTTCAAATGTACATTTTTTTTATTAAAGTTGTAAATCAAAGGTTATTGGCGTATATTTTACAAGAAAATATTATTTCAGTCTTTCTACTTCCAAAGTTTACATTTAATTCAGTGTCACTTGCCATTTTTTAAAATTATTATTTGTGACATTTACTAGCAATTTAAGTGTCCGAAAATTTCAGTGCACCTTCAGTGACTTCTTTACAGACTTAGGCTTCTATCTTTTTTCAGTTCGACACAGAACG
Organism: Garra rufa; assembly: GCF_049309525.1. Lineage (NCBI taxonomy): Eukaryota > Metazoa > Chordata > Actinopteri > Cypriniformes > Cyprinidae > Garra > Garra rufa. The sequence goes on along the minus strand of NC_133368.1, from coordinate 41,699,693 downwards.
AAATGTTTCCCATCAAACCCTCTCATCGCCAAAGTGAACTTTGGACCAGTTCTCCTCTCTCCACACAACATGCTCCTCAGCAAAGGTGAACTTAGCCTTTTGATTCTATTTGCTAATGAGAGGTTTGGTCACTGCGGAGCGCACTTTCAGTCTGACTTTTTTTAAACATCCTGAGACAGAACCTTTCCCTGTTCAGCACTGAATTGGAAAGCAATTCCAGCTGCAGTGCTGAACCGATTCCTCACTGAGCGTCTCCGCATTATCCTGTCTTCATGTGCATTTCTCTTATGTTGATGACCAGCCTTTTTGGGGAACTTGAATGATTTAGTGCCATTGTAAACCTGTAATATTTGAGAAATCACGGATTTTAGAATGACCAACTTCTCTTGCAATGGCTGAAGGTGTCAGGCCTTTGGCCTTCATCTGGACAACCTCCTTTCGCAGGGTTTCAGTCACCTCACACTGCAATCTCAGTGAGAATTGGAGGAATGCTGCCAGTTAAACAGGGTTTGTCATATAATAAAGGAAATTAGCACCAGGTGCAAGATTAACACCAATAACTTGGTGGTATCTGTTCTTTTTTTTTTCAGATATCTCATTGAAGTTTTTTTTATACTGTTCTCCAGAATACACAATCAATTCATAAAATATGCTTAAACATCTGCCCTTCCACTCATGTTAGGATAACTTCAAATAGGACTAAGCAGTGTTTTAGAAATAGTATTGAGAATTTTTTTAAATTGAGATTTATACATCATCTGGAAGCTGAATAAATAAGCTTTCTATTGATGTATGGTGTATGGATAGGATACAACATTTGGCGAGATACTACTGAAAATCTGGAATCTGAGGGTGCAAAAAAAATATCTAAATATTGAGAAAATCACCTTTAAAGCCCTCAAAAATTATGTTTTGATATATGTGACCCTGGACCACAAAACCAGTCTTATGTCGCTGGGGTATATTTGTAGAAATAGCCAAAAATACATTGTATGGGTCAAAATTATAGATTTTTCTTTTATGCCAAAAATCATTAGGAAAGTAAGTAAAGATGTTCCTTGAATATTTTTATGTAAAATTCCTACTATAAAAATATCAAAATGTAATTTCTGATTAGTTATATTCATTGTTAAGAACTTAATTTGGACAACTTTAAAGGTGATTTTCTCAGGATTTAGATTTTTTTGCACCCTCAGATTCCAGATTTTCAAATAGATGTATCTCGGCCAAATATTGTCATATCCTAACAAACTATACATCAATAGAAAGCTTATTTATTGAGCTTTCATATGATGTATACATCTCAGTTTTGTAAAATTTAACCTAATGACTGGTTTTGTGGTCCAGGGTCACAAACACACATACATATAATATATATATATATATTTATTTAAGATTTTGCTTACACCTCCTTTTCCTTTCTATTTGAATAAAAAAGTTTCTCAGAGGAAAATCAATAAAACATTTACAATTGTAACAATATTTCAAGTGTAATTTATGAGATTTGTTCTATTTTGAATCCAATTTTCTTTTGTAAAAGGCAAAAAGTTGATCATACCGATTTCAAACTTAAGGATTCATTAGTTTGAATATACATTTATCCAAACACTATCATGACATCTTAGTTAATATTTTATTATACTTTATTTAAACATGCCATGTTTTGGTGACTGCACATTTTCACTAGTGACAGTAATGCTCATACTTTTGAACATATTTACCTCAAAACGATGGGACCCATCTACTCAACCTTGTAGTTATGAGAGACACATAAATATTTCCTGTGTAGTTAAAATCAGTCTCAGCCAACAGACTAAAACATACACTGTTTTGGTAGTGACATTAAAATGCAGGACATTTTTTTTTTTTTTTTTGCATAATGTATATTTTTTAAAACAACAGTGGAATAAAAAAAAAAAAAAATTAAATATCATTTTATATATTCAAGTTGAAATGTAGGGGTTAGGATTCAGGACAGCCACCTCCCAATTGAAAGTACCCACTAAAAGATGATTTTATATATATTAAGCTTACTGATATTTTAAATAGTATTGTGGGTTTCAATAGATAATAAAATGATCTTGGTAAACATCTAAGATTTGAATACTTAAATGCTTTTTTGATTCTGGGACAGCAGTTTGCACCAATTCTGTAGAATGGACCATATAGAATATAAAGCATGATTATGCTGTACATGCTAAATTTCACAAGTAAACCCTCTCTGTGGTGGGCTTTTAACTTATTATGCTGCCTTCTAAGAAAAATTGTTTTAAAATCAAATAAAAAAAAATCATTAAAGTTCAACCTATAATTAAAAATTGACTAGTTTACATAATGTGACATATATTTTAATGCTTAGATTTAACTCCAATGAAATCAATGTTGAGTCGAGTCTCTAATGATAGCAAGGCAGCTTGTTCGGTTTTGGAACAGAGCCACAGAGATGTATAATAGAATTCAGACAGTTTTCAGTGAAGCTCAAACACACAAAGGAAGGAGAAAAAAACGACACCAATATGCAAAGGTAAACTAACATCTTTTTTATTCCTTTCTCACTTTTTTTTGTTTGTTTATGTATATATAGATCTATTTTTTTTTTGTTCCTTTTTCTACATACAAGTCCTTATGTCGTCATGCTGGGTGCAGCTTCGGTGAAGTAGCTCATGCAGGTGACCCATGTGGATATTACGAAGGACAGGCAAAAGACGGGGTGGACCGAGATCGTGTCGAGATCGAGCCGGACCACCGCCGGACTCCACTGTACAGTCACCAAATCACAAGACGTTTAGAAACGGGCTGACCAGGACCAGGAGGACGAAAGTCAGGACTCTTCGCTAAAAAGACGGCTCAGATTCCCAAAAGAACAAATCAACGGGAAAAAATCGTGACATCATCATACTGGCGTCTCACGCCATCATTAAAATCCCCCGCAACAGAAGACGACAGCCGAAGAGAGGGTGAAGACGAAATTAGGATGATGCAAAAGAAAGATTTTTTTTCTTTTTCTTTTTTTTTTGTGTTGAGAAAAAAATCCCACAAGTCTCCCCGTCCTTGAAAAGTGTCACCAGCAGAAAGAGCTACTTTTTGCTGAGCCACATTTATGTAGAACCAACTGTGCTCATTAATTTCGGTCCGTAATCGTTTCCATTAGAGCAAAAGGGAGTCAAAAGTCTACAGTCATTAATCATTACAGTACTGCTCATATGGGTCCGTCAAAAACCGCGGCCTGCAAGGACACGACCGCCCTGGCATTTCCAGACCTTAAAACGAAAATGCATGTTGCGTTTGGAGTGAAAAATTAGTAATACATATGCAAGGAGTCTACTGTAACGGCATCGAAGAGGGTCACAATATATTTACAGCAGTACATCCAGCGTGTACCAGAATACTGAGAATGACGAGCGTGTCCCAAATCCAGTCCTGACTGATCCAACTCAAACACACACATTAAAAAATAAACAAATACATTAGTGAATGAACGGAACAATACAAGGCAAAAACTGTAAAATGCTGGACAATCTTTGCACCAATAACCTTCTGGTCTTAAAAAATAGTCTCCGTTGGTTTAAATGCTTTGAAGGGAAAATAAATTGACATCTTTGGTGAAGATTCCACAGCAATCTCTCAGTCTCGTTGCCATGATGTCTCTGCAGAATGCCAACTGGGCTCAGCAGCAGGTGCACAAACGAACACACTCGGACGGACGGACGGACAAACACGCATACTGCTGGTTTTTTTAAAAGGTTGAAAATCAACAATACCGCTGGAGAAACCTGATGCCACTGAGGGGGAAATGGAATGACTCTGGTGAGGATGAAGCAGGTCTGATTTCATGGAAGAACAGGCTCTGCGATCATGAGGACTTTTAACTGTTTCGAGGATTTGACGAAATAGTTGACCCCCTTAAAATTTCCAGTCTAAACCTGTTTGCTGTTATCTTTTCTTGGGGACAGAAAAGAGCTTTTAAACAACCTTAATACAGCTGTTCATGATCACCAAGCTCTAAAGCTTCAGAAAAACCACCTTCAAAAGGATAGTTTAACCAAAAATGAAAATTTTCCAATTATTTACTCACCCTCAAGCCATCTTTATTCTTTCAGACAAATACAATCGGAGTCATATTAAAAAAAATGTCCTGGATCTTCCAAGCTTTATAATGGCACTGAATGGCTGTTGAGATTTTGAAGTCCAATAAAGTGCATCCATTCATATTAAAAGTGCTCCACACGGCACAGTTTCTGAAGCTTTAAATATGGGTATTTATTTTTCTCACACAAACGCATTGATTTATTTCTGAAGACCTTTATTAATCTCCCAGAGCTGTATGGAGCACTTTTTATGATGGATGGATAAACTTTATTAGACTTCTTATTAGAAACCCTAACCATTCACTGACATTATAAAGCTTGGAAGAGGCAGGAATTTTTTTTATTATAACTAAAGAAGAAAGTCATATACACTTAGGATGGAGTAAATCATGGGGTAATTTTCGTTTTGGGATGAACTCTCTCTTTAAATAGTTAATATTCAATATTTAAGATTTTATTGATTGTAAATCTTCCTTCCTTCCTACCGTTCAAAAGTTTAGGGTCTGTATGATTTTTCTTTTTAAAATAAATGTATACATTTATATATCAAGGATGCATTAAATTGATTAAAACTGACATTAAATGCCTTTATATTGTTACAAAATATTTCTGTTTTAAATCAATCTGTTCTACTGAACTGTTTTCAAAATTCATAATAACAAGAAATGTTTCTTGAGCAGTGCATCAGCATATTAAAATGATTTCTGAAGGATCATGTGATGCTGAAGACTGGACTAATGATGCAGAAAATTCAGCTGTGCATCGCAAGAATAAATTACATTTTAAAATATATGAAAATAGAAATCAGGTATTTTAAATCGTAATAATATTTCACAATTTTTACTTTTTTTTTGGTGTTTTTGATCCAAATAAACAGCCCAAACTTTTGAACGAAGCTGTACAGCATTTTAGACCTCTAAGAAACTTCAACAGCCATGTCACATAATTTAATAACATTAATTCACTTTGGTTGCATCCATAAAACTACTCCATTTTCCAGTTCAAACATCCGTTTGGGAATAAAAGCTTACGTAGCTCTCGAGAAACCATATGCAAAAAAATTTAAGGGCTGAAGACTGGAGAAATGATGCTGAAAATTCAGCATTGTATTGCAGGGATAAATTACATTTTAAAATATATATAATTATAAATCAGGTATTTTAAACTGTAATACTATTTCATAATTTGATTTTGGTATTTTTGACCCAAATAAACAGCCCAAACTTTTGAACGAAGCTGTACAGCATTTAAGACCTCTGAGAAACTTCAGCAGGCAGGACGCATCATTTAATAATCAATTAGAAACCATATGCAAAAAATTCAAGAGGTCTGAAGACTGGAGTAATGATGCTGAAAATTCAGCTTTGCATCGCAAGAATAAATTACATTTTAAAATATACGAAAATAGAAATCAAGTATTTTAAATTGTAATAATATTTCACAATTTTTTTTTGGTATTTTTGACCCAAATAAGCAGCCCAAACGTTTGAACGAAGCTGTACAGCATTTAAGACCTCTAAGAAACTTCAGCAGCCAGGACCCATCATTTAATAATCAATATGAAACCAATTCAAGTTTCCCTCCGAGGTCTGAGGTCTGATATTTCACAATTTTATTTTGGTATTTTTGATCCAAATAAACAGCCCAAACTTTTGAACGAAGCTGTACAGCATATTCCAACATTTAATTCTTTATATTCCAGTCAAATTCTCACACAAAAGCTTCCTAAGATCTGAAATATAGTGTTCGAGTCATATAGAGTAATGCTATGCTGGTTTTATGGTGATGTTTTGTCATTTTTGAGCTTGACTTAACAGCATACAGGTTTGAGGGTGATTAAATCACAGAATTTTAATTTCTGGGTCAACTACTTCTTGATATCAAATACTAATGCAGCCTTGTATCTTTGTAAAATTATGACTGAAATGTTACAAATCCCACCAGGAGTTTATATTATACAGCAACACTCCCGGAATATCTAAAAACCACCAAAGCCTAACTTTAAAAATGAATGATCGGTGCAGGAATACTGCTTCGTAGCTCTCTATAACCTTACCAGTCAAACATGCTGCACTGGATAAGTCATAAATCAAAGGGCGCCGAGCTCCCGGATCAGACCCTCCAACAGAGAGGAAACCTCATCCTCAAGGACACGACTGAATTCAGTCTTACAGAAGCACCTCGGAGGAGGAATGTAGGCATTCGGGTCTATGCAGAAAATAAAAAAAATCCTCAAACGAGACGCAAGGATAAAGTGAAAGTCAGAGTAGCCCCTGCAAAACCCTTGCTTCCGCATGCAGAGATGGCTTTTGTCTATAATAAACGTGCATTTTACAGACCATTCTGCCATCTTGAATAAACTCCCACAATGCCCTGCTCTCAAACCTGCAGTGACTAAATGCAGCATGAGTGTTGAAGGAAGGGCTCATCCAGAAATACTCATCTACATGGTGTTTTAAATGGATGGAAGTCATTTGGATGAACTATTCCTTTAACGTAAGTGTAACTCGAACCCATTAGTAGATCAGGTTCACTGGGAAATCTGCGGTTTGGTTTGAGTGATCCGATGGGCTCCATGCAGCTTAAAGTCAATACAGAGTAGACACCAAAAAAGTAGGGCCTCTAAAATGGTCCATTATAGGCCAGTAAAGTATCGAACCCAGAATAAAGGGCTTTCTTTGAGCCTTGTGTAATTCGCACATGCATTTAAGACCTCTGAGAAATTTCGACAGCCACGACACATCGTTTAATAACATCAATGCACTTTGGTTGCATCCATAAAACTGCTCAATTTTTCCAATTCGAACAACCGTTTGCGAATACAGCTTATGTAGCTCTCAAATGCAAAAAATTCAAGTTTCCCTCCGAGGTCAAATTAAAATCTGAAATCTATTTTGACTAGAAAGACGGTGTACGCTAATTCTACACTAAAGTCCTGACGAAATAAGTTTGTCTATCTAAAGGGACCATGCTGAATAGTTACGATCTACGTGATAGAATTTCTTCCCCTTCTAAAATCCGGAGGGAACGGAATAAAAAATAGAAATATGCTCATGATTTGCATATCAAGGAGAATCATGCTCAAAAAGGTTGAGCCAGCATTTGGGAAGGCTGGACCAGGAAACCTTCAGACCCGGTGTGGTCGACCTCAAGCCACGTTTATGGCATCAAGGCTTTTGTCTTTCTCACGAAACAAATTAAAAAGAACAATTTTTCCAGTTACAAATGACATTACGTCCCATTATCTGCTGAAGGCTAATGCCGCTAACTTCAAAACAAACATACGTTAGGTGACAATCTGCTTCTACATTACAAATTAAAAAGGCAGAGATTCATGATTCACACGAAGAGAGCAAAATGACAGACACTAAAGGGCTCTTGGTTTGTCTGAGAATAAACAGCATCACACGCACACGCACGCACACACACATCCCCGCACATCAAGTGAAGTATTAACAGCTGGTTGTTGTCATGTCCTGGTCTTTTTATGATCCCTCTTCAAGAGTTCAGCGAGAACTGGTCCTGTTCTATGGGCTTTTTCACCCAGGCTCCCAGGCCCGCTTTGTGAAAAGCCTTGATGAGCGTTTGCTTGGCCGAATGGTACTCCACCGCTGCTTGCTTGGCTTCGTGGTATGAGCTGGGCTTGAGCACTTTGATTCGCAGAGTTGGCGAAAGCTGCAGAGATTAAAAAAAGGTTTGTTTTTCCACTGTTTATACACTAGACAAAAGTTTAAAAAATACGATTTTTTTGTTTTTTAAAGAAGTCTCTTCCGCTCACCAAGTCTACATCTATTTGATCCAGCATAGCGATAATATTGTGTGAATAATATTGTGAATATATTTTAAAATGTAATTTATTCCTGTGATTTCAAAGCTCAATTTTCAGCATCATTACTCCAGTATTCAGAGTCACATTATCCTTTATAAATCATTCTAATATTCTGATTTGCTGTTTAAAAACATTTATTACTTATTATTATCAATATTTAAAACAGTTGAGTACATTTTTTCAAGATTCTTTGATGAATAGAAAGATCCAAAGATCAGCATTTATCTGTAATAAAAAGCCTTGGTAACATTATACACTATACCATTCAAAAGCTTGAAGTCAGTTTTTTTGGTAAAGAAATGATAGAAATTAATACTTTTATTTAGCAAGGATGCTTTAAATTGATCAAAGGATGTATAATGTTACAAAAGATTTCTATTTCAGATAAATGCTGTTCTTCGGTACTTTTCATCAAAGAAATCTGAAAAACCTCTACTCAGCTTTTTTCATACAAATAATAATAATAAATTGTTTTCTGAGCAGCAAATCAGAATATTAGAATGATTTCTGAAGGATCATACGACTGGAGTAATGATGCTTAAAATTCAGCTTTGAAATCACAGGAATAAATTACATTTTAAAATATATTCAAATAGAAAAGTTATTTTAAATAGTAAAAAAATATTTCGAAATTTTACTTTTTGCTGTACTTTGGATCGAATAAATGCAGACTTAAAAAAAGCATTAAAAATCATACAGTTCAAAAACGTTTGACTGGTAGTGTGTGTGTATATATATATATATATATATATATATATATATATATATATATATATACTGTTCAAAAGTCTCAGGCCATTAGTATTTTTACTGACAAAAATGGTTTAAAAGGAACACTCTACTTTTTTGGAAATAGGCTCATTCTCCAACTCCCCCCGAGTTAATAAGTTGAGTTTTACCGTTTTGAAATCCATTCGGCCGTTCTCCTGTTCTGGCGATATCACTTTTAGCATAGCTTAGCATAGATCATTGAATCCTATTAGACCAATAGCATCGCGTTCAAAAATGACCAACGAATTTCGATATTTGTCCTATTTAAAACTTGACTCTTCTGTAGTTATATCGTGTACTAAGACCGCTGGAAATGCAAAGCTTCAATTTTCTAGGCTGATAAGATTAGGAACTACACTCCCATTCCGGCGTAATAGTCAAGGAAGTTTGCTGCCGTAATAAGGCTGAAGCAGGAGCAGTAATACCACGCAGCACATGTGCAAATGCTAAACTAGCTGGGAACTCATTTCTGATATTACTCCGCCTGCTTCGGCCATATTATGGCAGCAAACTTCCTTGACTATTACGCCGGAATGGGAGTGTAGTTCCTAATCTTATCAGCCTAGAAACTCGCAGCTTTGCATTTCCACCGGTCTTAGTACGCGATATAACTACAGAAGAGTCAAGTTTTAAATACAACAAATATTTAAATACAACAAATATGTTCAAATATTTTTGAACGTGATGCTATTGGTCTAATAGGATTCAATGATCTATGCTAAGCTATGCTAAAAGTGATATCGCCAGAACAGGAGAACGGCTGAATGGATTTTAAAACGGTAAAAATCAACTTATTAACTCGGGGAGAGTTGGAGAATGAGCCTATTTCCAAAAAAAGTGGAGTGTTCCTTTAAGCCAGTTATTTATATCTCCACACAGATTTAGATCTCTTCAGATCTGATCTCATCATCATCCAGTCTGTCTGGAATGACATGAAGAAACAAAAAAAACTGAGACAGACTAAATCCAAAAGAACTGTGGCAACGTCTCCAAGACACTTGAAGAAACCTTCCTACAAAGCTTCAGTAAAGTAAGAAGTTTTAACGTACAAAAAAAAAAAAAAAACACACCAAAAATTCTGTACAATGACGGTGCTTTAAAAAAAAAAATCATGTTATCAATATATTTGATCAGTTAAGTTCTATTAACTAAATCAAATTAACATTTGGTGTGACCATTAATTTGCTTTTAAAACAGCTTTTGTTCTAGGCACACTTAGAACAGCATAGTTTTCAGGTAGCTTTGCAGGCAGGTTTCCTCAAGTGTCGTGGAGACATTGCCACAGTTCTTCTGGATTTAGTCTTTCTCAGTTTGTTCTGTTTCTTCATGTCATTCCAGACAGACTGGATGATGATGAGATCTGGGGCCGGATTCACGAATATCTTCTTAAGAAATAAATTAAGATTTTTTTTTTATAATTGCTTAAATATAAGTTAATTTGAAATAACCCAATAAATGAATTAAATAATTCGTACTATTTGGGATTTAAGTCAAGTCGCGGGCTATCCTAACTTTAAGAAGTTATTTACGATTGTTTTTAAGAAGATTCTTTTCAAGAATTTGAATTTTCTTAATTTTTGTCTTAAGATCAATCTTAAGTAAAAAGATAAGAATATTCTTAAGTTTTGTGAATCTGGCCCCAGATCTCTGTGTGGAGCACTGGCTCCTTGTGCAAACAAAAATCTCGCTGGATTATTTCAATTAATAGCAAAAGGAATGTTTGGAAATATAAACTGGTATTTCCTACTGACCCACTGCAGCAAAAGATAAAAAGACTAAAACTTTTGTACACATACAGTACATACCATATTACTGATCCACAATATAACATGCTATAACCAAGTGTTGCAGTGAGTTAAAAGTGAATCTGTAAGTGCAGTACCTTAGAGTGTAGTCGCACCCAGCGGCTGTACAGAGCGTGCTTACAGAGACGTGAGGGTCTGCCCATGTCATCCTTGCCTGTGGTGGCATTTATGACTTCTAGAGCCTGATCTCCCACTGCCCAGTTCACACTAAAGTTAGGAGCCTTTCCAGGCTGCCGGGCTTCAGCGTTACTGATTCCTGCAAACACACCAATCATAGTAAAAAATCACAGCCAGGAATGGCCTTGGAGCCTTTTCTTTTCTGCATGAATAACGTCCAGGGTGGCCCTTGCTATGCAGATGACTTGATAGAAAAATATTTTGTGAACAAATGAGATGAAATTTGTTTCAAGGCTTCTGTTTTTAATGAAAGAACACAGATAAAACTATGCGCTCAAGGTTGTTTATTCAGTAAATGTGTTCAACTTTAGGATTCCCACAGTTTGTCACCAATAAATGTCCATGACCTATTTTGAAAAAGTAACAATTGTGAGATATAAATTCTAAGTCAGAATTGTAACTATTTCCCACAACTGCTCACAATTCTAAGGAAAAAGGTAAAAATTGCAACTTTATTTCTCAGAATTCTGAGTTTACATCTCGTAATTTTGACTTTTGTCGCAAAACTGACTTTTTCCTCGCAATTTTGACTTTCTCGGAATTGTGACAAATAAAAATCGCAATTGCGAGAAAAAGTCACTATTGCGAGATATGAATTTCGCAATTTTAAGGAAAAAAATCAGAATTGCAACTTTATTTCTTAGAATTGTGAGTTTATATCTTGCAATTCAGACTCACAATTTTGACCTTTTCCTTCAAATTGTGACAAACTTCAAGACAAAAGTCACAATTCAAGATATAAACTTGCAATTCTAAGAAAAAAGTCGTAATTGCAAGTTTGCCTTGCATTTCTGAGTTGCTCAGAATTCTACGTTTATATCTCGCAACTCTGACTCTTTTTTTTCACAATTCTGACTTTTTCCATCACAATTTTGACTTTTTTTTTTATTGTGGTTTATATCTTGCAATTCTGTCTTTCCCCCCACAATTCTGACTTTTTCTTGCAAGTTAAATTTTTCTTTTCGAAATTGTGACACAAATTGCAATTGTGAGAAAAAGTCACAATTCAAGATATAACTTGCAATTCTAAGTGACAGAATTCTGACTTTTTTCTTGCAATTTTGACTTTATCTCTTGCAATTTTGACTTTTTTCTCCAAATTGCGACAAACACAATTGCGATATAAACTTTTTTCTTCAAATTGTGACATATAACTCAAAATTGTGAGAGAAAGTCACAATTGCAAGATCTGAATTTGCAATTTTACGAAAAAAGTCAGAATTGCAACTATATTTCTCAGTATTGTGGTTCATATCTCGCAATTCTGTCTTTTTTCCCCCCATAATTCTGACTTTTTCTTGCAAGTAAAATTTTTCTTTTCGAAATTGTGACAAATTGCAATTGCGAGAAAAAGGTCAATTCAAGATATAACTCGCAATTCTAAGTGAGAGAATTATGACTTTTTTCTCACAATTAGGACTTTTTGTCACAAGGACTCGCAATGTTTACTTTTTTCTTCAAATTGTGACATATAATCTTGAAAAAAGTCAATAATGCAACTTTATTTCTTAGAATTGTGAGTTCATCTCACAATTTTGACTTTTTTTCTCAGAATTGTGACAAACTTGCAATTGTGAGTCACAATTCAAGATATAAACTTACAATTCTAAGAAAAAATCTAAATTACAACTTTATTTCTCAGAATTCTGAGTTTATATCTCACAATCCTGACTTTTTTCTCTTGTGATTTTGACCTTTTTCTCTGAATTGTGACAAACTCGAAATTGTGAGAAAAAGTCACAACTGTGAGCTTTAAATTACAATGATATATATTGTGAGATATATATTACAAAAAAATCTAGAGATTGCTGGAGTGTCAGGTAACGATATTTTGAATTAACAAATTTAAACTATTACACTTTTAAGTAATAATAGGATAACAATAAGACCCTTAACAGACAGACTTTTGATGACTTCTGCTTCTCGAACATCTGCGAGGAAAAAAGTCAGAATTGCAAGAGGTATATTTTGTGAGTCTCATCTTTTCTCTCAATTTTGATTTTTTTCTTAGAATTGTGTCATATAAACTCACCATTCTAAAAAAAAAAAAAAAAAAAAAGAGTCAGAATTGCAACTTTATTTCTCAGAATTGGGAGTTTAGATCTCGCAATTGTGACTTTTTCTCAGAGTTGTGACACATAAGTGACATGAGTGACACTCAGACAGTCTTCTGATGACTTCTGCTGCTATTCAAATCTTACACAAGAACTCAAAAAGACCAATGAAAAATGTTAAAGCAGAACAGACTAAACCAATAACAAACCAATAAGCAGAAATTTCTCAATTTATATTACCTGAATGATTACTTTGGAAAAACCTGAAGCAATGGAAACTAATTGAAAACACTTTTAATCTTTTATTCATTCATATTTATATTCTTAATAATTTTAAATATTAATATTAAAATCTATTAAATACTATAATATTATGTAATGTTAAAAGAATATTTCCGTGCCTCATTGCAGTATGCACTTTACCTGCACAAATGCAGAAGGGTCTTTTTTGCGCTCGGGTCGAGTACGTTACGCTTCAACCTCCCACAACACATCGTCAGATAATGATTTTCAGCAGTGAGCCATTAAAAGCTAGTTCTGCTGGGAATCTGATGTAACCCAGTGCAAAAGCAGTCTTGGGTGTTTCTCTTGAGGCACAAAACAAAGTGAGAAAGGATATGTACTCAATTAATCGTATATAATACTCCAAAAGCAGCCGACGTCTCCCTGATGGCACTTTGAAACTGAGTCTTTAATCAGGAACTGGTGTCCACTTAAACCTAGTACTGCGTATAAACTTAACTACATGACCAAAAAAAGCAGCTTGACTGTTATTTAACCACTTTAAATTTTGACGAGTTTTTCCTAACCCTGCTATAGGATGTGTAGGATTATTTTCCATCTGCCTCTTTATAAAAAAAAAAAAAGAAAAAAGCGAGAGCGAGAATGAGAGAAATCAGCAGGGGAACGTGGGATTTCAGGCCGGCGGTGGAGAGCGGGCCCATCTAAATTCCCGTAATTCATCAAACCACGAGGAAATTGAAGGCGAGTGGGGGGAAACTGTCCGTCTAGTAAATGGTAATACAATTTGACATGGGTGCCATTTTCAATGATTTGGGAGTGGAAATGCGAGCCGCTGTGATGTTGTCTTACCGCTGAGCAGGGGGCGGTTGAGAGAGAATTGCTGGGGCAGGTCTTCGATGTCAGCGATCCGCTGGTACATGGCTCGGGAGAGATGATCAGCGTGATACAGGCTGCCCAGGATGATGCTGGAGAAGTAAATGGGCTCAGTGAAGTAGCTCATCAGAGAGCCCTGGATGCCCACCACGTTCCACCTGCAGGAAACAAAGCCAGATTTTATATTGGACATCAGGTGTCTAGCACAGACTGATAAAAAACTGTAACAAAAATTAAGATCGTATTTATTAATGTTACTATAAACTGACAATATAATGCAGATAAAGTCAGAATGAAAATGGAAGATGGAAAATGGAATTAGACTGGACACATTTTTTATTTTGTGCAGTTATTATTTGTATTATATTTAATTATAATTGATTTACTTAATGGATTCAATCATAATATATTTTTAGAAAATATTTATATGCAATTATTTCCCTTTGCTGTACGCAACCCATCAAAACAGACCTGTTATAATTGAATTGAATTATAATTGTTTTAAAAATTCATTACTGACATTTTGTATTGTTACCCCTTTGTCACCTGCATCCCATTTCCATTATAATTAATTTAATTATTCTTACATTTTAATTAGAGGTGGGCCGTCATCGGCATTAACGTGCTGCGTTAACGTGAGACTCTTATCGGGCGATAAAAAAAATATCGCCGTTAATCTATTCTCAAAGTTGGGTTGGGAGCTGGGTCTAAACTACGTAAGCTGTGATGACCTTCACCTTGATAGTTTAGCGCGGATGTCTACCTAGCCGAATTGAGTGTATGATGATCCGTGATCCGTACGGACCAAACTGGTTCGGCACGCATGTGATTCGCGGATTAACTGTTAAATTTAACCATCATAGAGTAAAAGTTTATAATTGGCACATGTTTTGTCTTGCCAATTTACCAATTCAAACAATTTAAAAAGGGAACACGCACGCCGACGCACACACCTGAAGAGAGCACGCGCACCGAGAGAGAGAGACAGAGAGAGGCGCGATTCACACAGATTGATTCCTCTTTAACTTCTTTTTGAACGGAAACACACATACAAAGTCATATCTTAATACCCGTTTTGGTGTTCTGGTAAACACAGTCGGTTATGTCTTCAGTGAACCGAAACAGCTGAGAAAGAGATGCGTGCCAGTAGTCGTTACGTGCATTATGCCTTAAAGAGACAGCATCCTATAAATACCTGCAGTGAGAAGCACTAGTTATTTACAATTAATTATTAAATTTCCGCACCTGAATTCAAGGGTTATTAATTTTATTAGTAACTTTATGTTGTATTCATTTACACTTGTTATTTGTGTAATTGTTCTTGTTTTGTTACTGACTTTATTAGTTCAGCTAGTAGTGTTTGCTGTGGATTAGAAGTAGCCTACTTAAAGTAAGCATTCAGTGATTAGTAAAAAACAAACTTTTGCTGATCCGAAAAATGATCCGATCTGTGACTCCAAATCCATGATGTGATCCGAATCGTGAGTTTTGTGATCCGTTGCACCACTAATATCCATGCCTTGTGCATCTGTGTATTAATCTGCAACGCGCACGTCGCGCAGCCTTTTACTCAGAAGTAGGCTACATGCAGTGTGGAAATAGTTGGTTACACAAGTTTGTATAGTTAATTGTGTTGTAAATGCAATTGTCAAGCAGTTTGTGATGCATTTTGGAAACAGGAGATGGGCCCCTGGTCTAATGCGCCACCTGGCTTAAGAAACCCGTTCTCAAAGACTTACTTTTAGTCATTATTTGGTTAGCACACATATTCTGAATGCCTTCAGCAGAATTCAAATTAGCCATTTTAATCTAGATTAATCTAGATTAATTCCAAAATTAATCTAGATTAAAAAAATTAATCTATGCCCACCTCTAATTTTAATATAATATTTGACCCTGGACCACAAAACAATAGCTAACAATACATTGTACGGGTCAAAATTATACATTTTTCTTTTACACCAAAAATCATTAGGATATTAAATAAAGATCATGTTCCATGAAGATATTTTGTAAATTTTCTACTGTAAATATATCAAAACGTAATTTTTGATTAGTAATATGCATTGCTAGGACAACTTTAAAGGCGATTTTCTCAATATTTAGATTTTTTTTTTTTGCACTATCCTGGTTTTGTGGTCCAGGGTCACATATAATTATTTCATAATTTTATTATTGCCATTTTGCAATGATTTCCCCCCTGATGAATGCAACTCTACCAGGATAGACCAGCTGCCTGTTTATGTTCTAATAATTATGATTAATTAAATTATTGTTAAAATTAATTATAATTATTTCATAATTTTATTACTGGCATTTCACATTTTTTCAATTTTCAGCGTTACTGATTCCTGCAAACACACCAATCATAGTAAAAAAATCACAGCCAGGAATGGCCTTGGAGCATTTTCCTTTCTGCATGAAAGTGGCTCTTTCTATGCAGATGACTTGATATAAAAATATTTCTTGAACAAATGAGATGAAAGCTGTTTCAAGGCTTCTGTACAGCCCCTTTTTATTGTAATTAAAAATTACTAAATATAATTCTACATAATATAATTATTTGAGAACTTTTTATTGGCATTTCACATTGTGTCTCCACCTTCTGTACGCAACCACAACAGAGGACCTTTATCATTATTTAATACAATTATTACTAAATTTAGTTACAATATAATACTACAGCATATTACAGTTTAATCATCGACGTTATTCATCGTTTCCTCCCTCGCGTTCATAATTTTAATTATATAATTATATTTTGTAACATATTTTCCTCTATGTTCACAAAAGACACCACTTTTCCATCCAATTTTATTCAATTATAATTGATTATAACACATTTTTAATTTAAATATAATTTTGCACTTTTTATGCAACCCCATCAAAACAGAATAATTATGATTCATTAAATTATTATTAATTTAAGTATGATTGCTTCATAATTTTTTCATTAGCATTTTGTATTGTTATTTTTTCCTCACTTCAATTAAAATTCTAATTAATTAATAACTTTTTATTGCAATTTTGCATTCTCTCCCTTCTGTATGCAACCACAACAGAGGACCTTTATTATAAATAAATACAATTATTAATACATTTATTTCTAATGTAATATTACAGCATATTACAGTTTTATCACTGACATTTTGCATTGCTTTTTTCTCTTTGTTCATAGAAAAAGTATTTTTGACACCCAATTTTATTTAATTCTATAATTGATTATAATTAATATTGTATTTAAATGTAATTTTACATTTTGCTGGTTTCCCCCTGATGATATATGCAGCCTCATTAAAATAGACCTTTATTTTATTTAAAAACATGTATTGGCATTTCACATTGTTTCTCCCTCTACTGTATGCAACCAAAACAGAGGACCTTTATCATAATTAAATACAATTATTTCTACATTTAGTTATAATATATTACAGCATATTGCAGTTTTATCATTGACTTTTTGCGTCGCTTTCCCTCCTTTTTTCACAAAAGAGCCAATTTTTGCCACCCAATATTCTTGAATTATATAATTGATTATAATTTTATATACTTTTACAATTTTTATGCAACCCCAACGAAACAGAATAATTATGATTCATTAAATTAATATTACATTTAATTATAATTATTTAATTATATATGCAGCCCCATTAAAACAGACCAGTGACCAATTAGACCACAAAACCAGTCATAAGTATCATGGGTATTTGTAGCAATAGCCAAAAATACATGTACGGGTCAAAATGATAGATTTTTCCTTTTATGGCATAAATAATTTGGATATTAAGTAAAGATCATGTTCCATGAATATAATTTGTAAATTTAATTTGATTAGTAATACGCATTGCTAAGAACTTCATTTGGACAACTTTAAAAGGCGATTTTCTTAATATTTAGATTTTTTTTTTTTGCACTATCCTGGTTTTGTGGTCCAGGGTCACATATAATTATTTCATAATTTTATTATTGCCATTTTGCAATGATTTCCCCCCTGATGAATGCAACTCTACCAGGATAGACCAGCTGCCTGTTTATGTTCTAATAATTATGATTAATTAAATTATTGTTAAAATTAATTATAATTATTTCATAATTTTATTACTGGCATTTCACATTTTTTCAATTTTCAGCGTTACTGATTCCTGCAAACACACCAATCATAGTAAAAAAATCACAGCCAGGAATGGCCTTGGAGCATTTTCCTTTCTGCATGAAAGTGGCTCTTTCTATGCAGATGACTTGATATAAAAATATTTCTTGAACAAATGAGATGAAAGCTGTTTCAAGGCTTCTGTACAGCCCCTTTTTATTGTAATTAAAAATTACTAAATATAATTCTACATAATATAATTATTTGAGAACTTTTTATTGGCATTTCACATTGTGTCTCCGCCTTCTGTACGCAACCACAACAGAGGACCTTTATCATTATTAAATACAATTATTACTAAATTTAGTTACAATATAATACTACAGCATATTACAGTTTAATCATCGACGTTATTCATCGTTTCCTCCCTCGCGTTCATAATTTTAATTATATAATTATATTTTGTAACATATTTTCCTCTATGTTCACAAAAGACACCACTTTTCCATCCAATTTTATTTAATTATAATTGATTATAACACATTTTTAATTTAAATATAATTTTGCACTTTTTATGCAACCCTATCAAAACAGAATAATTATGATTCATTAAATTATTATTAATTTAATTATGATTGCTTCATAATTTTTTCATTGGCATTTTGTATTATTTTTTCCTCACTTCAATTAAAATTCTAATTAATTAATAACTTTTTTATTGCAATTTTGCATTCTCTCCCTTCTGTATACAACCACAACAGAGGACCTTTATTATAAATAAATACAATTATTAATACATTTATTTCTAATGTAATATTACAGCATATTACAGTTTTATCACTGACATTTTGCATTGCTTTTTTCTCTTTGTTCTATAATTGATTATAATTAATATTGTATTTAAATGTAATTTTACATTTTACGCAATCCGATCAAAACAGAATAATTATGATTTATTAAATTATTATTACATGTAATTATAATTATTGAATCGATTTATTATTAGCATTTTGCAGGTTTCCCCGATGATATATGCAGCCTCATTAAAATAGACCTTTATTTTATTTAAAAACATGTATTGGCATTTCACATTGTTTTTCCCTCTACTGTATGCAACCAAAACAGAGGACCTTTATCATAATTAAATACATTTCTACATTTAGTTATAATATAATATTACAGCATATTGCAGTTTTATCATTGACTTTTTGCGTCGCTTTCCCTCCTTTTTTCACAAAAGAGCCAATTTTTGCCACCCAATTATCTTGAATTATATAATTAATTATAATTTTATATACTTTTACAATTTTTATGCAACCCCAACGAAACAGAATAATTATGATTCATTAAATTAATATTTCATTTAATTATAATTATTTAATTATATATGCAGCCCCATTAAAACAGACCAGTGACCAATTAGACCACAAAACCAGTCATAAGTATCATGGGTATTTGTAGCAATAGCCAAAAATACATGTACGGGTCAAAATGATAGATTTTTCCTTTTATGGCATAAATAATTTGGATATTAAGTAAAGATCATGTTCCATGAATATAATTTGTAAATTTAATTTGATTAGTAATACGCATTGCTAAGAACTTCATTTGGACAACTTTAAAAGGCGATTTTCTTAATATTTAGATTTTTTTTGCATAGATTTTCAAATAGTTGCATCTCAAATATTGTCCTATCCTAACAAACCGTACAGTGTACATCAATCAACTTATTTATTCAGCTTTTAGATAATGTATAAATCTCAGTAAAAAAAAAAAAAAATACCCTTATGGTTTTGTTGTCCAGGGTCGCGTACACTAATACAGATTAGTACAGTTTTAACATTGACATTTTGCATCATTTTTTCCCCATGTATTCCAAAAAAAAAAAAACCTTTTGGCACCCAATTTTAATTATATAATTGATTATAATTTAGATTTAAATTAATTAGAATTTTACACTTTTTACACAACCCCATTAAAACAGACTTGCCCACCAGGCTTTATATAGCATTGACTCGTCTTTACTCGTCTTTACAAGAGTACATCTATTTTTGATTTTGTTTGTGACTAGCCTGAAGTATTTCCAGCTGTTTAACATAATGAAACACCTTTGGGATTCCTAATCTCATTCTCACTTTCATCTAAAACACTGTAAAAATAACCATGTACAGGTAGATGGAACATAAGACAATCAGGAGCTACAAGAATCACAAAACACAAACGCAAAAAAGCAATATGGCCAGAAGCCCAGATGTGAATGACTTTCAAATGATATATAAAAAAAGCAACAGTGGATGAATTGTTCAATTAGTGCAGTTCTTCCAAACCACCTCATTTACATCTTCAAAGGTCCCAGACTCACCCACTGGGTCTCCCTCCTCAGCAGAACACAATCAAAAAGCCTAATCAAGCCCAAATCTGCTCCCCAAAACAACACCTGCTGTATGCAGCTGAGAAGAACCCAGACTCAAGTGATTAGAGTCGT
Source organism: Garra rufa (assembly GCF_049309525.1). NCBI lineage: Eukaryota > Metazoa > Chordata > Actinopteri > Cypriniformes > Cyprinidae > Garra > Garra rufa. Next base: position 41,679,278 of record NC_133368.1, on the reverse strand, counting down.
TCTTTTCAGTCTGGCCAATCAACGGCCTCAGATGCCAAAGAGACAGTCCAACTTCTGCTACTGTTAGTAAGACTATTATTTGCTAAGCACTTTCCAACTGTAGCCAGTTTCTACTGATGTTTATGAAGTCTACTTACTAAACTAGACAGCTTTTTACAGACTTGATAACAGTAACCCAATCATTATTTAATCCTTAAAAGCGTTAATTGCATTATTTTGTTGTGTAGAAGCCAGGAGATCAAATAGGAACCGATTTTCACACAGGGCTTGTGAGTTTGAGCGCAATAAGCAGTCATTATATGAGAGTAGCCTAGCACAAGAAAACTAGATTCTCGCAGTAAGAGGGAAATAATAAGCCACACATTATATATTAGAAGTTAAAAAACCCCATCTATCTGTCTATCTATCTGTCTATATCTATCTATCTGTCTATATCTATCTATCTGTCTATCTGTCTATCTATCTATCTATCTATCTATCTATCTATCTATCTATCTATCTATCTATCTATCTATCTATCTATCTATCTATCTATCTGGGCCATTCTACAGAGTTAGTTTCCAGAATTGAGTTGGAAAACATTTTTTTCCCCCACAAATTTTTTATGTATGCAAATTGTATAATATTTAAAGAACAAATTTTTAGTAATTGTGCAGTTGATTCTCATATTGTATTTTCAGAAATGGGACGAAAAAGGGTTTAAGCATAAAAACTATAAGCGTAATGCTGCTTTAAATTGTTGTTTTTCTATAAAAATATTAAAGTTTTCTGTTTAATTTAATTGCATTTTTGTTTTTCTGAGCAAAAAAAAAAAAAAATAATAATAATAATAATAATAATTTTTTTCCCTAATTTACCGAAGACACCCACTAAAACATCATTCAGTGTAACAATCTTGTCTCGCATATTTACAACAAAAATCTATTTAGGACATATTAAAAGACAAATTAATTTCACCCCAAATACTAATTAGTTGTAATTCTACATTTTTAACATTTGCCACTATCCTAGGTTTTGCCCATGTGTCAATGAGAATTTTTTTTAAAGTGCCCCTATTATGCCTTTTCAAATATGATATTTCATGTAGTGTGTCATGTAGCTGTATGTGAACATAAACTATCTGCAAAGTTGTGATGCCGACAGTGCACTATAAATGAAGTTTTTGTCTAACAAAAAAAAGAGTCGGCTCACATTCGCCTAAACGAGTCGTCAGCAATTCGAATCTTTTTTCTGTAACGGCCACACGTCACGAGCTACACATTTGCGTAATGTCCGCCCACGTTCAATTTCGCGAACAACTTGCCCGCCCACAAACAGTAGGCCTACCATTTTCACGTGGATTAACGTTACATCATGTCAAGAAGACGCCCTGGGCTGTGAGAGTGAATTTGTTTTATATGCCCTTCCGAAAGATGAAACTACCAAGAATGAGTGGTTAACATTAATTTTTTCAACACCTCAGCAGTCCAATGCCAATCTTGTGTTGTGTTCGCGTCATTTTACTGATGACTGTTTTTCCAATCTTGGGGAGTAACGTTACAACGCGAGATTCACCAAACGCTTGGTTTTAAAAAATGGATCAGTGCCCAGTTTATTTGGACCGGCTTGCTCCTCTGAACTTCTACCTGTAAGTATGATTAATAATTGATGATTGTATTTTCTAGCGATCGTTCAAAATACGTCTTTGTGTACGTTATGGTGTGTAACAACCCCGCACATGTCTTGGTAAGCGGCTAACTTGCGTTTCTGTAGTTCTGTTGTTCAGCTGTGAGTGCAATGTAGTCTAAAAATTGTGATTGATGCAGCTTGACTGTCTGTCTGCCTTATTAGTTTAAGTAATGATAATGATAAACGATGGCTTAACGCAGTGTTATGGGTTGTACGTTACAGTGTTGAAGTTCACAACATAGAGGTGTGCCCGGTTCGCTTACAAAAGCAAATTGCAAGCACTTTCCACAGTTATAATATGACACCCACTGAGAAACGTCCTGCTCCAGTCGTGCTTGCAAAACAGTTTCTTGTCGATGTGCCACTTCAACCGTTTCATCGTCAGACTCCGGCTCGAATTGATAGGGTAAAATCGAGGCTATCTTTTCTATGCATTAACAAGTCTCCACAGCTGTCATTCAGTTATGCCAATGGGCGTTTCGTTTTGCGCTGAAGCGGTAGACCAATCCAAAAGGACTGCACCATCTGACCAATCACAGCAGTGAGGGCTCACTGAAAGGAGGGGTTTAGAGAGACTGATTCTTCGAACTGCTTCACACGAGTCGTTTACGAATCATTTAGAAACGGGGTAAAATTAAATCTAATTTTTGAGAAAACTAAAGTGTTTTTTGAACTTGCATACATGTAAACCTGTTTTAAGAGACTATTACAACAATATTAACTACCTTAAACATGGCATAATAGGGGCACTTTAACATTTAAAACACAATAAAATGGAATATGCTTCCTTATTCTTTTATAATATGTACAAGTCAGAATAAGAATGTTTGAATTTTTTAAATATTGTGTTACACTGAATGACAATACAACCTTACTTGGTAACACTTTACAATAAGGTTCATTAGTATTACTTCAACCAAATTTTACAATTTTATTCCCCAAAAACTTATTTGAAACCTTAAAAGTAGACACTTTACATACATTTAATGCACTGACATAAACAACATGTATTGGTGCAACTTTTATGCTTCTTATTACTATTTCAGACACATGTAGTTCAGCACCTCCCATGAAAAATTCACAGGAATACCTTCTACCTGCTGTGTGTGCTAGTTTGAGATCTACATGTGGTCATGATACTAGCAGAGCAGGTACAGGCCCTGACGGATGAGACACAGAGCTCTATCAACACCACACGCTCATTCATCTCAGCAGATGGGCTGCTTTTCCTTGAGTGTGAGCTGTGAACATCAGTTCTGCTGTGTGTGAGCATGTCAGACTGTCCCTGAGCAACACATAAACCAGCCCAGCCCTGACTAAACACCACTTTCCTCTGAAAAGCACAGCAATAAACTGAATCAGGACACAATCTGATATAAAACAGACAGTGAAAACATGAAACACTCACTGTCTATTTCAATGCATCAAAGTTGAAGGTCCAAATTGGAGTTTCAATGCAGCTTCAAAGGGCTCTACACGATCCCAGCTGAGGAATAAATGTTTTATCTAGTGAAACAATCTATTTTCTAAAAAAAAAAAAAAAAAATAAAAAAAATAAAAAAAAAAATAGATATACACTTTTTAACCACAAATGCTCATCTTGCACTAGCTCTGTGTTGCGCGTCTACGACTTCACGCATTATGGAGTCACATTGGAAAGGTCACGCGTGGTTTGTTCTTCGTCTGTACACTTCAGTTCAAAAAGGTAGGCATTTTCTTCTTTAACTTCAAAATCGTCCATCATCTTTGTTACCTTTTTGTAAAGGTGTCTGTTCTTTGCACGTTCGCTTTGTAAATACTCGGTCGGAACTTCTGCCTATGTCACATGTGATTACGTATTGCGTGAAATCGAGCTTGTGCAAGACGAGCATTTGTGGTTAAAAAGTATATAATTTTTTTTTTTTAGAAAATGAGCAAACGTTTAGCTAGATAAGACCCTTATTTCTCAGCTGGGATTGTGAAAACCCCCTTGAAGCTGCACTAAAACTGCAGTTTGAACCTTCAAACCATTGGCCACCAGTGAAGTCCACTACATGGAGAAAAATCCTGGAATGTTTTCCTCAAAAATCTTAATTTCTATTTAATATTATCAGGACATTTTTAACTAATCATTTAAGCAGTGTAATCTTGGTTTAATATTGTTTTTAATAATATTTTGACTCAATTTTTATTTAGCTACAGTTCTTGTAATTTAGTAGTGCATTTTAAGTAGGTTTTTTTTTATACTCGTCTATAGTTTTTATACATTTTTATTTCAGTTTTAGTTTTTCGATATTTTAGTACATCAAGGTAAACAATTATACTATATTAAACTATAATAACACTGGTATTAAAGGATTATTTCACTTCCAGAACAAAAATGTACAGATAATGTACTCACCCCCTTGTCATCCAAGATGTTCGTGTCTTTCTTTCTTCAGTCATAAAATTTTCAGGATTTCTCTCCACATAAAGGATATTTATGGTGCCTCCAAATTTGAATGATCCCAGCCGAGGAAGAAGTGTCTTATCTAGCGAAAATATCGGTTATTTTCAAAACAAATTGACAATTTATATACTTTTTAACCTCAAAAGCTCCATCTTGTCTTGTCTCTGTGATGCGCATGCGTAGTCTGTGTGAACCGGGTAAATACAGTTAGGGTGTGTCTAAAAACTCCCATCTCGTTTTCTTTTCCAACTTTAAAATCGTTCTACAATGTTGCTGAAGTACCGACCAGTATTTACTAAGTGAACATACAAAGAACATCAAACGCCTTTTACAAAAAAAGGTAAAACAGCGTTGTAGGATGATTTTGAAGTTGAAGACGAAAACGAGATGGGAGTTTTTCAACATACCCTAACTGTATTGACCAGGATTACAGGAACATTTAAGGTTAAAAAGTATATACATTGTCAATTTGTTTCTAAAATAACAGATTAGAGCCCTTTGAAGCTGCGTTTAAACTGCATTTTGGAAGTTCAAACTCAGGGGCACCATAGAAGTATAAGGAGAGAAATCCTGAAATGTTTTCTTCAAAAAACAATTTCTTTACGACTGAAGGAAGAAAGACATGAAACATTGTGGATGACAAGGGGGTGAGCACATTATCTGTACTGTACAATTTTGTTCTGGAAGTTAACTAATACTTTAAGGTGGTTAACCTTAATATATTTATATTTCTCAAGTTTTTCAGTGAATAATAACCTACATTTCAATTAGTTCCTCAAACAAAGCTCTTGTATGACTGCAGCAAACTCAGAAGTGTCATATGTAGATTTTTTTGTAGACTTTTATTGTAGTTTCTTGTCATGCATGGAGACTAAACAGTCTTGACAATCACAATCCCCATCCTTTCATGAAAAACAAAGAGATATATGGAATGAAAAACAACCAAAATTAATTTTTAATACTGCTTTTGCAAAGCATTTTGCGATTTTATTTTTAGATTAATAACAAAACAAAATCAGAAAAAGTAGTTTTGTAGTGTAATTGGGGGAATCGAACATAAACCCCAAAAACTTTATTCTGTTCAAAAGTTTTCACCCCCGGCTCTTAATGCATAGTTTTTCCTTCTGAAGCATCAGTGAACGTTTAAACCTTCTGTTATAGTTGCATACGAGTCCCTCAGTTGTCCTCAGTGTGAAAAGATGGATCTCAAAATCATACAATCATTGCTGGAAAGGGTAAATTAAATACACAAAAATGCTGAAAAACCAAAGAATTTATGGGACCCGAAATATTTTTCTGAAGAGCAGCGGGCAGTGTCAGGACAAACAAGGGACTCATGAACAACTATCACTAAAAAAAACCACAACAAGGTAACAACACAGTATTAAGAATCAAGGGGATGTAAACTTTTGAACAGAATCATTTTTTTATAAATTCAACTATAGTCTTGTGGACTATATATAAACATCTTATGTGAAATGTGACCCTGGACCACAAAACCAGTCATAAGGTTAAATTTTACAAAACTGAGATATATACATCATATGACAATATTTGGCCGAGATACATCTATTTGAAAATCTGGAATATAAGGGTGCAAAAAAATCTAAATACTGAGAAAATCACCTTTAAAGTTGTCCAAATTAAGTTCTTAACAATGCATATTACTAATCAAAAATTACATTTTGATAGGTTTACAGTAGGAATTTTACAAAAAATCTTAATGTAACATGATCTTTACTTAATTTCCTAATGATTTTTGACATAAAAGAAAAATCAATAATTTTGACCTATACAATGTATTTTTGGCTATTGCTACAAATATACCCCAGCGACTTAAGACTGGTTTTGTGGTCCAGGGTCACAAATATCTTATTCAGGTCAGCACTAAATAAAAAATAACATGCATTTTATATGATCCTAGGGCTGGGCGATTTGGCCTAAAATCAAAATCTCGATTAATTGAACATTTTAACTCGATTACGATTAATGAACGATTATTTTATTTATTAATAAAATTATATTTAATTATATTTATATATATATATTTTTTTTGCCCTCATAGTTCACTGACAAGTTTTGTACAGTAAATATGCTCACATATTACAAGTGAGAGATTTTTGAATGAAGGGTGCATTACTTGATTTTAAAATAATTGAAGGAAACACACACTATCAACTATCTACGATTATTTATTGAACATCAGTGTTGAACAACTGAAATTAAAGCACACATTGCTTAAAACGAACAGTCACATTTTTCTTAAATTAGTGAAAATAAATAACTTGCACTTTTGGAAACAAAATAAATTATTTTCAATGTTTCAATGAAAATAAGCAGTATCTCTTCTTAATAAAATTACTCTTGTATGTATGTATGCATATATATCACAAGTTTTAGATTTTAGAAATGCACATTTGACAGTAGCAGAGTTGACAGCTTCTGTTTCTGTGAGTATCTGTAAAAATAACAACAGCTTCATCTTTCATACATTTGCATACATTTGTAGATTACCACTACCACGGTAAAGAATTTGTAATGAAAAACAGCATCCTGAAGACATTCAGTATAATTACAAATGTACAACAAACAACTGTAATGACTTACAAAAAATATATATATTGTTATTATATTCCATTACTCCTTTAATATATTTAACACATTATAAGTATAATAAAATTCTATATGAATATTTTACTTTTCTGCCATGCCATGGTTACTGTCAGTGTTACTACAGTAAAACCATGGTAAACGTTGGTGATTTGTAGATTGAAACGCCGGATCGTCAGAATACTGTCAATTACACTTGTTTAATTTTTTTTTTTTAATTGCCCTATATTGGCATTGTAAGCATATGATTTAAAAACATTTTTATATAAAATTATTAGTAAAACATTTTATACATCTTTATTTGACCTCAAAGTAGAGACCTGCACAGAAACAGAGTGCGGCGCGGGACAAAACTTGATGCGCGAGTGGGTAGAAACTCGTGTGTGTGCGGGATGCGGGAGAATAAAATGATTGGAGGGACTCCCGGAAAATAGAAATATATAAACATAAAATATCTAAAAACATACAAATTGTTATTCATCTATTACACAAAAGCAACACGAACAACTAATATAACTTCAAAATGATTAACAGGTGCAAGAATAGGAAGTTTCTGGAATGCAAGAATCCACTCACCGAAAGTTCTTGCGCACTGCTTAATATTGCGTGCGCACGAATCCACTCATTGCAACACACGAAGTGTAGACACTGTTAAATATTCATTGTGCAAATATTCATTGTGTTATAAGAGTTGTATGAGATCGCGATGAACTGAGATAGGCAGGGAGCATTGTTTGCTCGCATTCTGCCATGCATGCACACAGCAGCCCATGCTTGCTTTTCTGTTGAGAATAAGATCGATGTACTCAAAAAATATGTATAGGTAACCACAATGCAGGCTTTTGCAGGCGGGAGAGGGACAAAATTCCGTGCTGACTGAAAAATCTGTCACGCACAGGTCTCTATCTCTAAGCATTTCAGCTCCCGCGCCCCCCTCTGTGAACTCTGGCGCCTCGGTGTTTTTAAAGGGAAAGTAATCGAAATAATCGTCCTGGAAAAATTTGAACGATTATAGGTTCTGAATGTCGATTTCGATTACTTTTCGATTAATCGCCCAGCCCTATATGATCCCTCTTATTTTGTTAAAATAATTAACATTTTGCCAATTCTGAAACGAGCATGTAAACTTTTGACCTCAACTGTATAATATATTAAGTAAATTCATCAATTAAAAAATAAATAGATAATAAATAGAGACTGCAGGATAAGAATGACATATATGTAGAATTGAGTGACAGTGAAAGTGTGTGTGTATATGGAAGAGTTTTTCTGTCATTAGCAGAGACAGGACCTGTGCTCTCCGGTCACAGCTGTCTCTGACACATCCTTATCTGTCTGTTCACAGCTGCCGGGTGGCAGAGGAAGACACACAGCCAAACCGACCCCACAGAAGAAATGAACGCTCCCTCCTACACTGTTAATACGCTCTTCTTTATTTAACTAGGGTTATAGTAATGTTGAACCCATGCACTTCTTTCCCTGTCAATTATGAAGTCTGGTAGGAGCCAATGGGCAATTAAATTCACAAAGCTCTTGTTCTCTTCCCAGCTGTGACAGGTACAGTACAGTGTCTACCTAGTGCACTGAGATTAACCAGAAGGTTCCGGACTAACGCTTTTGCTGAGCTGTTCATATTCTAATGAAGAGGGCTGACAATAGCTTTGCTCCAAAAGTAAGGGAGCTGCCTAACTAGACAGCATTTTTAGAAGTAAAAGTAGGTAGGAACATTATGCACGTTATGGCCAAACTGTACATGTAGCAATACAATCCCAGAATGCATTGTAACAAGTTTGGCAAAGAGATTTTGAATATATTTAAATACATAGTAACAAATAATGTTTTTTTAATCTAAATTTGATTAAAAACAAACAAACAAAAAAAACATTTTATATGCTTATGAGGAAATTGTGCCATTATCTAATATATTAATGGCAATAAGTTCAGGATTCAAAAGAAATAAAAATGGCTAACTAACATTAAATATTGTTATATATGTTTTAGTTAAAGTTTTTATTTTCTTTTTTTATATTAGCTTAATACAAGTTTATACATGTTTTTTTTATACATTGATTTTTGTTTTTATAATAATAATAATAATAATTATTTTTAATAATTTATTTTAATGTTATCATTTATATTTTAAATCAATTGTTATTTAGCTAACGTTTTAGAATAGAATGTTTTTGCTCATTTTTTATATATTTTTATACATTTTTTATAGCTTTTATCATCACTTTTATTATCTGTAATTTTGTATAATTTATTTTATATTTTTATCAGTTTTTATTTAGCTAAAGTTTTAGTAAGTTTGTTTTTATTTTTTATATATTTTTATACATCTATTTTATAGCTTTTAATTATTTTTTATAATTTATTGTAATTATTTTTATCATTTATATTTTAAATCAGTTTTTATTTAGCTAAAGTTTTAGAAAACTTGCTGCGTTTTTGTTTTCATTTTTTATATTAGTTATTTATACATGGTTTTTACACATTGTTTTCTTGTTTTTATTATAATTTTATTTGTAATTTTTTATAATTTATTTTATCACTTTAATCATTTATATTTAGAATCGGTTTTCATTTAGCTAACGTTTTAGTAAATTTGTTGCATTTTTGTTTTCATTTTTAATATATTTTTATACTTTTTAATGGTTTTATTTTTATTATTTGTTTTTATCATTTATTTTAGGTTTTTTATCATATTTTTAATCATTTTTCATTAGCTAAAGTTTTAGTTAAATTTTTTATATTAGTTTTTTATACATGTTTTATACATAGATTTTTAGTTTTTAGTTGTCATTTTTATTATTAGTAAATTATCAATTATTTTATTATTTATATTTTAAATCAGTTTTTATTCAGCTAAAGATTTAGTAAATGTGTTGCGTTTTTGTTTAAATTTTTATAGTTTTTAAATATAATTTTTATTATCAATTAGTTTATAATTTTTATTTATATTTTAGCAAAAGTTAGTAAATTAGCCTTTTTCTTAATTAGCGTTTTTGTTTTCATTTTATATATATATATATATATAGTATAGTACAGGTTTATATACACAATTATATTTTGATATATATAAAATATATTTAGGCAGCGTAAATAAAAAATACAATATTATAAATGCATACAAGGCGGCATGCATGAATATTTTCAATATTTATTTTTTTAATTATTTTCTGTATATAGAATTTATTAAAGGTAAATAAAATACATTAAACAAAACTTAAATATAAAAGCTTTTTTTACATGTACAGTACAGACCAAAAGTTTGGACACACCTTGGACACACCTTTAAACCAAAGTTTTCTTTATTTTCATGACTATGAAAATTGTAGATTCACACTGAAGGCATCAAAACTATGAATTAACACATGTGGAATTATATACATAACAAAAAAAAGTGTGAAACAACTGAAAATATGTCATATTCTAGGTTCTT
>NC_133368.1:41650375-41668630 GCF_049309525.1 Garra rufa | reverse complement strand
AACTGAATAGTTTGGTGTATTAAGAACTCATTCTCACCCTCTACACCCGCCTCGTGAGGAGAGAAAATCCGAGCGTCCCCACAGGGCGATGTGCTGATGTAAAGATGAAACTGGACGTTGTCTTTCAGGCGGTAGCCACGTTTGTCACACTGTGTGAATATGGACTTCTGGTGCTCCTCTTTATTGTTACTACATTTGGAGTCAAACAGCAGAAAAATTCTTTAGAATTCTTGTGTAAACTGTACGACCATAATTACTTTGAGATATTTTGACTGCAATTTGAACTTCAAAATGATAAACATTTAAAGGAGTGAAGAGTATATGTATTAAAAATCTCATACAATGTTTTTTTGAACCTAGTCCAAATAAATGAAATAAATATGTAATATGAAACCACAACAATAATTATAATAAATTATTATTATTGTTATTATTATTATTAAATATAGTACAGTTTATATTCTTTATTTTAATGTAATTTTTATTGTTATTAATAATTAAATAGAGTACAGCATTTGGTGGTTTAATAAAAAAATAAATAAAGAAATAGAATGAAACAATAATAACAATAAATTATTATTATTAGTACTATAGTTTATACAAAATATATAAAATATGTAATTGAATGTAAAATAATAAATTCATAATAATAATATTATTTATTACAGAATATATTTTATCTCAGTGTATGAGACATACTGTATAACTTAAATTAAAATAAACAACAACAGCAACAATAAAAAGAATATAACTTAATAAAAATGTATATAAAAATAATAATATCAATAATACATTATTATTATTATTAACACTATAGTTTATATATTATACTATTGTTAATATAATTTATTTTAATGTAATAAAAAAAAAAATAATAAAAAAATAAATAAAAATTCAATAGATTACAGCCTTTGGTGGTTTAATAAATAGCAAAAAGCTAGATCTTGATTAATCTATATAACGTATTAATGAAAATATGTAAATTAATCTAATAAAATAATTATAAGTTATTATTATTATTTATTATAGAATAGATTTTATCTCAGTGTGAGACATATATAACTTAAAAAATAATATATATTAACCTAAAGTGTATATGAAACAATAACAACAACAATAATAATAATAATACATTATTATTATTATTATTATAGTTTATATAATTAATTGTAATAACATTTTCATAAATATTTCAACAGATCACAGCATTTGGTGGTTTAATCAATGCAACAGGCTAGATCACAATTAATCTATTTCATATCAGTATAAACTAAAATATGTAAATGGATCTAAATTAATAATTATAGTTTATTATTATTTATTACAGTCTATGAGACATACAGTAGATAACTTAAAAAAAATATATATATATATTAACTTTAAAACAATACTTAAAACAACAAACAACAAAAATAATACATTGACTTAATTAATTAATTACATTTTCATAAATATTTCAACAGATCACAGCATTTGGTGGTTTAATAAACTGCAAAAGGCTAGATCATGAATAATCTATATCATGTATATATTAAACTATATAAATAGATCTAAAATAATAATGATAATTTACTATTTATTACAGAATAAATTTGATCTCAGTGTATGAGAATTAAAATATGTAAATGAATGTAAAATAATAAAATAATAATTATAATTTATTATTATTATTTGTTACAGAATAAATTCTATCTAAGTGTATGAGAGATTTATAATTTAAAGAAAAAAAAATAAAAAAATAAATAAACTTAAAAAATGTATATGAAACAATAACAATAACAACAATAATAATAATACATTTATTATTATAGTTTACATAAATAATTTTAATTACATTTTTATAAATAATTTAATAGATTCCAACATTTGGTGGTTTAATAAACTGCAAAAGGCTAGATCACGAATAATCTATATAAGTACAAATTAAAATATTATAAATTATAAATGAATCTAAAATAATAACGATAATTTATTATTATTTATTACAGAATACATTTTATACATTTGATCTCAGTGTATGAGACAATTAAAATATGTAAATGAATCAAAAATAATAAATATAATTTATTATTATTATTTATTACAATATAAATTAGATCTGTGTATGAGACATATAACTTAAAAAAATTAAAATACAACATTACATATATATATATATATATATATATATATATATATATATATATATATATATATATATATATATATATATATATATATATATATATATTTTAACTTAAAAATGTACATGAAACAATACCAACAACAATAAACTGTTACTATTATTATAGTTTATATACTTAATTTTAATTACATTTCGATAAATATTTTAATATATTACAGCATTTGGGGGTTTAATTAATTCCAAAAGCCTATATCGTGATTCATTAAGTGTCTAAATAAATATAATCTATAAATATAATATAATAAATATAATGTCTAAATGCTGTTCATGTGTATATATGTGACCCTGGACCACAAAACCAGTCATAAGGTTAAATTTGACAAAACTGAGATTTATACATCATATGAAAGTTCAATAAATAAGCTTTCTATTGATGTATGGTTTGTTAGGATATGACAATATTTGGCCGAGATATAACTATTTGAAAATCTGAAATCTGAGGGTGCAAAAAAAATCTAAATACTGAGAAAATCACCTTTAAAGTTGTCCAAATTAAGTTCTTAACAATGCATATTACTAATCAAAAATTACATTTTGATATATTTATAAAAGGAATTTTACAAAAAATCTTCATGGAACAATTTCCTAATGATTTTTGGCATAAAAGAAAAATCAATAATTTTGACCCATACTATGTATTTTTGGCTATTGCTACAAATATACCCCAGCGACTTAAGACTGTTTTTTTGGGCCAGGGTCATATATATTTTGTTGTTTGTGTGTTTATTATTACCTTTTTTTATATTATTATTTTAAATATATTTCCATATATATTAAAACTCAATCACAGCATTTAGTGGTTTAATAAATTGCAAAAGGCCATATCCTGATTCGTTAAGTGTGCATCTCTATTTAAAACCGTATACAATAACAAAATATTAAATTAAAACTTGCTTATGAGTTTAATTTCCCTTCCTTCTAGGCTAAACATCCATCATGCTATGGTGACATACTGTATGAGACACACAGACACACAAGACAGCGTCTCACCTTAAGAAGTACTCCAGCTGCATGTAGAGATACCTGATCAGGGAGCGACGAGCAATGATTTCAGCGTGACAGTCGTTGAGCGCCAGGCCACGGTCGCTCATATACTCGCCGTTTATACACTTGGTTCCCGTGGAGACGCAGATGACCTGAGCGTCCTTGACATCAGTACCTGAGGTAAAAGCAGGAGGAAACACACCAACAAAAATCACACTGACTATCTCTAGACTCAATAAGCAATGTAAAGATTCAGGTTTTAATTTCTTGACTTCATAAGTGATTCTTTTAGTAGATAAAGCATCAGTGAGTGATTCATTAGGCTGATTCAAATTGATTACAAATGAGTCTTAACTGATTCACATGGCTTAGAGTCATTTGGCGGGAAAATGTTTTAAAACATTCTTAAATTTTTTAAATGTAACTGTTTCTGAATAAGAATTCTATGTAGAACTCTACCTGTTGTCATGACAACACCAGCCAGAACTTTCCGTCGTGCATGTGGAGACGTGAAGTTGTCAGTGAGCTCGCTGAATTTGTCCACCACCAGACGAGAAACAGCATCTGCAAGAACCTGATAAAGAGCATACAAATGTCAGACTTCACATAGAGGGCAATGCTAACATCAATAATACATGAACACAAATCAGTACATCCATGATACCGCTATAGGCAAGCATGGAATATTCAGAACAATAGAGACTTCATGACTACATTCAACATTCAGTCATGAAAAAACGTTTCTTGTCTTACTGTTCATGACTCATGGGTATAGAAAGCCATTTCTGCATCAGGATGAAACAATACAAAGGTGTTCTGACTCTTTGTCTCGCAATTCAGAGAAAATAAGTCAGAACAAACCCAAAATTGTGTGACACAAACTTGCAATTCAGAGGAAGAATTCTAACTTTTTTGAGTTTCTATCTTACAATTCTGAACTTTTTCTCTGGATTAGCAATTCTCTTCTATTTGTTTGTGCCATGGAATAAAAATGTAAAATTGTAAGTTACAGTTGAGGTCAAAAGTTTACACCCCCTGTCAAGATCATTAAAAATGTTATTTATTTTACCACATTAAGAGGGATCAAATAAAATGCATGTACTGATCTGAATAGGATATTTCACATAAAATATATTTAAATATAGTCCACAAGAGAAAATAATAGTTGAATTTATACAAATGACCCCATTCAAGTTTACATACACTTGATTCTTAATACTGTGTTGTTACCTGAATGATCCACAGCTGTGTTTTTTTGTTTAGTGATAGTTGTTCATGAGTCCCTTGTTTGTCCTGAGCAGTTAAACTGCCTGATATTCTTTAGAAAAATCCTTCAGGTCCCACAAATTCTGTGGTTTTCCAGCATCTTTGTGTATTTTAACTCTTTCCAACAATGACTGGATGACTGTTTTGAGATCCATCTTTTCACACTGAGGACAACTGAGGCACTCATATGCAACTATTACAGAAATTTCAAGCGCTCACTGATGCTTAAGAAGAAAAAAAAACAATGCATTAAGCACTAAACTTTTGATCAGAATAAAAATGTGCTTATTTTGCTTAAATATCATATTGTATGTGTTTCCTTCTGGAGAATCAGAGAGCATTTGAACCTTCTGTAATAGTTGCATATGAGTCCCTCAGTTGTCCTCAGTGTGAAAAGATGGATCTCAAAATCATACAGTCATAGTTGGAAAGGATTCAAATGCACAAAAATGCTGAAAAACCAAAGAATTTGTGGGACCTGAAGGATTTTTCTGAAGAACAGCAGGCATTTTAACTGTTTGGGACAAACAAGGGACTCATTAACAACTATCACTAAACAAACACACACACACACAAAAAAACAAACAAAAAAAAAACAAATGTGGACCATTCAGGTAACAACACAGTATTATGAATCAAGTGTATGTAAACTTTTGAACAGGGTCATTTTTATAAATTTAGCTATTATTTTTTTCTTCTGGACTACATGTAAACATCTTTTATGTGAAATATCTTATTCAGGGCAGTACTAAATAAACAATAACATGCATTTTGTATGATCTCTCTTATTTTGGTAAAATACTTAACATTTTTGATTGATCATGATTATGAAAGCGGGTGTAAACTTTTGACCACAACTGTCTGAATTGTCAAGTCAAGATTTGTAAGACTGCAAAATTTAAATTCAAAAGTTAATACATTTGAATACATTTCGCAACCTCACAAATCCATTATTTTCATCCCAAGGCAGAAATAAGCTTCCATATATGGGTGAAAATAAAATAAAATGAAATAAAATCTCACTCCTCTCCCTTCAACAAACTTTCATCAATATGTATTATCCTCTTCTCATAATCCAATCAATTCCTCACGGATAAAAATCAAGTCAAAGCTCTACATTTTTTTCAAAACTGAGCTTACAAGGAAAAGTTTAATACTGAGTTTCAACACGATGTACTGATTTTTAATGGAACAAAATGAAATTCAACCGATTATTTCAAAGAACCTGCTCCTCTATGAATGACTGCAAAGCGAAATTTACCGCAGACCTCGGATTCACCTTCTGCTGCTGCAATATAATATCAATATTTCATCGAAAGCCTTCAGGCACCTCTGTGATTCCTTTCCGCTAACAGTGCCCTCCACTTCACATTCCTTAAGCTCCCTGTTAATATGCTGGAAAATGATTATGCCAGGGAAAAAAATCAACGGCCGAATGGGCAAGAATTAGAGACATTAGTCTAACATTACTTCCCAAATACTTCGGAGTCACTCGGTCGGAGACGGCTAATGGGAGTTTTAAGCGGAGCATGCTCTCGATATATTATCAGGAGACAGCAAAATCTCCCAGCCTACAGAAGGCTGCGCTTTACTCTCATGATAAAACACACTAGTTTTTACCATCATCTTTATTTGCTTTCATTTCCCATTAGCGCCTGGGGACAGATGACGGGAAATTCACTAGCCAACTAGACACTGACAGATTTCACAAGCTTCTAGAAAAGTAAGAAAGTGGAAAAAGAGGCTAACGCAGAGATGTATATATATTAAAAAGAAATAAATTGCATTCTTGAGATTATACAATACATTTTATATTAATATCAGCATAATTTTATAGGTAATTTTATCGATTTTTTTATATAGTCTACTTGTTAAACATTATGGTAATACAATTATATAAAATAAAAAATATAACTGATCATTTTAAGTGGCAATACACATACATACATACATACATATACATACATACACACACACACACACACACACACACACACACACACACACACACACACACACACACACACACACACACACACACACACACACACACACACACACATATATACACACTTCATAATAATACATAATGAACAATTATTGAAATAAAGTAATTTAACAATAACAAAAAACAATAGATTTATACTATAAATTAAACATTTAATATTTATAGTAATAATATTAGCTAATAAAATTAATATTGTTTATGTAAATTAATGTTATTTAAAAAAAATTGTATATATAAATTATTTAGAATGGCAATTAGTGTAAATATGTAAAAAAGGTGTATATATTTTATGATTATTCTATAAATATTCGATAATTATATATACATATATAAAATTAAAATACTGTTATATATATAAAAAAAAATTAATATATAGTATAGTTTTATTTATATATAGTTCAGTATAGTCCACATTTAATATTTATGATATTTATATTTTATAATTATGATACAATCATTTGATAATTATATTAGCTAAATTGTTGTTCGCCCAATAAGTGACATATTTTTAAAAGCCAATGTCCATTTTTAATACAATCCAATGATTAAATATATTTATAAAATACTGTTATTAAATATATATAAATAAATATTTACTATATTCTAGGATTTATTAAAAAATAAGCATTACCGTAAGTTTATTAAAATGTGCCATTATTTATTGCATTTACAGCAAAAACTATACTTATATATCAACTACATTGATATATATTCGCCCACTGTAGACGTGAAGTCAGTTTGTATATCCCCACACGAGTGCAGGAAAAACACACCTGAAACGATCAGTCGTCCTGTGACGAGAGTCTATTTAACCTCTCGCCATCTGGTTAAAACAAATACACCTCTCCACCTTGGGTCTCATATTGACAGCATGTTAAATATGTGGCTATCAGATTGGGGATGGATAATGGGGTTTTGCATTCATGGCGCTGCATCTGTCACGCAGACCGACAACCCAAGAGCCATCAGCATCAGAGACAAAACATGCCGCTGACAGGACTGCTCTTTAGTGGACAGGTAGTGGGCAGGCTGAAACAAAATGTTCTTGTTTTGACACGGTTCAGAGGAAGATGTTAATTAAGATTGGGTCGCTTCCAGGCCCAGCCTTATCTTAAAAGCAGGATTAACAGAGGATTTCAGAAATGTGTAAATAGACGTCTTCACACACAAAAGCCAGTCGTTGGTCATTTCGGCTCACCGTGTTGTTTCACCGGCAGGCGTGAGCAATATATTGAATATGCATGACATATTCCCAATGCTTTGCTAGTGACATGACATTGAGCAACTTAATGATTTTAACATTTTTATCTGGCCATTCAAATTCCTAAAGCCCTTCTTTGTCTAAAAACTTGCAAATGCTAAAAGGGTAATAAGAGATTAAATTTAGTGGGAGTTGGTACTGTAAGTTTGATTAATTAAATGAATCAGTTCAGGGCAATTAAGTGAATCAGTTTAGAATTTCCAATTTAGTTTAAATATAACAATAAAATAAAATAAAAAGTTTAAAACTGCTTTAAATTATTTTTGTTTTTCCAAAAAATATACATTAAAAAGTTTTCTGTTTAATTTAATTTGATAGCATTTTTGTTTTTGTTTTTCAGAGGAAAAATAAGATACATTTTTCTCTAATTTACAGAAGAAACCCACTAAAATATAATTTAGTGTAACAATTATGTCAGTCATATTTACGACACAAATCTTAAATTACTTTCACCCCAAATACTAATTAGTTGCAATTCTACATTTTTAAATTTTAACATTTTTATCTGGCTATTAAAATTCCTAAAGACAAGTTCCAAAGCCCTTCTTTGTCTAAAAACTTGCAAATGCTAAAACAGTAATAAGAGATTTAAGTCAGTGGGAGTTGGTACTGTAAGTTTGATTCATCAAATGAATCAGTTCAGGGCAATAAAGTGAATCAGTTTAGAAATTTCCCAAAATAGTCACTCAAATTATAAGTCCCAACATCAAAGTTTTTATTTTTTTATATATATATTTTAACAATATTTTAGTTAAAATATAACAATAAAATAAAATAAAAAGTTTAAAACTGCTTTAAATTATTTTTGTTTTTCCAAAAAATATATATTAAAAAGTTTTCTGTTTAATTTAATTTGATTGCATTTTTGTTTTTGTTTTTCAGAGGAAAAATAAGATACATTTTTCTCTAATTTACAGAAGAAACCCACTAAAATGGAAGTGATTCAAATTCCAAAAATTATTAGTCCCAACATCAAAGTTTTTTTTTAGTATTTTGGTCAAATATAACAATAAAATAAAACAATAAAATAAAACAGTTTAATAATGCTTTAAATAGTTTTTGTTTTTCAAAAAAATAAATAAATAAATAATAATAAATAAATAATAATAATAAATAAATAAATAAATAAATAAATAAACAAACAAACACATATATATATATATATATATATATATATATTTTTTTTTTGTCTGTTTAATTTAATTTGATTGCATTTTTGTTTTTCTAAGGTAAAATAGATACATTTTTCTCTAATTTACAGAAGAAACCCACTAAAATATAATTTAGTGTAACAATTATGTCAGTCATATTTACGACACAAATCTTAAATTACTTTCACCCCAAATACTAATTAGTTGCAATTCTACATTTTTAAATTTTAACATTTTTATCTGGCTATTAAAATTCCTAAAGACAAGTTCCAAAGCCCTTCTTTGTCTAACAACTTGCAAATGCTAAAACAGTAATAAGAGATTTAAGTCAGTGGGAGTTGGTACTGTAAGTTTGATTCATCAAATGAATCAGTTCAGGGCAATAAAGTGAATCAGTTTAGAAATTTCCCAAAATAGTCACTCAAATTATAAGTCCCAACATCAAAGTTTTTTTTTTTAATATATATATTTTAACAATATTTTAGTTAAAATATAACAATAAAATAAAACAAAAAGCCCACTTGATGATAGATCAAATATATAAAATATATAAATGTGTCAAAGACGAAAAAGGGTTTAAGCATAAAAACAATAAGTGTAATACTGCTTTAAATTGTTGTTGTTTTTCCCCAAAAAAATATTTAAAAGTTTTTTGCTTAATATAATTGCATTTTTGCTTTTGTTTTTCTGAGGAAAAAAGAAATATCTTGAATGTTTTCTCTAATTTATAGAAGACACCCGCTGAAATGTTATTCAGTGTAACAATCTTGCCAGTCATATTTAGAACAAAAATCATTTTTATGACACATTAAAAGACTAATTAGTATTAATTCTACATTTTTAAAATTTGCCACTATGCTCGCTTTTGCCCATTTGTCAGTAAGAATTCTTTACTCATTTAAAATACAATAAAAATTAATATGCTCCCTTATTCTTTTATGTATTTTAATATGTACAAGTCAGAATAAGCATGTTGTTTGAATGTTTAGATAAATAGTGTTACACTGAATGACAATGCAACATTATTTCAACCAAATTTTGACATTTTATTCTCCAAATAAGGTTATTTGAAACCTTAAAAGTAGAAACTTTACTTACATTTAATGTGCTTTCTTCAACATAAAATCACTTTTGTAAATTTCTTTTGACGTGGACATCTAACGTCTTTGACCCAAATGTAGAATATCAATGAAAAAAGTATTAAACATATTAGGAAAAGTTTTTAAGCTATATCACTTTTTTGACAGAGCTCATCTTCATTTCCATTAAGCTTTGTTCCTAATGAAGACGGTCATTTGTGCCGGCTTTGCGCATCGCGTTATAAAGGCTTAGATGATGATCTCCGATAAACTTAAACGGATCAGAAACTTCAATTAAACACTGAGATGTGAAGGACCGATTTCTTATATTCGTCAGATTGTTACAGATCAGATACTTTATCAGGCAGTCTGGTGTTTGTGCTAAAGGAACCAACAGTACCAAGTACCAACCAAGTTTTTAAAAGGTTTAAATGAAGTTCAACATTAAAGTTTGAGTTTGTGGAAAAGTCTTCTGACTTTAATTAAAGTATAACTGTAATGCAGTCTTACCAGCTGAGGACTGCATATCTCTAGGGTATAAATAAACCATTACCATTTACTGCTGCATAGCTATTAATAATTAAAGCGCCTTTTTAAAAACTTGGTGAATAAACTGAAAGGTTAAAGGGCGTTTAAGATGATGTGTCTATGTTGTGTTGCATCTAGATTTCAATTCTTCTAGTTTCAATGCTGAGACTCCAAACCACATGTACTTGGCCGTTGCATTGCGTCTCAGTGGTAAACTTTGCAGTTCATTTAATGTTTTTTCACCTAAAAATGACAATTCTGTCATCTTTTACTCACAATCATGTTCCAAACCCAGGTAAAAGTCCAGGAAATAAATAAATAAATAAATAAATAAATATATATATATATATATATATATATATATATATATATCTCAAGCAGTTTAATCTAGGGCTGTCACTAATGGTTATTTTGGTAATCGAGCAATCGGTCGATTATTCTAATGGTAAACTGAGTAATCAAATAATTTTTTTAAGGTAATAAAAATAGACCTAAGCTAATAATGGCCTTTAAACGTCATCCAAGACGTTCAGGTCTTTCTTTCTTCAGTCGTAAAGAAATTATGTTTCTTGAGGAAAACATTTCAGGAATTATATCCATATAGTGGACTTCTATGATGCCCGCGAGTTTCAATGCAGCCTCTAATGGCTCTAAACAATCCCAGTCGAGGAAGAAGGGTCTTATATAGCAAAACGATCTGTCATTTTCTAAACAAATTGAAAATTTTATACTTTTCAACCTCAAATGCTCATCTTGTCTCGTCGTAATCCGGGTCAATACAGTTAGGGTATGTCAAAAAACTCCCATCTCGTTTTCTTTTTCAACTTCAAAATCATCCTACATCGCTGTTTTACCTTTTTTTGTAAAGGGCGTTTGATCTTCTTTGAATTGTTCACTTTGTAAACACTGGGTGAGTACATCTGCAGCGATGTAGGACAATTTTAAAGTTGGAGGAGAAAATGAGATGGGAGTTTTTTGACATACCCTAATTGTTTACAGAGAGCTAGACAAGACTTGCATTTGAGGTTAAAAAGTATATAAATTGCCAATTGGTTTCGAAAATGGCCAATATTTTTTCTAGATAAGACCCTTCTTCCTCGGCTGGAATTGTTTAGAGCTCTTTAAAGGTGCATTTAAACTGCATTTTGGAAGTTCAAACTTGAGGGCACCATTGAAGTCCACTATATGGAGAAAAATCCTGAAATGTTTTCCTCAAGAAACAATTATAAATGATGACACACATATAAATGATGACAGTTTGTGTGAAGCAGCATTAACTGTGAATGGAGACACAAGTACGTAAACGACATAGTTAATAATAAAGCGCATATATTAAACCTGCATCGCATATTTCAATTTAATTGAATCGCAGCGTTTGTAAATTCACAATATCATTATGCTTTATTATGATTTTTAAATGGGTTTATTATATCATGCAGCCTTGGAAAATGGTCTAATAATGCGTTTCATGGATTCTCGTCGGAGGAATGCACCATTGCCACTTACTAGACACGGGCAAATTGCAGTAGGGGATTTTTTTTTTATCAAGTACTCGAATAGACCAATTTGGTGTTTGTAAACAGTGACGATTTTTTTGGTTGCAGAAAATGACAGTTTTAAAGTAGCAGTCTATGGAAGCCATGTAATAAAAGAATTAAAAAAAAAATTGTATAAATCACAATTTCAAGATTATATCTCACAATTCTGATAAGAAAAATCTTGTTATTCTCTCTTTTCCCCTCGGCTCAGAATCATGACTTTGTATCCCACACTTCTGGCTTTTTTTCCCTCGGAATTGACAAACTCACAATTGTTGAGTTAAATCAAGTTATAAAGTCTAAACTAGGAGATATAAACTTGCATTTGCAAGAATAAAGTCAGAATAGCGAGATAAATGTTATATAAAATATTACAGGTTTAAATAGTATTTTATGGTAATCACAGCAGGTTTCATCCATAGCCTATCTGTTTAAACATCCGCATTTAGTTTCAAATGGCTTCTCTGATGACAGTATTCTGTAAAAATTATTTTAGTTCTGATTCTGACATCCAAAGGCACAATAATAATTTTATCCATTTTCCTCCACTTGTAACCAGTATTTTTCTCTCGCTAAATTCATAAATTCATGCTGAGATAAACGTTTTAAATATAAAGTTTTGAATATAGAAATATTAAATGTTTTAAATAACTGAAATTATACGTTACAATAAAACTAAATTCGCCAGCAGGTGGCAGCAAGAAACTGGTTCGTTTGAACAGCTGATTTATTCGGGAATGAAACAAGTGACTGTTACTTTATTTGGAAGTATTTTTGTTGATAAAATAGAGTAAAATCAGGCAGTAGAGCTCTGTGTTCTCTGCTAATTACCCGACTGTAAATGATGCGAGCGGTGTCATTATGTTGTCAGTAGCTGCAGCCGTAGCGGGGATGATTTTTGGCGTGTCGGCAGAACAACAACAATGC
Source organism: Garra rufa (assembly GCF_049309525.1). Taxonomy (NCBI): domain Eukaryota; kingdom Metazoa; phylum Chordata; class Actinopteri; order Cypriniformes; family Cyprinidae; genus Garra; species Garra rufa. The sequence continues at coordinate 41,655,703 of NC_133368.1, read as the reverse complement.
ACTATATGTTTCTTTTCCCCTCATTTTCTCAAATTGACGGAAATCCGTCGTAGACTCGCTGCAGTTAACGAAAATCTGTTGTAGCGAGAAAGAACTTTAATCCCTGAATCCACTGACATTTTTGTCTAGAACTATTTGGGCTATTTTTGCAACAGTTTAAAGTTAAACCTTTAATTGATGAATTTGTTTATTATAAGCAAGCAGCTTTTTGCTTCACAAGATGTTAATTAATGGACTGGAGTGGTGTGGATTGTTTGTGGATTATCCACTGGTGAGCAGAACTATTCCTTTATTAAAGGGATGGTTCGGAGTAGAATTGACTTCATTGCTATGCACTCCGAAGCCCATGTAAATACCCCATCCAAAGTTTTTTTTACCTTAGTCAAACATTTATGGAGATATTAGAGTTTTTCGAATTGCTTGTTACAGGAGTGAATGGTACATGTGATGTATCTCGTAAATTGCACCACTAAACGTGCAAGTAATCTTACCAAACTTGTACAGTAGTGTAAATAGGTTATGTACTCACAAAACGCTGCATCAGAACATTTGTAAGTCCACCATGAGTGTTTTAAAAACACGTTTTAGCCGATCCCTACTAGTCTCAAAAACTACAAATGGCGACACGTCGACGTCACTTCCCTGGTTTGAAAAAAGCACGTAAAAGTCCTCCTACAAGTTGACATGCACACAGATGTAGTAGAAGGACTTTTACATGCTTTTTTCAAACCAGGGAAGTGACGTCGACTTGTAGTTTCTGAGACTAGTAGTTCTCGGGTAAAACGTGTTTTTAAAACACTCATGGTGGACTTACAAATGTTCTGATGCAGAGTTTTGTGAGTACATAACCTATTTACACTACTGTACAAGTTTGGTAAGATTACTTGCATGTTTAGTGGTGCAATTTACGAGATACATCACATGTACCATTCACTCCTGTAACAAGCAATTCGAAAAACTCTAATATCTCCATAAATGTTTGACTAAGGTAAAAAAAACTTTGGATGGTGTATTTACATGGGCTTCGGAGTGCATAGCAATGAAGTCAAATCTACTCCGAACCATCCCTTTAAACTGTTTGGAAGTTTTGTTTACCTGGTCTTTCAATAAAGGGACATAAACCTCCTAGAGTTTTGTTAAAAATATCTTAATTTGTGCTTTAACCAAAGTGTTGTGGGTCTGGAAAACAGAATTTTTACTTTTGGATGAACTACACATCAGTCACCATGCATAGCCAAGTTTTCAGGTGAATATGAAAGACTTGGAGACTAAGTTGTGCATCTCTTACCTGCGGCAGGTGCAGCTGTAGCCCCTCTCTTGGAATGGGTTGGCGGGACGGGGTCTGGTCCAGTTGCATGTTGAAGAGCGCCGACAGAGCCGCTTGGGCAGCCCGAGCTTTAGCTAGTTTCTTATTTCGTCCCGAGCCCTCAAACGTCTGCGAATCCACAGTCACCGACATCACAAAGTTTTTAGCGTGGCTTTCCCCGCTCTCCGACACAAACTCATATTTGAGGCCTGGGCGCAGCTCATTGAGAATCATGACTGGGTTTTTTCCGCTGTTCGAGGAGGTGAAGGAGGAGGGCAGAGGCAGCGGCGCCTGCACCAGGCTGTTCGTACCTGGCGCCTGGGGCACGGGATACTCTCCCAGCGGTTTTAAGGAGCCGTTGCCGTTGGAGCCCAGAAAAAATGTTTCCTCGGACGGTGCCGGCGTCTCAAACCCGTTGAAGAGCATGTCAGGGAAGTCAGCCTGGTCGGAGGTGAAATCTGTATTGACGGTGAGTGTGCGGCCCATGGCCAGGTGCGCCTCGGATGCATTCGGGAACTGCACGAAGGAACGCAGCGCCTTCTCTGCGGCGTTCAGCTTGGCTTTTTTCTTCGTAGGCCCAGAGCCCTCAAACAACTGACCATTGACTTCAACGGTCATGACGAAGACGGGCGCATGGACCGGGCCGGTCTGCGAGAGCAGCTTGTACTGCAAACCCGGTTTGATCTCGTTCAGCTGCATCAGGGCGTTCTTGGGCAGAACCGGCCCTGGCGTTTTCTTACGCTTCTTGGGTCTGAATTTGGAGTGCGCATGGCCATTGTTGCCCTCCTCCAGGGGCCGCTTGCGACCCCCTCCTCCACTACCGTTGGGGAGCTGCTCCACCAGGCCAGCTCCCTCCTTAGAGGAGACGTTGTCCAGGTTGCGGTTTTCCTTTACGTCGGTGCTGCATGAACCTGCGGTGCCCAGAAAGAGTAACTTACAACGCCTTCGTTGCAGGATCTTGTAAATGTAAAATTTATAGATTCCTTTATCTTTCTTTGTAACCGAACAAGTGATGTGTGTTCCTTTTGTTGTGTGTGCCGAGGGACTCTAGCATGACACGTTTTTAGACTAATCTTGTGAAAAATCATCATGAGAGAAATTTCAGAGATGACACTGAACAAAAATCTTTCAAGGAAAAAAAAACTATTAATTAAGATAATTAAGGAAGACTATGAAGTATAAAATCTAAATCATCATAATCGTCAGTTTAATTTAAGTACAGTTTCGGTTTTACAGGCAATGGCGTGTGCAGAGTCAATCAATCATCTCGTTGGAGATAAAATATGTATTATTGGAGAACAAAAGCAAAGCTTTGAAAAGACTAATAACTACTTAAATTAGGCTCTTTTTGAGGGATGACAAATTCACTTTTTCAGATCCCTTTATATAAATAGAGCTTATAAAGTTTGGTTCACAATTAAAATGTTCAATATTTTTTCATGTTTTTACTGTGGTGTTTTGTGATTTTTTTTCTCTGATCTCACAAAACCTTAAGCATCGTATTTCAACCCAAAATCAAAAGAAAGAATAAATAACTCAAAAAAAATCTCAATCAATTAAAAGATTTAAACTGTTTAATCTTAAGGTGTTTTGTAAATACTGCAATCAGTTCCTTTAAATTTTTTTTTAAATCAAATTAAAATACAATTAAATAAAATAAATAAATACTAACCAGCTAAATAAATAAATAAATATGTATGCATTCATTCAATTATTAGGTTTGCCAATATTTATGAAACTTATGCAATATTTTTCACTCCTGAATGCTATAAAATGTGACCCTGGACCACAAAACCAGTCTTAAGTAGCACAGGTATATTTTAGCAAAAATACATTGTCAAAATTATCGATTTTTTTAATGCCAAAAATCATTAGGATATTAAGTAAAGATAATGTTCTATTAAGATATTTTGATAATTTCCTACTGTAAATATATCAAAACTTAATTTTTGATTAGTAATATGCATTGCTAAGAACTTCATTTATACAACTTTAAAGGCAATTTTCTCAATATTTAGATTTTTTTTGCCCCCTCAGATTCCAGATTTAAAGATTTTAAATAGTTGTATCTCAGCCAAATATTGTCCCTTCATATCACACATCAATGGAAAGCTTAATTATTAAGCTTTCAGATGATGTATACATCTCAATTTCAAAAATTGACACTTATGACTTGGTTTGTGGTCCAGGGTCACAAATTAGATTTTAGAAATCAAATTAAATGAACACAGCAATGGTTTAAAAAAAAAAAAAGGGAACATATTAAATTGCATATATTAATGTGTTAACTATGACAGTAAAAAACAATGAATAATAAAACAAAACAAAAAAAAAGTTTATTATTATTTAATTTTGATTTTGGGGTGAAACATCCTGGAAATGGTTTCTTGAGACTCATCATCTCTCGTGTGTATATTTACACATGTATAATTTCCTCTTAATAAGCAGACGAAACACACATCATCATGTCCTGTTGACAAAGCTGATGGAACTTTGGCTAAATTTTCATTTATAACATCCTTCAGCAAAAGCTCGCTAGGTTACTGCTTTCAGTGCTCTGGTAGAGAGAGAATAGCATCCGTGAACAGTAGGGGAACAGAGTAAGAGCTCTCTGCAAACAGTAGGAACAACAGGGAGGATAAGGGAGTGGGTGCAAGGCAGGAGGAGAAATAAAATGAAGATATCTGAGAAGAGAGAAAGCCGTGTGAGAGAAAACACAGGAGGGAGCAAGAGAAAACGTGGAGGAAAGAAAGAAAAAGAGATATAAGGGAGAGGGAGAGAGAGAAATATACAAAACAGTCTGGAGCAGAATCTGAAAAATCAAAACCCTTCTTGTGCATGTGAATATACATATCCATGTTACACACACACACACACACACACACACACACACACACACTCGTACTCTTCAGATAATAAAATCAATTTGACCTCATGTGATCAATTCTGGCTTAAATAAGTGAAACCATTCTTGCTAAAACAACGGCTTTGCTTCAAAACCTAGTGAGCGGCCTACTTAGGCAGCATTTTAAAGCATCACACACTACCAGTCAAAAGATTTTTTAAATATTTTTTAAAGTCTTTTCTGCTCACCAAACCTGCATTTATTTGATCTAAAGTACTGAAATATTTTTACTATTTAAAATAACTGTTTTCTATTCGAATGTATTTTAAAATGTAACTTATTTCTGTGATCAAAGCTAAATTTTCAGCATCATTACTCCAGCCTTCAGTGTCAAATAATCCTTCAGAAAATATTCTAATATGCTGATTTGCTGTTTAAGAAACATTTATTATTATTATTATTATCATCATCAATATGTAAACAGTTGAGTTCTATATTTTTAGGATTCTTTGATGAACAGAAAGATCCAAGGATCAGCATTTAACTGAAAGAAAAAGCTTTGTTTTGGGAAAGAAATTATAGAAATGAATGCTTATTTAGTAAGGATGCTTTAATTTGATCAAAAGTGATGATAAAGGCATTTATAATGTCACAAAAGATTTATATTTCAGATAAACGCTGTTCTTCTGAACTTTCTATTCATAAAAGAAACCTGAAAAACTCCATTGTGTTCAACATAATTATAATAATAAAAGTTGTTTTGAGCAGCAAATCAGAATATTAGAATGATTTCTGAAGGATCATGTGACTAGAGTAATGATGCTAAAAAATCAGCTTTGAAATCACAGGAATAAATTATATTTTAAAATATATTCAAATAGAAAACAGTTATATTAAATAGTACAAATATTTCTAAATTTTACTGTTTTTGCTGTACTTTGAATTAAATAAATGGAGGCTAGGTGAGCAGAAGAGACTTCTTTAAAAAAAAAAAAACATTTAAAATATCACTGTTCAAAAACTTTTGACTGGTAGCTGCCCAAAAAACAGCTGTCTGCACATTTGCTGCAACAAACTGCATCTAATGCTCTTATAATTCATTCAAGTAACAAAAATAATTAACAAAACATACAATCTAATTACAAATTGACTATTTTAGACAATATCTGTTATGCTT
>NC_133368.1:41619141-41649875 GCF_049309525.1 Garra rufa | reverse complement strand
CTTTAAAAAAAAAAAGAATAGAAATTTAGTGACACCAAACTTCTGAACAGTAGTGTATATTGTTAGAAAGCCTTTTTATTTGAAATAAATGCTGTTCTTTTTAAACCTTTCATTGATCAAATAATCCTGAAAAAAGTATTACAGTTTCCAAAATATAAAAAATAAATAAAAAATATTAAGCAGCACAACTATTTTCAATATTGATAATAAATCAGCATATTAGAATGATTTTTGAAGGATCATGTGATATTGAAGACTGGAGTAATGATGCTGAAAATGTAGCTTTGTATCACAGGAATAAATTACATTTTAAAATATATTTACATAGAAAACAGTTATTTTAAATTGGGATAATATTTCACAATGTTACAGATTTTCTGTATTCTTTACCAAATAAATACAGTCTTGATGAGCCTAAGAAACATGTATATGTATATATATATATTTATAATGAAAGTCACAATTGCAGTATATATATATTGTTACAGTAAAAAAAGCAGAACTGTGCAATTACAATATAAAATAAATGCTTAATATTTGAATATACACTTTAAAAATGTATTTTATTCCTGTGATGCAAAGCTGAATTTTCAGCATCATTGCTCCAGTCTTCAGTGTCACATGATCCTTCAAAAACTCTAATTTGATGCTCAAGAAACATTTCTCATTATAATCAGTGTTGAAAACTGTTACACTGCTTAATATTTTTATGGAAACCATGATACATTCATGTTTTTTTTTCATGATTCTTTGATGAACAGAAAGTTCGAAAAACAGCATTTATTTAAAACAGAAATCTTTTATAAAATTATACATGTCTCTACTGTCATTTTAAATCAATCAAGTGGCAAATTCAAGAAAACAAACACACTCCCCTCCAACCATTAGTCTCACTGAAAATTACACTTTACCAAAAGAACTGGCGTTAAAAGTACCAAAGCGAGAGTATTGGCAGTCATATAATGTCTCTAAACAATGGCATCGTGCATCCCGAGCTGCTTTAATTAGACAGGCGAGTGAAGCAGTGCGAACAAGAGGAGAAGAAGAGGTGAGAAGAGGACAGAAATGAAAGCGGAGAGCAGAGAATAGGATAGAAGAGGAATGAAACGCAATTGACTGCGAGGTTAAGCCTACAGTAAGTGTATAAATATTCAGCAGGAGAAACTAATCTTTGAGAGAAAGGGCCGTGCTTGACAGGCCGTAATAGCAGGAGCAGTCTATTGTGACTTTAATATCCATTCGATTAGACCTCATCTTCAGCTGCCTCAGAGGAAAAATACAGTTATTGACATCAACGGGCTTTTAGTCCCCCTTGACACAGATGCCGCTTGAGCTCAGGTGAAAAACACAACACAAACACAAGAGGAAAATTCAACATTTCATTAAAAAAAGAGCTCATAATAGAGTGGAGATGCGGGGCTGCGTTGACTTGAGGCTATAGCGAGGCGGCTTTTATACGCCGCTGTGACACAGAGCCGATATGAAGAGCTGCTAGATTAACTGGAAGAAAAGACGCTGTCATGGAAATATCGGCAGTATTTCTGCTTTCTCTTTCTTTATAGACACATTTTAAAGGGGTAGTTCATAGGAAAAGTGTAAATTGTGTCATTATTTACTCATGTCCTTCCAAACCTGTTTGACTTTCTTTGATGAAACACAAAAGGTGCATTTACAGTAAAGGAACCTAAAAAAAAAAACACTTTAGCAAATTCTTGACCCTCTATAAAAGTTTTATGACAAATAAGCATGCCTAAAATTATGGAAGCCTGTTTCCGCCACTGAATAAAAAAAAAAAAAAAGGTTATTGCAACTCCTCCAACAAACTACAATTCTTTTTTTTCCCTCAGAATTGTGAGATAAACTTCTAATTCTACGAAAAATGAAGTCAGAATTGCATGCTGTAAACTCGCAAATGCCAGAAATAAAGTCAGAATTGTGAGATAAAAACTTTTGAGGAAAACCTTTTTTCTCACATTAAGTAGGTTGACTTTTTTGCTCAGAATTGTGAGATATAAACTCGCAATTGCAAGTTATAAAGTAACATTTTGAGGGGAAAAATGTTATCTCGCAATTCTGAGATATAAACTTAAATTTCTAAAAAGAATTCTCAGAATTGCAAATTTATTTCATAGAATTGCGAGTTTATGTATTACAATTCTGATTGTTTTAACTTGCAATTGTTTCATGCAATTCTGAATAAAAAAAGTCTAGGGCTGTCAAACGATTAATCACGATTAATCGCATCCAAAATAAAAGTTTGTTTACATACTAAATGTGTGTTTACTGTGTATATTTATTATGAATATATAAATACACACACATACATGCATAGATTAAAACAAATATTTATATGTATGAATAGTTATACTTGTATTTAATTTAGATTATATACAAAAATATAAATGTTTTATATTTAAATCTAAAATATTTTTCTTTAATAAACATGTATGTGTGTGTATTTATATATACATAATATATACACACAGTACACACACATATAGTATGTAATCATAAACTTTTATTTTGGATGCGATTAATCGTGATTAATCGTTTGACAGCCCTAAAAAAGTCAGATTTGTGAGTTTATCTCACAATTTCTATTGTGCAATTCTAACTTCATTTCTCAGAATTGTGAGTTTATGGCTCATAATTCTGACTTTATAATTCACAACAGCAAACGAACTCGAAATATAAGTTATAATCTCGCAATTGTGAGTTATAAAGTCTAATTTTAAGGGGGAATGTGTTTTTAAAAGTGTAAGTTTACATCTCGCACTTCTGACTTTTTTCTCAGAATTTCATGTTTATTTCTGAGAATTGCCAATTAAATTTGCAATTTTCTATGATGCAATTCTCAAAAAAAAGTCAGTTTTGCAAGTTACATCTCTATGACTTTATAACTTACAATTGCAAGTTTATATCTCGCAATTCTGACTTTTTTTTGCACAGAATTGTGATATATAAAGTCGAACTTCTGAGAAAAATTCTGAGGATTTACATCATAATTCTGACATTATTTCTTATAATTCTGACTTTTTTCCCCCACAGAATTGCATGACTCACAATTGCGAGAAATAAAGTCAGAATTGTGAGATAACACCTCGCAATTTTGACTTTTTTTTCTCACAATTGCGTGTTTATATCTCGCAATTCTGACTACTTCTCGTAATTTGCTCAGAATTGAGAGATATAATCTCACAATTGTGAGTTATAAAGTCTAATTTTGAGGGGGGAAAGTGTTTTTAGAATTGCAAGTTTATTTCTGAGAATTGCCAGTTTAACTCGCAATTGCAATTTTCTATAATGCAATTCTGAGAAGAAAAAAAAAGTCCGATTTGCAAGTTTTCACCTCTATGACTTTATAACTCACAAATCTGAGGATTTATATCATAATTCTGACATTATTTCTCATAATTCTGACTTTTTTTTCTTCACAGAATTGCATAACTCACAACTACGAGAAAACATCTCACAACTCACAACTTTTCTCCAAATTGTGACCATTTCTTAGAATTGCCAGTTTAACTCGCAATTGCAATTTTCTATGATGCAAGTCAGATTTGCAAGTTTACATCTCTACAACTTTATAACTTACAATAGCGAGTTTATATCTATACATTTATATCTTTATATCTATATCTATACCAATAGCGAGTTACAATTCTGAGAAAAAAAGTCGCAATTGCAAGAAAAAGGCGGCAGAACTGTGAAATAAAAGTGAGAATTAACTTTTTTTTAATTCAGTGGCAGAAATGTGCTTCCATATAAATTAAGAATGAACAATACTTCTACAGCATTTATTAATCCTACTTAATTTCAGCATTTACTAAAGCATTATTAAAATCACAAGTTGTGTTTATCAACTTTAGTTAATGCACTGTGAACTAACATGAACTAACAATGAACAACTGTATTTTTATATACTAACATTAATAAGGATTAATAAATAGATACATGTCTTGTTCATTGTTCATTCACGTTAGTTAATACATTAATGTTAACAAAGATACCTTATTGTAAAGTGTTACCACAATAATTATGACTTTAGTTTATCACAAGTCACTGTCTGTAGTAACTTTATAAATGAGGATCATATAAACAAATGAATTAAAAAAAGTGTGACGTCATTGACCAAACCATTGAGCAACACTTTGACCCATCAGTACTAAAGCACAGATGCTCTATCTGAGACCAATGAAGCCATGAAATCCAATGAAAGCTATTACAAAGCACATAAAGCAGCCAATCACAGCTCTCTGCGTTCGCTCTGGCCCATTCTTCATGGGCGACACTTTCTTAAGCTAAACTAAATGGCCTAATTAATCTGGTCTAATGGTGGGTGACATCAAATATGCTACCACAATTATTATCCTATTAAAGATTAATATTCCATACGAAAATTGAAAAGAGTCAGGGGAGTGGTGTTGCGGGAGTATTTGTCTGAAATTTCAGCGGGCGTCAAACGGCTCCTTGATTTTCATCTCTCTGCTCTTTTCTGCTCTTGCTGGTCTGCTAATGGTCTACGGTGTAATGAGCGGCTCCGAGACTCGGGCTCGTTTTGTGTCTGTCGCTTTTGATTTAGCTTCCTCTGCTGTTCTCATTTTGCCCATGAATCTATAAACAGCATTGAGATCAGCTTCAATCTACAAGTGGTAGACACAAAAGTGTGGGACGGCGTTTTGGGAGGCGACTTGATGCGTTATCTGCAAAAGGCACAGGTGACCAGAGGGCATGAAGGTCATTGCCTCAGCTTCAATTCACAGTATCCACCTTTTTCTTTAACGCAGAAGTAAGCCTATGAGCGAGACTTATGGTCATTATGTGCTATAAGGAAACAACCAGAAGAATAACAACGTGCCGCAAATGCTAAAACTTGTTTGCATTACAGAGCAGTGTGTTCATATTGAAGATAATACAATAAAATAATATGGCAAGACACACCAATTTGCAACAAAAAGCAGCAAAACAAGCTGTTTTGTACAGCAAAAAATAGCTGGAACTGGATGAGATGGGAAGCCAGACCCATAAAATTTACAAATGGCTGCCTCCACTCTTACAAGAAGAAAAAGGTGTAAGCTTGAAGCTAAAGAGGCATGAAAATAAAACCTTGCAAAAAATAAATAAATAAAAATAATCATAATAATTAATAATTTCCAAATAATATAAATAAATGTTTTGAAAATAAATATTTCATCATTATAATCACCTATGTTTGGTGTTTTTGTCTCATAATTCACCTGTTCTGTTCTAAAAGGTAATTGCAACTTTCTATCTCACAATTCAGACTTTTTTCAAATTAGTTATGCTTTTACATCTTGCAGTTCTGAGTGTACAGTCGTGGCCAAAAGTTGAGAGAATTACATAAATATTGGAAATTGGAAAAGTTGCTGCTTAAGTTTTTATAATAGCAATTTGCATATACTCCAGAATGTTATGAAGAGTGATCAGATAAATTGCAAAGTCCTTCTTTGCCATGAAAATGAACTTAATCCCGAAAATAACTTTCCACTGCATTGTTAAGAAGGCTTCAGGGCGTCCAAGAAAATCCAGCAAGCGCCAGCATCGTCTCCTAAAGAGGATTCAGCTGCGGGATCGGAGTGCCACCAGTGCAGAGCTTGCTCAGGAATGGCAGCAGGCAGGTGTGAGCGCATCTGCACGCACAGTGAGGCCAAGACTTCTGGAAGATGACCTGGTGTCAAGAAGGGCAGCAAAGAAGCCACTTCTCTCCAAAAAAAACTTCAGAGACAGATTGATCTTCTGCAAAAAGTATGGCGAATGGACTGCTGAGGACTGGGGCAAAGTCATATTCTCAGATGAAGCCTCTTTCCGATTGTTTGGGGCATCTGGAAAAGGGCTTGGCCGGAGCAGAAAAGGTGAGCGCTACCATCAGTCCTGTGTCATGCCAACAGTAAAGCATCCTGAGAGCATTCATGTGTGGGGTTGCTTCTCATCCAAGGGAGTGGGCTCACTCACAATTTTGCCCAAAAACACAGCCATGAATAAAGAATGGTACCAAAACACCCTCCAACAATCCAACAACAGTTTGGTGAAGAACAATGCATTTTCCAGCACAATGGAGCACCGTGCCATAAGGCAAAAGTGATAACTAAGTGGCTCAGGGACCAAAACGTTGAAATTTTGGGTCCATGACCTGGAAACTCCCCAGATCTTAATCCCATTGAGAACTTGTGGTCAATCCTCAAGAGGCGGGTGGACAAACAAAAACCTACTAATTCTGAAGTGATTATGAAAGAATGGGTTGCTATCAGTCAGGATTTGGCCCAGAAGTTGATTGAGAGCATGCCCAGTCGAATTGCAGAGGTCCTGAACAAGAAGGGCCAACACTGCAAATACTGACTCTTTGCATAAATGTCATGTAATTGTCGATAAAAGCCTTTGAAACGTATGAAGTGTTTGTAATTATATTTCAATACATCACAGAAACAACTGAAACAAAGATATAAAAGCAGTTGAGCAGCAAACTTTGTGAAAACTAATATTTGTGTCATTCTCAAAACTTTTGGCCACGACTGTAGTTTTTAGGACGCTACTTTAGAAGGCAGTTCAATTGGTGTTGGACCAGACTCACAGACTCAAGGGTAACCACTAGAAAGGTGTTGACACTGGAACTCATGCCATGTCACATTTGGCTTGTTTCTTTGGGCTCTGAGGGCAGCGAGAGGAGATTACAGGATTTCCTGTTTGCACAGCTGTGTCATGTCCCTCCATCTCTGAGTACACATAGTCCAGAGACAGTTTAACTAGCAGCTGGACACACATCAGTTCATTAATGTTACCAAGCAAACACACAAACAGAAACCAGGGTTTTTAGGGTTTTTAAACTCCCAGCATGAATTTCTCAGAGTGCATCATATCAGAATACTGTGAAAGCGAGCGCTTCTGCAATAACAGAGAAACAGCAATCCAATATGAAGCTAAAAAACAAACCTCTGCTCATCGGGCTGATGCAAAAGTGCAGGACTGTGAAATACAGTCATCTGGGAGATGTACATGCACTCCCTGATTTGTTTTTCATTCATCTCGCATGGCAGTGTGGGGGAGATGTTCAATACATCTCTTGGTAGGTCTGGCTACAGACTATAAAACTTGAAAAAGAAAGCTATAATTGTCTTCTTTTAAAAGATAAAACAACATTGCACATAATCCAAAGGGGTTAGGAAAGACAACCATTTGAATTCAAGTATGTTATTTCCATGATTTGGAAACTTCAAACGTGAAATTCAATCATTATTCATTCATCCTCATGTCATTTTAAACCTGTGTGCAGCTATTTTTCTGTAACTAAGTAGAATTTTTAAAAGCTTTTTATTTATTTATTACAACAACATTTATATTCACTGGTTAATAAGATGTACAATAGCTAGATGTGAGGAATGGACTAAAATTAGGGCAATATTCCTGGAAAATCTGCTGCTACTCAAAACTTATGTATCAAAATGAACTAGCATGCCACATTCAACACATAAGAAGTGACTTGCATTCAATATATACAATATATTACATTTAAGGTATCTATTTTATTAGTTCATGCATTCATGGGTTCAATTTCCAAGCAATGCATAAACCGTTGAAATGTATGCAAATTTGCCAGTGAATAAAAATGGAACACTGCTGTTCAATCATTTTTGAAAATCAAGGCTGCATTTATTTGATAAATAATACAGAAAAAAACTATAGTATTGTGAAAAATTATTACAATTTCGAACAGCAGCTTTGTATTTTAATATACTTTAAAATATAATTTATTTATGTGATGCATAGCTGAATTTTCAGTGTCACATGATCCTTCAGAAATCATTCTTATATGCTGATTTATTCTAAATTTTGGAAACTGTTGTACCATTTTATATTTGGAACCTGTGATACTTTTTTCAGGATTCTTTGATGAATAAAATTTTTAAAAGTACAATATTTTATTTTAAATAGACATATATTCAAACAATATAAGTCTTGACTATCACTTTTTTCAATTTACCACATCCTTACTGAACAAAAGTATTAATTTCTATCAGAAAAAGAAATTTACTGACCCCAAACTTTATTTAGTAGTGTGCATTGTTAAAAAGATTTCTATTTTAAATAAATGCTGTTCTTTTTAATGTTTTATTCATAAAAGAATCGTGAAAAAAAAGTTTTTGAGGTTCAACAGTGCAACTGTTTTCAACATTGATAATAAATCAGCATATTAATATGATTTCTGAAGAATCGTGTGACACTGAAAAATCATCTTTGCATCACAGAAATAAATTATATTTTAAAAGTATATTAAAATAGTAAACCAATTTTTTAAATTGCAATAATATTACACAATTTTACAGTTTTTCTATGCAATGGCAAATGCTTTTATCCAAAGAAATTTGCATTGCATTTAAGATATACATTTCAGCAGTTCAATCGAACCCATAAATGCATAAACTGATCAAATGGATACCTTGAATTTAATATATTATGAAGACTAAACAAAAGTCAGCTTTGCATCATAGTAATAAATTATATTTTAAAAGTATATTCAAATAGAAAACCCATTACTTTAAATTGCAATAATATTTCACAATATTAGATTTTTTTTGTATTTATGATCAAATAAATAAATTAAAAATCTTACTGATCCCAAACTTATATGAATAATGAATATAATAGTGAATAATGACAACAGTGAACAAACTATTTCTATAAATAATCTGGATTCAAGCAGATTTACTGAACAGAAACTATTCTGCTATACTTGCACAGTCTTTTCAATTGATGTGTAGTTTGCACCATTATTTTATTATTACATTTCACAATATTTCATATTGTGCAAAAGACAGTATTGCCAAATAAGTTTAAAGTGCGTTATATGTGGACCAAAATGAATTTAAAAAAGTAAAATCAAACACACACAGGTGATATTTTCCAGTTTGCACATGGAAAGACGCATAAAAAGGTGATTTAGCGGCATGTTTGGCTTTGTAATTGCCAAAAGCATTCCCCGATCTCAGTTCTTATCTTTGAAAGACGCGATTTAGGGCAGACGATTGGGAATGAAAGCATGTTTGACGAGCCATGGGCGGCTCTTAATGAAAGAGGGGAAGAGAAGAAAGAGAGGGCTATTCACCCTGAGAGTCTTTAACGCCATCAGCGAGCTCACATTCAAATGAAGACGGATCTGCAAGAGTTCAGATCTCTGTGTGAGTGGCTTACAGGACACAGACATCCGTCGGCAGTGTCAACATCACAGCGAGATGAGGCTAAGGGCATTCACCGCGATCTGCCACTATGTAATTTCGGCAAAGTGGCCTGTGGCTGGTATTGACAGACAGATGAAAGGTAACACGCCCAGGGCACTTTGGCCCGAGCACCTGAGAACATTCTATCATGTCTTTAACTTTAACTGTGGCTGTCATGAGTCATGCTGTTAGAGAGAGGCAAAAATAAAAGCCCCGCGTGCACATTAAATCACATCCATTTGCACTAAACTTCAAACTCAGGTTGTGACTAATTCACGAGTACAGGGTGTTTTCAAGACTTCCAAAAGGCGGTCAGGGTAAAAAGAAGACTTTATCAAAAAAAATCTTGTGCTGTGCTCTGAAAAGCATAGAGCAAGTGTTATCGTACTGGAGAAGTATTTTCCACTCGCTGATACTTAAGTACAAAGAGGTGCATTAACAGTACAATTATATTGCAGCACAATTACAAATGACAATACCAATATCTAATAATTTTCTAATTTATTATATTATATTAAAAATATATTTAAAATATATGTATTATTAGATTAAACTTATACTTTAAATGTAATAATTAATTAATATTTTTATATGAATATTACAAATATTTTGAATGTGTTATATTTAAAATATATAATTATATTAAATTAAAAAAACAACAACTGTGCATCTACACTATGGATGTTAAAACAGAGCATTATATGGACTACTTTTATGTTTTTTCCCCCCTCATTTTTGTATATTACAGTACAAATGACCTTTGTACCTTTGTGATTACCTTTCCGCATTAGCTTTATGAAAAAGGCCAACTTGGACATTCTACATGACATGCTAAATTACATACACTGAATACTTAAGGAAGGAAGTAAGGAATAATACTGTTGAAAAAAGCAATGCATAAACTTAATATGCATAAACAGGTGCCTCTAAACCATAACCACATTAGTTACTCTTCAGCATGCACTACAAGCACACACATTTCCTGCACGTATGAAAGTGTATGGTCCTCTGTCAGTGTGAGTCAAACACAAGCCCTCAGGACAAATAAATTCAGCTCTCCAAATAAATTTAATAATACGGCTGCTGATATGAGTTCCTGCTCTCCGCCTGCCTGAACGCCAATTACTGTGCTCTAATAGAGCGCCGGGGGGCAGGGTGGCCAGAAGCCCAACATGTGTCAGCAGCGGCTCATGATGGAACGCACTGCTACTGAAAGACTAGAGACTTCAGCACCATGGACAGGGCTTCAGCCAGCAAACCCAATGACCTCACTTCCTGTACAAAACTCACTAGACTTTGACATGAGCATTCAATTGCCTTACTTTAAGTGCGGAAGTACATAACAACTACTTATTAGTTTGTTCTGAAACACTGAAGCCTTCTGCTATATAAATGTCCTCTCTGAGTGTTTAGAAAGCGGATACAGACAAAAACACTGTCTGCATCCAAAACATGGACAAATGCTGCTTTCTTAAGTGGTTGAAAGTGTTGGAAGGCATAGGAAGGTAGATCATTTGTATAGAAACTGTCTAAAATTCTAAATAACACAAATCTAAATGGCATCTGTTAAAGTGCCAAGAGTTTTAAAATCATCCATAAATGTTCAATTATTCCACTCTTTTTACCTCATGATTTAATTCTACTGTGAAATAAGCATTGTGGTCAATAAATATGGCTTTATGTCTAAAAATAAATAAATAAATAAAGAAAAATGTATTTAAAAACGACATAAAATACATGTACACACACACTCTCAGACATTTAAAATATATTGAGAAGGACAATATTAAATTATAAAGATAGAAAATATTGAACATTTACACACACACCCTCACCAAACCAATTTTATGTAATTATATTATATTAATTATATATAAAAATTAAATAATTAATAATAGTAATAGTATTATTGCACTTTATTTAGCTGCTAATCATAGTTTATTTAATTTAATATATTATATAAAAATATTACATTTATATTGTCAATTTAATATAATTATTATTGTAATATTAATAGAATTAATTAATTTTATTTTAAAAGTATTACATTTAAATACATTTATTATTATATAAAATGTATTATATTTTAAGTTTAATATATTACATTTTAAAATAAAAAAAGGTGTATTAATTTACAAATACAACATTTTATAGCACTTAAAAATGACAATGCTACTATTTAATCATTTTCTAATTATATTTATAAAATACTGTATAGTACTATATTATATTTTAAATGTATTATATTTATTAAAGTAAATTTATATTTTAAATGTATTATATTTAAAATATATGTATTACATTAAATTTTAAATACATTACATTTTAAAATACAAAAAGGTGTATTAAAAATACAATTGTTTTATAGCACACTTAAAAATGACAATGCTAATATTTATTAATAATTTTCTAATTTAATATATATTTTAGAAAATATATTTTACATTTTAAATATATTTATTATTATATTAAATTGACATATTAAATGTAATAATAAATATATTTAAAAAATTTTTATATTAAATTTATATTTTAAATTGTATATAATTAATATAATTAATTCATATTTTAATATTAATATAATTCATATATTTCATTGTAAATGTATTATATTTAAATATATATTTATTATTATATTGAATTTATTATATTTTAAATGTAATATACTACTTACTACTACAATACAAAAAAGGTATTAAAATAAAAATACAATTATTTTATAGCACACTTAAAAAATGACAATGCTAATATTTAATAATAATTAGCTAATTTAATATATTAAATTTAATATGATGTACTATTTTTTTAAATGTAATAAACTATATTTTAAAATACAAAAAAAAGTTTTTTTTGCACACTTAAATATACAATGCTATTGTTTACATTTTAATTTTTTGTTTCTTTTTACTTTATTTTTATATGAATTTTCTACGCTTTCAAACCTAAAATCAGCAAGCTTTTGGTGGGTTGCTGTCATTTTTAGCTACCGAGAGACACGTGCCAGTTTCTGTTTTGCTTTTTGCTCTAAAACCAACAACACAGCCTATATTTACGCTTTCATTTCGAAAGGAAATTCAGTATTACAGCTCTTCAGAAATTTGGGGCCCTTTATATGAATGTTTGTACTTAGTCTCAATAATATATTTCTGCAAAATATACACTATACAAATGCTAAATAATATATATATATATATATATATATATATATATATATATATATATATAAACATCTTTTAAATTTATGTAGTAAATCTTAGCTTAGAAAATAAAAGAAATCAAAGAACACATGTATAAATCGTATTATTAATATTATTATATCTTAAGAATAATTTTTACCTTGCGATTACATTTCTAATGAGAATGAAGCATTGTGTTTATTAAATATGACCTTGGTTATGTCTATAGCTTAGGAAGCTGAAACTAGTTTCCTTCATCAAAACCATCTAGCTCACTGACTTGTTTCAGACAGAGGATGGTTAAGAATGTTCTCCAGCTTTTGAATTCCACTGTTCCAGCAACATCAAGGTTTTCCAAGCGATGTGAGGGATTTTTGAGAAGGCTGGAGCTTGAGCTGAGTGGAGAAACTCTTTTATTGTGTTAGTGGATTTAATAACTGACAGCTGGCTGTTCATCACACTGCACTAGAGTTGAAAGAATGGCCGGCAAGGAAAAAAGAGTGCGCGGGATGAATTTTTTATATGATAGTTTTATGTGAGATTGCTTTCTGCGGAGGAGATGTGGAACACTGAAGGAGTAGGAGCCAGTGAAGATCAACATCTTCAATCCCTCCATGGGTACACAAACATATGCACACATACAGAATACAGAATCCCTCTCTCCAAAAGCAGCGGCCAGTATTTTATTTTATAATCACAATATCAGTATTTCAACAATATAGTTACTTTAAAAAAATTGATATATAAATGATGACCATGCGAGAATGCCTATTTTTTCAAAAAATTGAAACGTGTGAATGGAGGGCACAGATGCACGGTTTCGTTTAATACACACATACTGAATCGCACGTGACGCTTGCTGTGTTTTGCTGTGTTTTCAGCCTCTGGTGCATCAATATATGAGTAAACAAAAACATAAACATAATCTTTAGAACTGCTCTGAGTCACTTCATGAGCATTTTACCGTTTCTTGTGAGAAAAAACTATTGTCATATCATATACAAACAGAACATATCAAAATAAAGGTTTGGTTTAACTTGAAGAAATTGTGACAAATATATTACTTCATGTAATAATAGTACTATTAGTACTACTTATTAAATTATTAAAGTATTATTTGTGAAATTGAGATTTATACATTATCTGAAACCTGAATAAATAACAATAAAGTTATTGTTAGGACAGGACAACATTTGGCTGAAATACAACCATTTCAAAATCTGGAATCTGACGTTGCAAAAAAAAAAAAAAAAAAAAAAAAATCAAAATATTGTGGAAAATTGCCTATAAATTTGTCCAAATGAAGTTCTTAGCAATGCATATTACTCATCGAAAATTAAGTTGATAAATTTACGGTAGGAAACTTACAAAATATCTTCATGAAGCATGATCTTTATTTAATATCTTAATGATTTTTAGCATTAAAGAAAAAAAAAACATAATTTTGACGCATACAATGTATTTTTAGCTATTGCTACAAATACACCCATGCTACCCACGATGTAGCACGGTTTTGTGGTCCAGGGCCACATTTGTTAAGCAATATTTACCAGAAAAATGTAAATAAACAACACACAGTATTTCTATAGTTTATATATTTGTATAAATTAAATCTAATAATTAGAGATGTTTTTGATTATAAACATTTAATGAAAAATGTCAATTAAAATGGAATCCTAAAAATTTCCAGAAAACACACAATTTGGTAAAAAATAAACTCAAATTTCAGGAAAAAATAAAATGCATTTTATAGGACCTTGAAAATGTAAATATTCTATATTTATATTAATATGAAAATAATATAAATATAAAATAATATAATATAATATGTAAGTATAAAGTAAATTGTTTTGGAAAAATATAGTACTAATAAATAGGATACATTATTTCATATATACAATAAAAAAAATTCCGCTATGTTGAGTCCGATAAACCTAAAGTACAAGTTTTCTCAGCTGATTTGGACAAAAAATTAAAATTACTCAGTCAGTTGTGATGTAATGATTCACTAATTATGAATCACTCGTAATCTGGCCCTGTTTACACTAGTGCGTTTTAAAATGAAAACAATCCTCCTTTACACTGCTGTTTTCACTGCGTTTCAGAAACAAACTGTGTGTGTGTGTGTGTGTGTGTGTGTGTGTGTGTGTGTGTGTGTGTGTGTGTGTGCGTCTTTGCACTTTTGAAAAGTCTAGTGTAAACGACAGGTGTAACCGTAGCAAAAGTTATGCGCTTAAAAAAGAAAACGCACTAGTGTAAACATAGCCTCAGTGTCACTCAAGTCACTCAACAATCTTTACAGCTGAATGTTCAGCTGAATATTTAATGAGCTAATGACACCTCACAGCATGATAACTGATGACACATATGGATATACAAAGCTTCAGTCACTCTGAAATCCTGCTGTTTAAACAGCAAAGCAAAAGCACATACTGTATCTAGTGTGACACAGCCCTACAGCACACACGTTTCTACATTACACCCACCCACCCCGCATATGCACTCAGGTATAAATCACCCACATGTGTAGCTATGAAAGACCAGCCGCTGGAGGAAGGCCAATAAATGGCTGCTCTCCCAGACTCCATCATTCCAAGGTCGAGTGACCGCCACACTGGGACAGATGACAGCCCACCTCCCCCTCTATCAATCCACCTCACAGGTTTAACAGATGCTTCTAGATCCTTTTCTTCTCGGATCCCCCTTCATTTGTGACCTCCGCTCCATTTAGGCTGAGAAATACAGCCCGATGCGGCCGAACGCTGGCTCAGACAGTGCTGAGCTAAGGATTTATGCTCCACTGCTTTAGTAGCTTCGTAACCACCAAACTTACAAGGAGACTTTCACTTTCACACAGGAGTTGGGAAAAATTAAATAAATAAATAACACTGCCATGTCTGTGCTAGTAAGTTTGAATCTTAATGTCTGAAGAAAGAACAAAAATAACAAAAGAAATCTCTCATGTATGAACACTTGTCAACATAAATGTGATGCAATCAGATGCAACTCATGCAACTGATATTTTCACAGGAAGATTTCACGGGAAACTTCCAAAGGTGTGGTTTACAACAGAGGCAGCAACTTCTGGGGAAAAACAGAAGAGCTCAATGCCACGGTATTAATGGGATTATAGCGGACAGCACAGGGAAAACTGAGAGATCCTGAGCGCACAGGCTAAACACTGCAAAATATTGTTGAAGGAATTACTATGCAGCATAGGAAAGCCATTTGCAAACAGGAATCAACATCAAACTCTAATGACTCCAGTGCAAAACAGAGTTTGTTTGTACACAACCTTCTGGTGTATACACTACCGGTCTCTTACGTTAACTAAAGCTGCATTTACACTACCAGTCAAAAGTTTATGAACAGTAAGAGTCTCTTCTGCTCACCAAGCCTGCATTTATTTGATCCAAAATACAGCAAAAGCAGCAATATTGTGCAATATTTTTACTATTTGAAATAACTACTTTCTATTTGAATATATCTTAAAATTTAATTTATTCCTGTGATGCAAAGCTGAATTTTCAGCAACATTACTGTAGTCTTCAGTGTCACACGATCCTACAGAAATTTTAGGATTCTTTGATGAATAGAAAAATCCAAAGATCATCTGAAGATTATCTGAAATAAAAAGCTTTTGTAACATTATACACTATACCATTCAAAAGCTTTTTCTGGGGAGGAAAGAAATTATAGAAATTAATACTTTTATTAAGCAAGGATGCTTTATATTGATGATAAAGACCTTTATGATGTTACAAAACATTTATTTTTCCTGAAAAAATTCTAATCAGCTGTTTTCAACATAATAATAATAATAATAATAATAATAACAATAATAATAATAATAATAATAAATGTTTTTGAGCAGCAAATCAGAATATTAGAATGATTTCTGGAGAATTATGTGACTGGAGTAATGATGCTAAAAATTCGGCTTTAAAATCACAGTAATAAGTAAAACTTTTGCTGTACATTGGATCAAATAAATGCAGACTTGGTGAGCAGAAGAGACTTCTTTAAAAAAAAAAAAACAACATTAAAAATCTAACAGTTCAAAACTTTTGACTGGTATTGTATTTGATTAAAATTTCAGAAAAACTGCAATTGTCAAATATTATTTCAATTTTTATTTCAATATATTTTAAAATGTAATTTCTTCTTGTGATGCAAAGCTGAATTTTCAGGATCATTACGCCAGTCTTCAGTGTTGCATGTTTTTCTCATCTTCTGTAAAAGTGCAAAAATCACTTTTGACCTGAAATTTTGAATGGTAGTGCACGTATTTAAGTGTTTACATGACTTTCAAAAAGACTGAAATCAAACTTTTAAGAACATGTAAACACACTGCTAGAAAAGGGAATGGAAAAAGGAAGCGGCAAATGTTGCTTTTCCATGCCCTTCAGTCAGTCACAAGGGCCATGGTCATTAATAAAGCTATTTACATAAAATAATTAAGAGGAAACTGAAAGAAAACCGCCTGCTTCTGAACATTTCTAAAAAAAAAAGGGAGAGATGATTTAGAGGACTCCAGCGGCCTTGAGTTTGTATTTTGCTAATTGTATCCAGTGGCCTTGATACAAGTATGACCTCGTCTCGCTAACAATAAACGCAGTGGGACAAAGAAAATAGTTATGCCAAGGTCCTCCGTGCTAAACATTTTCTTTCCTTCATGCTGCAAGCAAATCTGAACAAACAGTACAAACTCAAATATGACATAAACTATATTTGCATTTCCTAAAGGAAAAACAAATGCATCCAGGGCAAGAAATCAAGTATTATATTCTTTGCCAAGTTTAGGTTTGGATTCTTTTCAGATGCATTTCAGACTAAAAACAGTCACTGCGCACTTTAAGGTGACTTGAAATGTACACTACCAGTCAAAAGTTTGGACACCCTTCCATATTCTCTTTATTAGGGAAGTGTGCCCAAACTTTTGACTAGTAGTGTATATGCAAAAAAGACAACTCACAAATCTTTATGCAAACAGCTGCCAGAAAGAAGACTATGCAGGAAAAAGACTTGTAATGTTTTACATACAGCAAAGACTACTTTTGCACAAGAGTATCTTTTACACACACACACACACACACACACACACACACACACACACACACACACACACACACACACAATCTCAACAAATTATTTATTTAGTATAAATCTCAAAAAAAAAAAAAAAAAAAAGACCCTTATGACTGGTTTTGTGGACCAGGGTCACATTTGTGAAAATGTACTAGAATTTTTTTTTTTTTTTTTGTTTACGTTTTTACTACAAATACTCAAAAACAAAATTTAATTGGCTACAAAACTACAATTTGCCTGTATGTAGAACAAGTCAGGCTGAATTTTGGTAACCAAACAGTTGACGGCACCCCATTGACTTCCAGTGTTGGGGAAACTTACTTTTAAAAGTAATGCATTACAATATTGAGTTACTCCCTAAAAAAGTAACTAATTATGTTACTTAGTTACTTTTTATGGAAAGTAATGTGTTACTCTACTTGCTTGTTTGTTTTTAATATAAAATGTTCTATTTTTGGCAAATGTAAAAGCCTTTTCACACCAAAAGCCTCAGGCTTATAGAAAAGTAAATTCAGGGCTGCACAGTAGACCGCAAAGGAAAAAACTAGGCTTTCTTGAGTAATTTTTGCTTATTAGTATGGATGAATTGGATCATCGAAGGTCGGCAGCAAAGACATCGGTTAATAAAATGGGATTAAATACATAAATGGATATTTGTATTATTTCACATATTTAATTACTGCAAGTTTTTTTGCTGAATTTCACTGTTTTTATTCATTTTGAAGAATACTGTATGTGTTCTTTTAGTGAGTGAGATGAAGTAATGCATGTTCATTTTTATTCTAGAATTAACGTAACATATAACTTAATAAATGGGGGAAAAGGTAACTGGTGTTACTCATTTGAAAAAGTAACTTTAACTCTTGTCAATTAAAAAGTAATGCGTTACTTTACTAGTTACTTGGAAAAAGTAATATTATTACGTAACTTGCGTTACTTGTAATGCGTTACAGGGTTTCTGCAGATATGAACAAGTGAAATTTAAGACTTTTTAAGACCTTTTTAATACCACCTTATATGAAATTTAAGACCTAAACCTGTAATGGAAATAGATATTATATTACATGCATATGTGATATTTAATGTGTTTAATGTAAAAAGTAAACAAAATTTCATGGCTGTCATAAATTAAATTTATTACTACGATATACAGTGAACTTTCCATATCAGCAGATACTATTCCACACAAAATATCCCCATAAAAGTACCACTAGAAATATCTTATTTAAAAAAAAAAATTCTGAAGCGATTTGTTTTTTTTTTACTTTTGAAATGTATGCGTACCTTTGAAATTTATTTCATGAATTTATCAATAAATTCTAAATGGCTGTTAGCAGTGAGATTACATAATGTACACTGCAAAATTAAAAGTGAGATTAATGTTTTAAATACATTTATTGATTAATAAATACATATATTATAAATGTTATATAAATACTGCGATTCTGTCTGAAGACGCAGAAACTTCCACAGAGGGAGAAAAAAAATCTACAGTTGTTAGCAACTGGCCTTAGCCAAGCCCTATATTCAGTTTTTCCAAGCCCAGTTTCGCTAAACTTGCACTTCCTCATAGCTAAAAAGTTAAATCCATTTGACTTCTGCGGTACAATCCGAGAGAGACTTGCGCCAATAACAGAAAGCTGATTGGCTATTGCATGCTGGTCTCATTTGTAGTTTAAATTCAGCAAATTATATTTGGAATAGTGAAATAAAGAACTACAACACCACGGAAACAACAGAAAGAGAATTTAAATGAGCATTAGAGGTAGCGTTACATGGACATCGGAAAAATAAGACCTGTGTAAAATTATTTAAGACCTAGAACAGCGAATTTAAGACTTTTTAAGGCCTAAAATTTTGATTTTTAAATTTTAGACTTTTTAAGACTTTTTAAGACCCCGCGGAAACCCTGCGTTACCTCCAACACTGTTGACTTCCACAGTACGGAAAAAAATCCTATGGAAGTCAATGGCTACCGTCAACTCTTTGGCTACCAACATTCTTCAAAATATCTTCTGTGCTCATCAGAAAAAAAAAAAAAAAAAACTTGTACAGGTCTGGAACATCTTGAAAATGTAAATGATGCAGATTTCTTTTCTTTTTGAGCATACTATTTCTTTAATAATAAAAGCCCTAACCAAAATGTGATTAATATCAATACAATACCAGCTTGTGAGCATAACAACTGCCGATGTTTGTTAAAATCTACTCTTAGTAAGTAAGTAGCTGCGTTTTGAAGGCTGCAAACATGTCCCTTACGCAGTCCGTGAGGTGTCTCTAGCACAGGTCAAAGGGCTGTCTGCAGGAAAAGTAATCATGTGTAAGCGCGGGAACCAGAGTAAAAGACAAGAAGAGAGAGGGAGAGTGGACGTAGATGGATGGGCCGTGCAAATGGAGAGGGATATGAGATGTGCAAAAGTTCAGCACAGAGCCCAAACCATCACAGCGGCCCCTGTGTGGGGCCTAACGCAGATGGATTGCTCCACTGCCTCAAACAGCCATGAAGAAATAAGGGCCCTTCCTAGAATGGAGGAGCAGCCGCTTCTATTACAGCACCGGACCTACATTTTAGAAACGTCAATATTTTCTCCATCATGGCATTTCTCTCTTTTGTTATCTGCAAAAAGTGGGAAAGATGGATATAAAGCAGCTACGTAATTACGAAGATGATCAACTAATAATCAATAAGGAATTACATATTCGTGACAGGACATCATTACAGTGAATGCAGTGGGGGGCACTGTGGACATGAGACATTTCAAATTGCTCTTTTAGCAAGTTACCTATTGATTTGGAAATCAAATTGGCTGAGAAACTGAATTTGAAGCTTTTTTTGCTGAAAAATTTACATAAAAATGTGATAATGTCTTCTTTATCTTTTTATAGACTTGACATCTGTATATCTACCTTATACAGTAGTCAACATTTGAAGTAGATCAAAACCTTTCATCAAAGTTGTCCTAAAAGCAAAGTTTGCAATAACTTTGAAAATGGTGACTACTATAAATACAGTCTATTTAAGTTATTTATTTATTTTTTTACTAACGCATGTTTATTTATTTATTTTTAAACATTTTTGTCCAATTTAACTCAATTTATTGTTAAATGTAACTTATTTAACCCATCTTTAGTAGCATTTGTGAATAAAACAAATAAACTGTATGTTCTATTAATACATTTATATCATACACAAAAATTTAAAAAATTAATTTCTCGTACAATTGTTACTCCTTATTTTTAAGTAATAATTTAATCAATTTTAATTTTGTAAACTGTGTAAACTGAGTAAATGTCACTAAAATCTTTATATTTTCACAACTGTAAATATTTTTGCATTGTGGTATTTTCATGATAATTAAGCATATTTTTACAATTTTGTAATAGAATATTTAATTTAAATCAGCATAATGCTGCATAAATGTATAAATATTTCACTTTTTTTTAGTTTAGTACAGTAATCAACATTTTTGGAGAAAATGTACTTGGGGGTGAAAACTTTTTGAATTTAAAGATCAGGGTAAATTTTACTTCTTTTGTCTTCTGGGAAACATGTAGCTATCTTCTGTAGCCTCTGAAGGGCAGTAATAAATGAAAAAACATGATATTTAGGCAAAACAAGAAGAAAAATGTATACATCTCCATGCTGTTCAAAAGTTTTCAACCCCGGCTCTAATGCATCGTTTTTGCTTCTGAAGCATCAGTGAGCATTTGAACCTTCTGTAATAGTTGCATATGAGTCCCTCAGTTGTCCTCAGTGTGAAAAGATGGATCTTAAAATCATACAGTCATTGTTGGGAAGGGTTCAAATACACGAAAATGCTGGAAAACCGAAGAACTTGTGGGACCTGAAGTATTTTCTGAAGAACAGCGAGCAGTTTAACTGTTCAGGACAAACAAGGGACACTATCAACTAACAACTATCACTAAACAAGAACACCAGTTACCCAAAAATCTATGTTAAATAAATAGATAGGCTATATAATTCTATATTTGCATATTATTTTCTGAAAAATGACCTGGTAATGTTCTCAGACAGATTTTATCCACTTTATTTTTGCCATTTGTAAATTGTATGTCTGGCTTGTGGTTTCATTTGTGTCCAGCTATTTTTAGCTGTACAAAACAGCTCATTTTGCTGCTTGATATTGAAAATTGGTGTCTTACCGTGTTATTTTAATTTAGTATCTTAATTATGAATGCATTAGTTTGTAGTGCAAACAGTTTTACCATTTACTGCACATTGTTATTCCTCTCATTATTTCCCTATAGCGACTAATGAACCGGAAGTCTTGCCCATAGGCTCACTTCTGCATTGAAGAACAAGGTTTATGGTCCAGCAACTTTGATTTACTGTATAAATGCAAAAGTGAAAAAAAAAAAACCTAGAATCTTTTCATCCTGCTTCCGCACGCGATCCAGTCTTTCCTCAAACGTGGCTCCAGAGTCTCTCTTCACCCGGCTCTGCACCCACGTAACGATGCTTAATGGAGTACACGTGCGGCGGACCCTGGCCGGCCGAGCACCTAATGGAGAGGGGTCCCTGCGGATGGGGCAGGCTGTCGCTCTACCTGATTAGAACTGATGGGCCGGGCATGTTGGGAAGATGAGCGCAGCCACCTCAGACCGGCCTGCGAGCAGCCGAGCACCCCGACCGACTGGCACCATGGCAACCAGGCGCTGCTGAGAACAAGCGGCTCCATTATTGAATTTCAGCACTTTAATGACCAATAACAGATTTAAATTAGTCTGCCAACACTCATTTTTGCCTCACCGCAAATTACAGGGTTTTTAGACCGCGGACACATTTAGGAGTTCCTGCACAAAAGCTTGCGACGAGACACGTTGATAAAGTGGCTCCTAATATCTGGGGCTTGATAAATGAAGCTGCTGTCAAAGCGGGAACAGCAGCTGCCAGACCTGCACCTGCAAAACTCACGCCATAAGACCACCAGGAGAGACTGCGGCCAGAACCAGACCCTATTAAAACCATATACACTAGTATAGGCTTATTAACATCAATGGACAAAGTAGATTTTCACATTTTCTAAAGAAAACTTAAGGGGCTTGTCTGCACAGAACTCACAGCTATGACGACAAGATGGCTAAGAAGTGTTCTGAGTGCTTTCTAGAGCAACGCTATTGTGTTTTGAGTCATTGTGGAGATCATTTATGCAAATATATCAATCTACAGTTGAGGTCAAAGGTTTACATCCCCCTTTTAAAATCTGCTTAATGTTTATTATGTTAACAAAATAAGAGTGATCATAAAAAAATCCATGTTATTGTTTAAGTACCGACCTGAGTAAGATATTTCACATAAAAGACACTACACTTGATTCTTAATAAAATGTTGTTACCTGAATGATCCACAGCTGTTTTTTTTGTGTTTTTTTTTGTTTAGTGATAGTTGTTTGTGAGTTTGTCCTAAACAGTTAAACTGTTGTAAACTGTTGTTCAGAAAAATGCATCAGGTCCGACAAATACTTAGATTTTCCAGCATTTTTGTGTATTTGAACCCTTTCCAACAATAACTGATTTTGAGATTCATCTTTTCACACTGAGGACAACTGAGGGACTCATATGCAACTATTACAAAATGCATTAAGATGTGGGGGGTGAAAACTTTTTGAGTTTAAAGATCAGGGTGAAATTAACTTATTTTGTCTTCTGAAAAACATGCAACTATCTTCTGTAGCCTCTGAAGGGCAGTACTAAATGAAAAAAAGTGATATTTAGGCAAAATAAGAAAAATTTCACATCTCCATGCTGTTCAAAAGTTTTCACCCCTGGCTCTTAATGCATCGTTTTTCCTTTTGCAGCATCAGTGAGTGTTTGAACCTTCTGTAATATTTGCATATGAGTCCCTCAGTGTGAAAAGATGGATCTCAAAATCATACAATCATTGTTGTAAAGGGTTCAAATATACAAAAATGCTGGAAAACCAAAGAATTTGTGGGACCTGAAGGATTTTTCTGAAGAACAGCAGGCAGTTTAACTGTTCAGGACAAACAAGGGACTCATGAACAACTATCACTAAACAAAAAACAAAAAACAACAAAAAAAACAGCCGTGGATCATTCAGGTAACAACACAGTATTAAGAATCAAGGGGATGTAAACCTTTGAACAGGGCCATTTTTATAAATTCAACTATTATTTTCCATTGCGGAATATATGAAAATGTCTTTTATGTGAAATATCTTATTCAGGTCAGTACTAAATAAAAAAACAACATGCATTTTGTACGACCCCTCTTATTTTGGTAAAATAATTAACATTTTGCCTTTTCACAACAAAACCCGCCAAATTAATACTCAATACTAGCCCAACTGTGTTTTAAGTGAAGTGCCCGATAAAATTAGCATTCCAGGGGGTAAATATCACATTATTGGGATCATTTCAAAGCGCGGACATGAAAAACAACCCACGGCAACAGTGGTAAAGTATATCAATTCAGCGGGAAATCCACAGACTTGACAACCCATTCAAAATCACTCTGGATGAACAATATATTGGCGTTAAGGGGAAGACCAATTTACAAGTTGCAAACAACTCACAAATGTAGATATAACCAAACACCTGAGAAGAGATGATGCCAACCCTTCAGAGGACCTCTAAAGATGCCAACCCTGAAACAACATACAGAACTAGCAAACTTTGCTATAAGTTTGAGTGCAACATAATTAATCATCATTAATTAACTGATTTTTACTTTACATTTCTGCCATATGTACATCAACTTCACCACTGATAAGCTACTACTAAATATATTGTAGAAACTTGAAATTTTATGTAAAGCTGCTTTGCAACGATTTGTATCATGAAAAGTGCTATACAAAAACTTGAATTAAATTGAATATAACCACTTTGTTAAGCTGAGTATTTGGTGAGCCATTATCTTGGTGAAAAAATAAAATAAATCTCTGTGTCTGTGACCAATATTTACCAAGCTTTGATGACTGATGATCCAAAAAATTCAAAAACAGTTAATAGTCAACTATTAAAAAGAGTAGCTGAACATAAGTTCACAAATAAATTAAAGTGATTAAATTGTTACTGCCTTGAGTTACTATTTTGGAATAAATGTAAAATGCTTAAAAACACTAACTTGATGAGATTCATACTTGGCTTTAATAAATAGAATATTAATTAAGTTGTTTTTTCTTCTTTTCTTGATATGTTCATTTAACCAAGAATGTGACTGGGACAAAAAAACAAAAACTGTGTTTATGTTGTATCAAAAATAATATAAAAATTAAACAAACATTTCAATAAAATACGAAAACCCGCATCACTTTTAAATGGAAAAAGATGCGTTTTGCCCTTACAAGCGTGACCCCTTGTGTGGGACTGTAGGATTGATGTGGCATCCTGAAGCATGACAAATTGCTTCAAAATCTTGGTTATGAGCACAGATGAGCCCCTGGAGCTTATATCCAGCTCTGTGTGTGTGTTTAATCCTCAGCTTTTCTAGCCTACACTGGACAGACAGGAAGTTTGCTGGCCTCAGCACTATGTATCATCCTGTCTTTTCTCGTCTTTGGCTCTCTCTCTTTCGGCTCGTCTCCTTCCCTGCCTATTTTCCTCGCCTCAGCGGCCCCGCTGCTCACAACAGATGACTATCACTGTACTCCTAATTCAAGGCCAGGTCAGTTACTCCAATATCCACGGGGAGGAAGGCAGCGGCTGGGTGAGTGTACATGCCTGACTGGATTAGCCGGTGAATTTTACAGCCGGTGGCTGGGTTATTAACAGCTCTAAGGGTAACGGTGATGGACAGGCAGGAGCGCTGAGCATCTGAAACATCACAAGGAGATAAAACAGACGGACGGACAGACAGGACTCTGCGGAAACAGACACAAGCGTGCTTATACTGTCAAAACTGTGTCGACTTCTTCGCCAATAATCAATGACAGACTGAAAAAACAAAACAAAAAAACAGTAAACGAGAACTAACAGAATTAATTAAATGCATGAAGAAACAATAAGGCAACAATTCACTTGAAGCCTACATGTGACCCTGGACCACAAAACCAGTCATAAGTAGCACAGGTATATTTGTAGCAATAGCCAACAATACATTGTATGGCTCAAAATTACCGATTTTTCTTTTATGCTAAAAATCATTAGGATATTAAGTAAAGATCATGTTCCATCAAGATATTTTGTAAATTTCCTTCTGAAAATATATCAATACTTTGATTAGTAATGTGCATTGCTAAGAACTTCATTTGGACAACTTTAAAGGTGATTTTCTCCATATTTAGATTTTTTTGCACCCTCGTATTCCTGATTTTAAAATAGCTGTATCTGAGCCAAATATTGTCCTATTCTAACAAACCATACATCAATGGAAAGCTTATTTTATTTCAGCTTTCAGATCATGTATACATCTCAATTTCAATCTTTATGAATGGTTTTGTGGATCAACAGATGAATGACAGAATAAAAGAAAGAAAAAAAAAAACGCAAAACAGACAGAAAAGAAATATACAAAAGATACAAAAGTCAATGGAAAGATAGAATGAAAGAAAAATAAAATGTATTTGCAAAACAGACAGGAAACAAACAAATAAAAGTAAAAAAACATGAGTAAAAAATTAAGTTGATGAACAGACGAAAGACAGAATAAAAGAAAGAAGGGAAAAAATGGCAAGACAGATAAAAAAAGAGAAATAAATAATTAAAACTAAAAAAATATGAGAAAAGAATTACTGAGAAAATAAATAAAGTGGATAAACAGATGAAAGACAGAATGAAAGGGAAACAAAATAAATAAATAAATAAATAAATAAATAAATAAATAAATAAATAAATATCGCAAAACAGACAGAAAAGTAAAAAAAACCATAACAGTCAATAGAAAAATGAATGAAAGAATAAGCACCAAAAAATATGAGAAAAGAATTACAGAAAATAAAGTGGATGAAAAGATGAAAGATAGAATGAAGGGAAAAAAATTCACAGGACAGGAAAGAAAAATAAATAAAAGTAAAAAAATAAAAGAAAAGAATTACTAAAAAAAAATTAAGTGAATGAACAGACGAAAGATAGAATAAAAGAAAGAAGACAGAAGAATAAAAATGGCAAAACAGATAGAAAAGAAAAATAAAAGTAAAAAAATGAGAGAATAAAAAATTAAGTGGATGAACAGATGAAAAGGGGACAAAAATAAAACAAACAAAAAAAAATCTGACAGAAAAGAAAAATAAGTAAAAGTCAATATAAAAATGAATGAAAGAATAAGCACAAAAAAAGAGAAAAGAATTAGCGGAAAAAAATAAAGTGCATGAACAGGTGAAAGATAGAATGAAAAAAGAAGAAGAAAAAAATTGCAAAATAGACAGGAAAGAAAATAAAAAATTTAATAAAAATATGAGAAAAGAATTACCAAAAAATAAAAATAAAAATAAATAAAGTGGATAAACAGACAAAGATAGAATGAAAGGGAAAAAAAGCCGAACAAACAGAAAAGAGGCTAAACTAATTCATCAAAAAATGGGAAAACTAATGAAAGAGAAGAAGAGAAAACTAATGAAAGAAAAACATTGAAAGAAACAAATGAATCAACAAAGAAAACAAGGAAAAACTAATGGAAAAAAAAAATTAACAGCACAAATTATGGAAAAAACATGTATGGAACAAACAAAATAATCAAAGTATGAGAAGGAAATTAATGAAAAACAAGATAATTAAATAATGAAAAAGAAAGAAAGAACATCCAAGAGAATGAAGGAGTTCATTAAAGAACAAGAGCTACAAAGAAAAAAAGAACAAAAAGGAGAATGGATAAACTGACCGAATGAACATAGGAACAAAGAAACAGAACAAACAACTGAACTGAATTGAAAGAATGAAAAGCAAATGAAAGAAAAAAGAACAAATGAACAAAAGACAGCAAATGAAAGAAAAGGTAACATGTAAAGGACACGTGATGAATTTCAGCTCAATCAACATTCAATTAACCAAATGGAAAGAATCCTTTCAGCTACACAGAACCAACGAGATAGAGAGCGAGAGAGAGAGAGAGAGATGGTGTCTATGAGAGTTGAGTGTTGGTGGTCCGCAGTGAGTGAGTCATTAAATGTGGGCGGGCAGCTTGTTTAAGGATTATTTCAGAAACATTAGCAGTTATTCAGATTGCAACCTGCAGGTAATGAGCCTGAGAAACCAACGGATGGAGGGATGACAACAACCTCACTCTCTCTCTCTCACACACACACAGACACACACACACACACACACACACACAGACACACTCCAGACGACTCTTCCTCACTGATCCAGGCTAATTATGTCGTCTCAACCATGTGCTGCTGTGGCTCTATTAGGGTTGGGTCGATAGACGATGCCATCGTCCATCGCCGATGGCCGATAGACATCACGATGCTGAGCCGGCATCGCGATCCTCCGCCCCGCCCCCGCCCCGAAAAACACACACTTAATCACACTATATAGCCAAATGAAATGCATGCCTTTCAATTTCCGCATCTTTACTTATTTTATTATTATTATTATGAGGAAAGAATAACAAGGAAGTTGTTAGCGATCACAATACAAATTACAGTGAACTCTAAAGGAATTACACAAACTAGTTTGTTTACATTAATAAATGAGGCATACAAAAACAGCAGAAAAAAATCTAAATAATTTTAATTAAATTAGATTAAATAAACTACACCAAATATGCCTTTTTCATGGTTTTACCATAACGAACAGAGCAATTTCATTAACTACTGTTCGTTTTTTATTTTTAGTTTCCATTTTAATTTTAGTTTAAGTTTTAGCAATTTCTTATGTGCTTTTGCAATTTTTATTTCTTTATTTTTCCTCTGTCCATTGATACCAAAGTCTCAATTTTGAAATGTGGGTCACTGTGACTCATTTTGCTGGATCAGGTCACATTTAATCACTTTCGATTTTTTTTAAAACATACAACGTTGAGCGTAAAACTTATTTTGAAGAATGTGGGTAACCAAACAGTTGCTGGGTCCCCAGTTACTTCCATAGTATTTTGTTAGATTCCCCCTCCCCACCCCACTATCAAACTCAGTGGGGACCAGCTACTGTTATCCACATTCTTCAAAATTTATTCTTTTGTGTTTAGCAGTATTAGCGAATCAGATGCAAAACACAGTTTAGTCCAGTAATCAGGTGCTGTTTGACAAAAAACTTGCATAACATACAAAAACTTGCAAAATAAAAAAAATCCATTGATAAAATATATGATCAACTGCCTAAAGACAGGCATCAGAGACTGTTCTAAGTTCTAAAAATGTCATTTATATTTTAGAATTTAGAATCCTGGTTTCAAACATAATTGCATAAACTGTTTCATTCTATGTTACACAGTAGCTACACTGTTTTCTCAGTTCAGTCTTTCTGAGCAAGTTAGTTGAAGATAAATGATCAAGATGTTTATAGTTAATTATTAGGTTTAATGTCACAGACATTGGCAGAATCTGAAGAGTGACGTCTGTAACATTGCTGTGTGTGTTCATAGAGCATCATAAAGTGAGAAGAGCACTGGTGATCTTCCCCAGATACAACATTATCAGAGCAGAGCGCACACGTTCCCTTCACTCCATCAGAGAAGCTTCATTTCCTCCAGTCTGCTGGCTGGGCAGAAAAGTCTCCTCCACATGTCATCAGTGGCCCACTGGAGAGCCTTTAAATGAGAATCTCAACCACATCCCTAATGCTTTCATAGTCTTTGTTGAAACGGCAAGATATTTAGCATTTTCTAAAAATTATGAATAAAAATGTATTATGTTTTCCAGTAGTACTCTGAAAAAGCTGCTTATCAGATATTTATATATATATATATATATATATATATATATATATATATATATATATATATATATATATACATATACATATACATATATATACATATATATACACACACATATATATACATATACACAGTTTATTTTAGCTTAATGTTCTTTTTTGTATTCATTAAAATTTTGAACTACCTTTTATTTGTGTGATATTGTCATGTTTTTTGTATTTATTTTTATTATTTTATTTATTTTTCTATTTTAATATTCAGCTTTTATCTATTATTCTATTTTTTTCTGTTTTAGTATTTCAGATGATTTTTTTCAGATCACAGCTTTAAATTTCATTTAAGAGTTGTTAATTTTTTATTTTTTTTTAAGTTTCCATTTTAATTTTGGATTAAGTTTTAGTATTTTTTTTGCGTTTAATTTTTTTTTCTATTTAGCTTTCATCTATTATTCTAATTTTCAGTTTCACTTAAAGGTCCCATATTGTACACATTTCTGGAGGTTTATTTTAGTTGTTGATGTCAACGCAGTTTTTTTCAGTTTCCATTTTAATTTTAGTGTAGTAATTTTGTGCTTTTGTCATTTATTTTTTTTAATTTAGCTTTCATCTAATATTGTATTTTTCAGTTAAAATTGTTCAGATGAATATTAATATTTCAGATTTTACATTTTAATTTTTGTGTAGTAATTTTGTGCTTTTGTCATATATATTTTTTTAATTTAGCTTTCATCTAATATTCTATTTTTCAGTTTTAATATTTCAGATTAAACTATTTTTTTCACATCTCATTTCATTTAAGAGTTTTAAGGTTTTCATCTAATATTTATCTAATTTTATTTCACCTTTAATTTGACCTTTATTCAGCTTTATTTCACTATTTTAAAAAATGTTTATTTATTTATTTAGTTGTATGCTTATTTCCCAAAAAATTAACAACTGTGGTTTTATGTATGTTCAGGAGGAACTAAAAAAAGGGGGTTTTCCCCTTAAGAAAAAAATATAAAAAAGATTTAAAAAAAGAAAAGAAAACTAAATTAAATTAAACTAAAATAAAATAAACAAAGTAAAGTAAAGTCAAATAAAATAAAATAAAATTAAATTAAATTAAATAAAAACGGTATGTAAACCATGTAAACTGCAGAAATGTATGGACAACTATTCAAACCTAATTTTAAACCAACTACTTAAAACAACCACAATGTGTCACATGTTTGCGATTTTCAGTGCCACACCACATCCTCACAGCATTCATTACTAGCACCAGTGTAGCAGGAACTCTGACTGACGCAAAGCCCTGGAAGTTCCAAAGATAACTGGGATCCAGCTCAACGTCAGGAGTCAACCGCACAGAGAGACGCCGCCGACACAATGTGGCCCAATCAGGCCCGTGAGTGAGGGAATTACATCAGCAGAAGACTTCTTAAAGAGAATCACGCCTTCGTTTT
>NC_133368.1:41615149-41618641 GCF_049309525.1 Garra rufa | reverse complement strand
AAATGATAAAAAGATTAAAAAATAGAAAATGAAATAAAATAAAACAATAATTAAATAATAATAAATATTTATTTGCAATAATAAACAAAATAATATAGAAATAATGATAAATGAATATTATTAATAAATAAATATATAGAAAATACAATTAAATTAAAAATACCATAAAATAAATCAAGAAAAAAGAAAATGAAATTAAATAAAATAGAACACAACAAAAATAAAATAATAAAATACAAATAAATAAATAAATAAATAAGAATAACATAAACATAAAATAATATATAATAATATTAATAAATTAGAAAAAAAAACTAAATAAATGAAAAATGCTTAAAATAAGAATAAAAACAAAAACCAATACAATAAAAACATTTAACAATAAAACAGAATAATAATAAAAAAAGTAGAAAGAAATATTTTATTCTGAAGAATAAAAAAATAATGAAATAAAATGTAAATAAAGAATAAAAAGGGGAAAACGACATTAAATAAAAAAACAATAAAAATGCGAAATAAATAAACAAATAAATAAAAACAATGAAAGATAATATAATAATAAAAATAAAATATAGAAAAAAATAATTCTGATGAATAAAAAGTAATACATAAAAAATTAAATAAATAATAAAAAGAACGAAAAAAATGCAGAAAAATAAAAAGCAAAAAAAGCAAAAAACAACAACATATAAAAAACAATGAAAAACAAAATAATCTAAATAAAATATAGAAAAACTATTTTATTCTTGAGAATAAAAAAGTAATAAAAAATAACAAATAAATAAAACAAACACTAAAATAAGAATAAAATATCAAATATTAATTATATATTATTATATATAATAAATATAAATAATATATAGACATTTTGATTAAATAAAATTTATTTAAAAATACCATAAAATAAGAATAAATAAAAATAAAAAAAACACTGAAAAATAAAATATATTAATAATAAAAATAAAATATTAAGTGATAAAACATCTTGTACCACTGTATACTGTTCAGATGTGCTGCTTGGATTAAAACCTAATTTTAACTATGCCACACCACATACTACAGCATATTTATTACAACCAATGTGATTTAACAGAATAATCTGGGTGCATTTGAGGATTCCAACACTTACTAAACACTAAACACTCTACCAAGTTCTGTAATTTTCCAAAGTAGGACAGAATTATTTCACACATTAACTAAAAAGTTGAAAACTTCTAACAAAAAAAGCCTTTAAGGCAGATTCAGGCAAAGAAGCGGAGACACAGATCTCAAACTGACACTCACAAACTTTAATTCCATTACCTACTGTACCGCAAAAAGCAGCTAATTAACTTTGCGTTTCTACACACTTCAGTTCTTCGTAAAATCAGATGACTGTGCTTTAAAATAATATTCCCATTTTAAGTAAGATTTCACACCTACCTAAATAGAAACGGGTTAATAAGAATGTTTTAAAACTACCCTTAAAATTGCATTAAAAAGAGTTGAAAAAGTTGCTGAAAGTGACGTTTCCTAACTTCCAGGAGACTCGGAATTTAGTCCGAAATACCACCATCATGTGACACATCTGACAAGGAGAGAGTGCCTTCAATAGCAGCCCACAGTCACATTCGTTTTTGCTCTCGACAGCTGTCAAAGACACAAGTGTGACATCTCAGGATTCACTCTGTCTGTCAGATAGCAAAGATGATATCTGCAGAATATTGCATAGAAGATAAAATGATCTTCGGTGCTTTAGTAATGCAATAGAAACCAAACTCAAATGCATATAAAATCTATTAATAATTCAACATAATTCAAATTCCAGCAAGCTTTGTTATTCCCGTTCTTTCTGACATCAGACACATGCACTGCTCATCCCACAACAATCCCACTGAGAACAGCATCGAACAGCTAAACTAACCACAAAAAGGTCCATCTTTCATAAAACACTGCAGCAATGAACGAGAAACTATATCATGGAGAAATCTCCTCAAACAACTCACTTTAAAAAAAACGCCACCTTACGATTTTTTTTTTTTGCGTTAATGCGATACTATGTGAGCCTGTTTATTAGTCATAATCTTTAGGCTTTCT
Organism: Garra rufa; assembly: GCF_049309525.1. Taxonomy (NCBI): domain Eukaryota; kingdom Metazoa; phylum Chordata; class Actinopteri; order Cypriniformes; family Cyprinidae; genus Garra; species Garra rufa. The sequence continues at coordinate 41,616,565 of NC_133368.1, read as the reverse complement.
GCATGTTAAAAGGAATGAAATTTAAGACTTTAAGACATTTAAAATACATTTAAGGACTTAAAGACCCTAATCAAGTAATTAAATGAGTGTTAAAAAATATAAATATTAAAAATATAAATGAGATTAAAAAAAAAAAAAAAGAGTCAATGAAAGTTCAATGCTGGCTTAAAAAAGGTGATTTTCACAGAGGAATTATTATTTTGACCAAACATCAATATAAATGAAATTAAATAAAACAGAACACAGCAAAAATAAAAAAATAAAGCATAAATAAATATTAATAAATAATTACATATAAACAAAATAATATATAATAATATTAGTAAATTAGATAAATAAATGCCAAAAAATCTGAATAAAAGCAAAGTAAAAACACAAAACAATAAAATAAAAAATGTATGAATAAAAATCTTTCACAAAACACTGCAGCAATGAATGAGAAACTATATCATGCAGAAATCTCCTCAAACAACTTACTTGAAAAAGTAAAAAAAAAAAAAAGTGATTTTTTACGTTAATGCGATACTATGTGAGCCTGTTTTTTAGTCAGAATCTTCAGGGTATCTGCATGATAAAAGGAATGAAATGTAAGACTTTTTAAGAGATTTAAAATACATTTAAGAACTTAAAAGACCCTCATCAAGTCACTGAATGAGTGTTATGGACAAGAAAATACAGATTTAAAAAAAAAAAAAACTTAAATGATAACCAGTTCAATGCTGGCTTAAAAAAGGTGATTTTCACAGAAGAATTATTATTTTGACCAAACATAAATTTTCATACAGTAACTTAAATAAAAAAAACAAAAAAAAAAACATGTAATCATTATGTAACAGTGTAACTTAAGTAAAATATGTAGAAATGTTTATGTAATGATATTTGGTGTTCGAAAATTGGCTCAAAAAGGATGATTTTTATAGAAGAGTAATAACTTTTGACCAAACATCAATTTTCATAACATAAATAAAAATATTAAATGTTTATGTAATGATATTCAATGTTCTAAGCTGGCTCAAAAAGGATGATTTTCACAAAGGAATTATAATTTTTTGACCAAACATCCATTTAATTAAATAAATAAATAAATAAATAAATAAAAACATGAAATGTTTATGTAATGATACTCAATATTCTAAGTTTTCACTGAAGAATTATCACAAAGGAATAATAATTTCTTTTTGACCAAATGTCAACTTTCATAAATAAACAAACAAATGTTTATGTAATGATGTTTAGTGTTTTAAGTTGCATTAAAAAGGATGATTTTTACAAAAGAATTGTATTTTTTGACCAAACATCTAAGACACAAATGGATCAATACAAAAGACCCTAAAACTGCATTACCAGTTTTCGATTTCACCAGACGAAGCAACAAAAAGTGCCTTTTACCTTCATTTCAAATGATAAAATGACAAA
>NC_133368.1:41602649-41612649 GCF_049309525.1 Garra rufa | reverse complement strand
AGCTAAAATAAAAATGAATATAATTAAAACAAATTAATTAAACTGTTAATATTATAGATGAATTAAACAAAATCTAAACCAAAACTTAAAGTATACAAAAGTATATTTTTGTGAAATATATATATATATATATATATATATATATACACACACACACACACACACACACACAAATTTCAAATTTAAGTTTAACTTAAACTTTAGCTAAAATACAAATTTATAAAAATATAGTAAATACAAAAAAGAATTCAACTGCATATAAAACAGATTATTATAGATGAAACAAACTAAATTAAAATAAATTCAGCTTAAGTAAAATAAAGCAAACAAAAATATATATTTTTGTGAAACAAAAATTTTCAATATTATATATAAAAAATAAGAAAAAAAATATTCAAAACAAATAGAGTTTAATTAAATTGTGTATAATTCAGGATTATTACAGTTGAATCAAACTAAATCTAGACCATAAAACTTTTTTTAATACTTTAAATAACTTAAACTAAAATAAAAATAAAATATACAAAAATATATTTTTGTATTTTATATTTGTATATATACACATACAAAAATTCTTTATTTTATTTTATTTTTAAATCCTTTATCTTATTTTATAATAAAAATTACTTTCAAAATAAATTAATTAATTAAAAAAACAAAACAATAACAAAGTTGGAACAAGCTAGAAAGACAGAAGATGGAAAATTTATTTTAAAAAATGAAGAAAGCAGGATGTGTTCTTATTTCTTCTTATAGATATTTAAGTATATAAGTAGTTAAGATGGTAAAAGAAAACATCAGAGACTTATTTATTATATATTTTCATTTACAGCTGCATTTAAGCTGGGATTTTTTCCTATACGTCTAATACTTAATAGAAAACCCTCATTCATGCAAAAAGAATCTTAAAGGCCAATATTTGATGTTGTGCTACAGGGAAATTTGTGAGATGGGGAAAAATTCATATTTACACTAGTCATGATAACTAGAATATTAATTGCAACTGCTATTTAGTGCAATTAAGAAAATACTGAATCATTAAGCAGTCTGGATCTGCGAACTGCCTCTGTAGCGCATGCTCAGTTCAGTCTGAAAATATGGAAGAAACTCTAACGCCATCATGAGGCCAACGCTAACCTCTGCACCTCATCTCATCCAGAGCTATTACAAAACAGAAAACACTCAATGATCCACACACATTCTGTCACAACTGTTTAAAAATAAATAAATAATAGCAATCATCAAGACTTTTGTACACAAACATGTCCATTGATATATCAGACAATATATCTATAAACAGCCCAGCCCCAGACCTGAGATCCTCATGAGCCTACAAAATGATATTTTAACACCTTTACTAATGTCCTTCAGCATCAGCCAAATGAGGGGAAAAAATTCTAATTTTATAAAATGTTAGAAGTTAGAGGGACTTAAGAAAAAAACAATGGCATAAAACAAAAAAATTATCTATATAATATAAAATGTCCTATAATGAATAAACAAACATGGTGTTCACTTATTTTTCACTTATAAAAGTGCGAATCTGATGTTCTTTAAACAAATATTGATTAAATATGTCAGATAAACTGTCATATAATGCATACTTAACATTATGAAACAGTAGCTAGTTTTGACGCATTAAAAAAAGAATAAAGGAACAAAAGCACACAATTATGTTTTCAGACATTTTGAGGCACAACCTTGGTATCGATCACAAGGATTGGCAAAAAAAAATAAAAAAATAAATAAATAAATAATATATATATATATATATATATAAAAATGTAAAAAATACAGTGCTTTGCGAAAGTATTCATACCCCTTTATTTTTTTCACATTTTGTAATGCTGCTGCCTTATGTTAAACTGCTTTAAATAATTTTCCCCACATCAATCTACACTCCATAAATCATAAAAACAAAGCAAATATCTTAATGTCTTTGCAAGTGTATTAAAAATAAAAAAACTTAAATGATTCCTTTGCATAAGTATTCATACCCTTCTCTGGGGCAGTTGAAATTTAGCTCAGGAGTATTCATATTGCTTATACATGTTACTACACTTTAAGTCAAGTTAACCTGTGGCAAATTCATTCGAATGGTTATGATTTGGAAAGACATACACGTCTTAATAAAAGGTCCCCAAGTAATTGAAAGTAATATGCCAATTTATATATATAGTTTATCCAGTAAATTAACAAAACACAAAAGCATGTGTGAATGAATCAAAGATGCCACTGGGGTCAAAGCGGGATATGAATAGGTTTAGCTCTCCAGCAGCCTCTGGAGGAAAGAGGTGGAACTACAGCATTACTGCAAAGACATTCAAGCATGCAATGACTGTAAATACATACAAGCAAGCAATCAAAATGTACCTGACATACTGAGTAAGCACAATACAGACAGCCCATCATTAAATAACCAAGCCATTTCAGTATTGGACATTAATGAGTCAGAAAGATGTTTTTTTTTTTTCAAAGAAATGCATTAAAGTGACATTAAAGACATGTTTCTAAGTTCAAAGACTCAATAAAAAATTAAGCAGCAGAATGGTTTTCAACAATGATTATAAATGTTTTTAAGCAGCAAATCTGCATATTAGAATGATGTCTGAAATGCATGTGATACTGAAGACTGGCGTAATGATGCTGAAAATTCACAGGAATAAATTACATTTTAAAAATATATTTAAACAGTTTTTACTATATTGCTGATCAAATAAATGGAGCCTTTGTGAGCATAAAGGATTTCTTTCAAAAACATCTGGATTGATTTCTAGAAAAATTACAGACACAAATTTGCCAAAACAATTACACAGATATGTGACCCTGGACCACAAAACCAATCATAAGAGTCAGTTTGAAACTGAAAGCTGACTAAATATGCTTTCCATTGATGTATGGTTTGTTAGGATAGAACAATATTTGGCCGAGATACAACTATTTGCAAATCTGGAATCCAAGGGCGCAAAAAAAATCTAAATATTGAGAAAATCGCCATTAAAGTTGTCCAAATTAAGTTTTTAGAAATGCACATTACTAATCAAAATTTAAGTTTTGATATATTTACAGTAGGAAACTTACAAAATATCTTCATGGAACATGATCTTTACTTAATATCCTAATGATTTTTGGCATAAAAGAAAAACTGATCATTTTGATCCATACAACGTATTGTTGGCTATTGCTACTTAAGACTGGTTATGTGGTCCAAACTCACATATATTCCTTCCTGTAGCTCAAATAGAGCATGATACAAGCAATGCCAAATACATAGGTTTGATTCCTAGCGAAAGCAAGAACTGATCAATTGTGCATCTTGGAACGCAATGCAATGCAAGCGTCTACCCAAAAGCATAAATGTAAATATCGCAAAACCCCACATAAGGCAAGAGGAAATCAGCAGATACACACCTGGGTTTTCACTGGGCGTCAGAGTAGCTCTACTGCTTGATCACCAAGCCTGCATAGACACAAGAAAGAAAACAGAAATACATTTAATTTAATTTAATACCAAATATCAGTAAAACAAGATGCATCTTTAGATCAACCACAATGTTTCTACCTTTGTGTAAAGCAATATTCCACAACAAACACAGACACATTATCCACTCGCATACTGCCAGTAGCGTTTAGATGCAATCTCCAGCTACTGCAGATTTAGTTTCAATCCCCGTCACGTCACCAACTTTCCAAGTTACCAAGAGTCTCCAAACTTTCACCTGCCGGTGAACGGCACAAATACATGAGCTAACGGCTGTGCTAAACGCATCAGGTGACGTGTCGTCAGCATTAGAACAATGACCTCAGCTATAAATGCCCTCATAAAAGTGGAAGAGGAAAAATAAGAGTCTCCAGTCCAAAGGCCTGGCTGAACACCGAAATCAGAAGGGAGTGAAGGAGATGCAAAATAGGCAAGGAAAAGTAAGACAGGTGATAATTTCACAATAATAGCCAGTGTCATATTTACAACCAGAGATGCAAAAAGGAAAGAGATTCCCTTCTTAGAACTCCTTAAATCACAGTTTGCAACACTAAGATCTGCAGAACAGAAGGACGCTTTGTGAAGGAAAAATGAAACCGCAGCCCAATAAAAACAGTGGCCAGCCAAAGCCGTACATCTCCTTGCAGAATGTTTCTTTAACCCTGACAGCAGTCTTGTGTTCACTAAGCATAACACAATAGTGTTTTCTAAAAACACTGTTTAGCATCTGTGCTGCATCAGTGGCACAGCATATAAAACTAGTCTTAAAGGAACACTCCACTTTTTTTGGAAATAGGCTCATTCTCCAACTCCCCCCGAGTTAATAAGTTGAATTTTACCGTTTTGAAATCCATTCAGCCTTTCTCCTGTTCTGGCGATATCACTTTTAGCATATCTTAGCATAGATCATTGAATCCTATTAGACCAATAGCATCACGTTCAAAAATGACCAACGAGTTTCCATATTTGTCCTATTTAAAATTTGACTCTTCTGTAGTTATATCGTGTACTAAGACCGGTGGAAATGCAAAGCTTCAATTTTCTAGGCTGATAAGATTAGGAACTACACTTCCATTCCGGCGTAATAGTCAAGGAAGTTTGCTGCCGTAATAAGGCTGAAGCAGGAGCAGTAATACCACGCAGCACATGTGCAAATGCTAAACTAGCTGGGAACTCATTTCTGATATTACTCCGCCTGCTTCATATTATGGCAGCAAACTTCCTTGAAACTTCCTATTACGCCGGAATGGGAGTGTAGTTCCTAATCTTATCAGCCTAGAAACTCGCAGCTTTGCATTTCCACCGGTCTTAGTACACGATATAACTACAGAAGAGTCAAGTTTTAAATACAACAAATATGAAAACTCGTTGGACATTTTTGAACGCGATGCTATTGGTCTAATAGGATTCAATGATCTATGCTAAGCTAGGCTAAAAGTGATATCGCCAGAACAGGAGAACGACTAAATGGATTTCAAAACGGTAAAACTCAACTTATTAACTCGGGGGGAGTTGGAGAATGAGCCTATTTCCAAAAAAAGTGGAGTGTTCCTTTAAGTGGCATAGGTATAGCAATAGCCAAAAATACATTGTATGGGTCAAAATAAATTTTTCGTTTGTGCCAAAAATCATGTTTCATTAAGATATGTTGTAAATTTCCTACTGTAAATATATCAAAACATAATTTTTGATTAGTAATATGCATTGCTAAGAACTTCATTTGGACAAATTTAAAGGCGATTTTCTCTATTTTGATTTTCTTGCATCCTCCGATTCTAGATTTTCAGATATTGAATAAATATCCTAACAAATCATACATCAATGGAAAGCTTATTTATTCCGTTTTCAGATTATGTATAAATCGACGCTTATGACTGGGTTTGTGGTCCAGGGTCACAAATATATTTTACCTGCGTTGTGAATTGAATGCAATAAAAAAATAAATAAATAAAAATAATAATAATAATTCTAACAATACATAATACAGTCTCTTTTTCTATTTCACCTTTTTTCATGACTGCATGCACCTAAAAGTTTATAATTTTTTTGACTGATTTAACTGATTCTTCACAAGAACACGCTTGTTTTTTTCCTGTAAACTAGACTTCAGTGTTCCCACGGTTTAAAGAGATAATTCACCCAAATATTAAATTTCTGCCATCATTTAATCATCCTGATGTCTTTCCCAAAACTGTACGACTTTCTTTTGGGTGTGTAAAACAAGAGAAGCTATTTAGAAAATGTCTGTTTTTGCCAAAAACAATGTAAGTTAATGGGGTCCGATGTTGTTTTGATGACTAATGTCTTCAAATTATTACTTTTTTGTGTTAGGCAGAAGGGTTTTGCAGACAGGACAGTAACGCGATGCCAGAATTTTAATTTTCTCTCTTTAAACTGTGGGAACACTGCAGTCCAATTCACAAGCAAATAACTCTTCAGCTAGTACTTGTAAAGAATCGGTCAAAAAAAGTGCATAAACCTTCAGGTTATTGAACTATCACTTTCATCAAAAAAAAAAAAAAAAAAAAAAATAGTGAACTCTCACAATTACTCACTGAATTCGTCATAAGAAAAATAAATAACAGACAAAAAAATGTCCTCATGGTCATAAGTATTTAAAGGTGGAGGAGAACTGAGGTCTTCAAAATGGACAGAAACATCCCATATTATGCCATTTTTAAGGTTTCTAATATTATCATCCACAGAATTAGTAAAATGCTACCTGACCTCATGACTAAAATGTACAACACAAGATGCGAAATACGTACTAATAAGTACATATCACTAAGGTTTCCAACAGAAATGAAAACTTTTAAATCATGTTTGTCATTTTTAAATCTTTACAATTTCTTCTCACCAAACATCCATTTGTTTTCCATACAAGTAAATTTAAAATGACACGTGGGTTGTTTTCTACAGTAAACACTGATATACAAGGCTGTCCCTGAGTCAAATCCTAGTGCAGCCTTGACTTCATTTGTTGCATATTGTTTACATATCACATTTTTTTTTTTTAAATTTCAGATTTAGAAAGCGAGCTGCGAAGCAGATAAATCACATCTTTCACTTATGGCCAGCTGAGTTCAGCACAGATTTTAGAGAAGCTCTCAGCATCTTTCTAAAGCTATCGTCAAAGACTAAAGATAGCAGGTCAGCCCAATGGGAAACGAGTGAGAAAGTACAGACGAAAAGTGAGCCTTGAACTTTTTAAGGTCAGCCGCAGTCTGCTCTTTCATTCCAAGAAACATGCTTTAAAAGTACTGCCATTTTAGGTCTTCTTTATGCAGCATGCAAGATGAAAAATCATTAGTTATCAAGTAATAAGCCTGAAGCTGTTGCTAATACCTGGATTGCATCTAATGTACAGTTTAAAAGGCACAAAAAAAACCCATTAAAAACAAAAGAGAAAGTTGTTAAATCAATTAGAACTCCTTTGGCTCAAGAAAAGAAAAGCAAAGTCACTTAAAGGAGTAGTTCACTTCCAAAACGAAAATTTACAGATAATTTACTCACCCCCTTGTCATCCAAGCTGTTAATGTCTTTATTACTTCAGTCGTATAGAAATTAAAGTTTTTTGAGGAAAACATTTCAGGATTTTTATGGTGCCCCAAATTTGAACTTCCAAAATGCAGTTTAAATGCAGCTTCAAAGGGCTCCAATGATCCCAGCCGAGAAAGAATCTTCTTATCTAGCGAAACGATCGGCTGTTTTCTAAAAAAATTACCATTTATATACCTTTTAACCTTAAATGCTCGTCTTGAACGATTTTGAAGTTGGAAGAGAAAATGAGATGAGAGTTTTTTTTTTTTTCAACATACCTCAACTGTCTTAAACCGGAATATACAAAGTTGATGCAGTGCTAGAAAAGATGTGCATTTTATGTTAAAAAGTATAGATATTGTCAGTTTTTTATTTAAATAGCCAATCATTTCGCTAAATAAGACCCTTCTTCCTTTGCTGGGATCGTTTAGAGTCCCTTGAAGCTGCATTTAAACTGCATTTAGGAAGTTCAAACTCACAGACACCATAGAATTATATCATATGGAGAGAAATCCTGAAATGTTTTCCTTAAAAAAACTATTTCTTTACAACTGAAGAAAGAAAGACATGAACATCTTGGATGACAAGAGGGTGAGTAAATTATCTGTACATTTTTGCTCTGGAAGTGAACTACTCCTTTAAGATTTATACCACATTTATAACCCAAAACAATATTTTAATCCATAAAACATAACTTTATATAAAATAGTTTCTGATCCAACAACCATTAGATCAGAAATGGCATACCAGTCTATGAGAACAGTGTTTTAGGTCATTCAAAATCCCCCTACATTATTGTTTTACCTTTTTTTTTTAAGGGTGTTTGATGTTCTTTGCACATTCACTTTGTAAACACTTGGTCGGTACTTCAGCAGATGTAGGACGATTTTGAAGTTGGAGGAGAAAATGAGATGAGAGTTTTTCGACATACCCTAACTGTCTTGAACCAGAATACACAGAGTTCACGCAGAGTTAGACAAGATGAGCATTTGAGGTTAAAAGGTATATAAAATGTCAATTCTTTTTGAAAAATAAAAGATCGTTTCAATAGGTAAGACTCTTTTTCGAAGGCTGGGATCGTTTAGAGCTCTTTAAATCTGCCTTTAAACTGCATTTTGGAAGTTTAAACTCGCAGGCACCAAAGAAGTCCACTATATGGAGAGAAAACCTCAAAAAACAATATCTTTACAACTGAAGAAAGAAAGACATGAACATCTTGGATGACAAGGGGGTGAATAAATTATCTGTACATTTTTGATCTTGAAGTGAACTTCTCCTTTAAGATTTATACCACATTTATAACCCCAAAACAATATTTTAATCCATAAAACATAACTTTATATGAAATAGTTTCTGATATAACAACCATTAGATCAGAAATTGGCATACCAAGCTATGAGAACAGTGTTTAGGTCACTGGGGGGCGCTGTTGCCCTTTCTTTCTGGTTTTCCCCCAAACTATTTCTGCATGTCAACAAGCTTCCACTACATGTTACAGAGAAAATCAAAATCTCATCATGCTGTTAAAATAACCCTGAAACTGTATATATACAGTTAAGCTAATGTGACTAGCAAAAGACTATGAGAAAGACTGTTTTAGCCTGGCAACAATGCCTAAAACAATGGTGCAAAGTGCTCAACTTTCCACTCGGGTTTCCTCAGGGGCAGATTTATTTCCATTATAGTAAATACAATTTGATGGTTGAACAACAGCTTTCGGGCTGGAAATGCCGGAGGGTCCTGCACAATTAGGGGGCCACAGCATCGACTGAGATGAGGGGTTTCAAATAAGCCAGAGAGCAGCCATGCAATGCACCACATTCTGCATTTAAGAGCATTGTGTGACCACAGCTGAAATGTTCAGCAGGGGATCTTTAACCAGCACAGACAGTGAGACGACAGGATCCTCAGTCAGGCTAAATGGGATGCGGGAGTCACGCGTGTTTGGATCCGAGGGCTTGAACTTCAGCTGTAGAGGACAAAAGGCTAATTGCAGAAATGCTCTTCATTACAACGATAAAATTACTCCTCCGTCAACCCTCGCCTCCTCCGCATTTAACAGTGGTCTAAGAAAAGAGGCGATAACGAGCTTTAACTGTCCTGTGTGCTCACTTTTCTTCACACGAGGAAGAAACTTAAAGCTCTCGCAGTTACACTTTTGGCACATACCAGCAAAGCGGGTGAAAAAAAAAATTCTCATTTTCAAATATCGCGCATGCTAAGTGGTTTCATAAATCACATTCCTTTGCCATGTCTTCTACAGTGTTCGACTGTCTCATGATCAAAGCAGGCCAGATGAGACCGGTTTTAATGCTGCCAATGAAACGGAGAGAAACGCTAAACACCATTTGCCATATTCAGTTCAAACAAAGCGCAGGAATTCAATAAAAGAATACATAAATCACACCTCCAGACAGAACAGAGAGTTCTCTAAGAGAGGAGGGAAAAAGCACAGATAAAGGAATGAGGAGTCCTTGCCAACCAGAGACAGCTTAGGTGAGAAATCAGTTGGGGTTGAAACGGTTCCCGTAAAACAAGAAGCGTACGGTTTGCAACCCACTGTTTGATACATGTTAGTACCCAGGTTTAACAATACCTCTTAAGTAATAAAAGGTGTCTATTTTTAAAACTAATTACAGTGATTTTCTCTACTGCTGAGGTTCTGTACAGTACAGAGAGGAACTGTAGTCAAATTCTGTTTTTCCAAATTCATTTTTTTATTCCTCATTTTAATTTAATTGGATTCCATTTGTTTCCATTTTAATTTTAATCAACTCTGTTTTAATGGTTAAATTAAAAAATATTAATCAAAAAACAAGCATATCTAATTAATTGAAACTTAACTGCAAGTTTCATTTCTACCAAAATCTGTTTTCCCTTTCATTAAATCTCAATTAAAAAGCATCTCTAATTTATTTATTTTTTTAAATGAATTTATTATTATTTTACTTTTTCCTCAGAATTTATTTTTAATATTTT